>NC_064630.1:63706250-64043437 GCF_023864275.1 Schistocerca cancellata
ATATAAGATGAACATCAACAAAAGCAAGACAAGGATAATAGAAAATAATCGAATAATCAGGTGATACTGAGGGAATTACATCAGGAAACAAGACACTTAAAGTAGTATATAGATTTTAGCAAAGTAACTGAAGATGGCCAATCTGGAGAGGATATAAAATGTAGACTGGCAATGGCAAGAAAAGTGTTTCTGAAGAAGAGAAATTTATTAACATCTAGTATTAACTGAATTGTCAGGAAGTCTTTCGGAAAGTATTTTTATGAGTGTAGCCATGTATGGAAGTGAAACAAGGATGATAAACAGTTTAGACAAGAATATAACAGAGGCTTTTAAAGTTGCTGAAGATTAGATGGGTATATCCTGTAGCTAATGAGGAGGTACTAAATAGAGGACATTCTGTGACATCAAGGGATCGCCAATTTGGTATGGGAGACCAAGAGATGAATACAGTAAGCAGAGTCAGAAAATTGTAGGTTGCTATAGTTATTTGGAGACGAAGAGGCTTGCACAGGATAGAGCGGTATAGAGAGCTGCATTAGTCTAATCTCTGGACTGAAGACCACAAGAAAGCCAACTTCAAATGGATTCTTAATCAGCAAGACATCCACACCAGAAGACACTCACATCTTCTAAAAATTGTGTCAGAGGTACTGATGGAGACTGAAATGGTGGTGTGACTTTCACAGCAACAAAGGGTAGCAATGACAGCAAAAGCAGGAAAAAAGAAGTAATTGCTGACATACAGTTTTGTATGGGTCTGTAAGGTGCGTTCTGGAATGTTCCAGAACAGTTACATGTTTTATATTACGTTTGTTTGGCGCCAATTGCATCACTCTAGCTTCCAATATGCTTTAGACTCGTTCAGGCTGTTATTGGACTCGTATACAGTGTTTTTAACTTAATGTGAGTTAACTTTTGGAGTTCTTTGAGAATTTGTCATTGAGATGGACAATAATAGGAACTACATTTCTTATGTTTTCATGTTATACTTCGGATTTTGTGAAAGCAATTGTGAGATAATGTGAAAGGATAATTAAACAACCATTTTCAACAACTGACTCCAAGCTGCGTCATCTAAGGACCTGTACCTCATACAGAATATTGCACATCTTTTCGCTGCTGGACACTGCGACCCTCTCAAAGTTAAGTGAACTTGTCTATACGTATTTTTTACGCATTATCTCCCAGATTTACGAGTGCCTTGTCACACAACAGTTTTTCTTTTTGTACAATGTCTACAAGATTTCAGTCTTAATCCTTGAGCAGGTACACTGCTTGAAAAAGTACAGCAACAGAGGTTCTTCTGCCTAATCGATGTTTTAACCTTGAGCTACTGCGACAGTGCTCCATGTGTCCCATTGTTGATGTTTTCACAACCATGTTTCGCAGCTTCAGTTCCTTTGGTCAGCTTTCTCAGTTTACTTTCTGGATTTTAAGCAACAGGGTGTCGAATTTTGTAAAAATTACTGTGGGTGCCTGCTGGTGTGACAATTGAAAGTTTTGTTTCAGCTATCAATATGCAGAGGTAAATGTAATAAAAAATTAATTATAGTTATTCATTGTTTGTTATTTTATTAGATGCACATTAAATGTTTGTATGGTTATATTGGCATTGAATGTTCTTACTCGTTTAATTCCTTCTGATGTTTTGTTTCAGTTCAAAGGGTTTATCAGACAAGGATATTCGCAAACTATTCGATGAAAGTGATGATGAAGTGCATCCAGACTTTTCAGACCTTAAGAAAAGTGAAGTGCATCTGAGTGATGAAAACATTGAATATGAAGTCGATGATAGTGAAACTGAACTTGAAAGTGTGGATAGTGATGATCTTGAAGAGATAGAAAATTTGTGGGAGCTCCTTATTGGAAAAGAAAAAGTTACACATCAGTGTAAAAGTGACTGTGCTAAAATGTCCAAACAAAAAGGAGAAAAAACAATGTGTAAATTCTGTCAGGTCCAAAGAGAAATATGATAGACATAACTGCTGAATTTAGAGCTTTCCTGAAAATAAGTGACCTTGATGTTACTCACGAAATTGTAAAATATACCAATATATACATAAACAGACAGCGAGAAACACACCAATTTCCGCATAATAAAGTAACACCAAGATATGAAATGAACGGCAGAAGGCCATCCTGCTGCTGCTCTGGAAATCTTGGTGGAAGATGGAACAGAAATGTAACTACTTACGGGTGCAATGAGTTTCTGTTTCTTCTACACTGTATGCGATTTGATGGCATGAAAATGAGGAACGACAGGAGAAAAATTGATGAGCAAGCTACAATTTGTACTGCACTGGATGCTTTTTGTTGCTAATTGTCGAAGTTATTTCAGCCTGAGTGAATTTATCACAACAGATGAAATGCTTCCCCTTTCCACAGGCCGCTGTAGATGGATTCAGTACACACCCAGGAAACCAGCTAAACATGGGATAAAAATGTTTGCACTATGAGATGCAAAAATATTTTATTGCAGCAAATCGGAGGTTTACTGTGGCATGGAACTGGAAGGACAATATCGGGTACCTAATGCTCCTGAAGACACAGCAAAAATACTTGTAGTGTCTATAAAAAATTCTAACAGGTATCATACAAATGACAGTTGGTACATGAGCTACACCCTTTATGAATATTTGCCACTGAAGGAAATTACTTGCATTGGTGCAATAAGGATGAACAGACGTAAAATTCCTTCAGAATTTCTCCCAAACAAAACAAAAGAAATTGGAGGTGTGGAATTTCAGCAGGATAAGACCTTAGTTTCCTACGTTCCTCATAAAACTCTTGCTGTCATATATTTGTCTGCCTTGCATTACACAGCGGAAGTTGATGAAGAAACACACAAACCTGAAATCACAATTGACTACAACATGACAAAAGGTGGAATTGACGCTATAGGTGAATTGTGTACCTATTATTCCACATCAAAAATTGCAGAAAGAGCTGGACATTGGCTATTTTGTTAATTTTTTGGAATTAATTCACAAATATTATTTTCCTTCACAGCTTTGTGAAGAACTACGTATTTATCTCGAGAAGCTAGCAGGTCTTACAAAAGAACAACTTCTACCTACAACACAACTCAAATCATGGCTAACTGATCTCATAATATTTCTTACACAGTTTCTTGCTGAAGTATCGACGCAAGACGTGTTACCTCTATGTATATCAAAAAATTTCATCCACACCAATGAAATGTGATAGACGTAATAACTTTTCTTATAAACAGCATACCAATAAACAAATTGTCTGTGAAAAGTGTTACAAAAGTGAATATATGTCAGAATAACTGGCTAAGTTTTTATTAAAAGAATTTTTTTTATAAATGTTGAAGTTAGTAAATATGAACTGCTTTCTACAATAAATATAATACGAAGATGGTTTGAAAAGTTCTCCGAATGGAATAGAAAAAAAGTACTTACATCACTGAAACGTTTTTTATTTTTCAATGTAGTCTTCTTATAGATTAATGCACTTGGTCCAACGATGTTCCAATGCCTTGATCCCATCTCGGAAATGAGTTTCTTCCAGGCCTGCAAATTATTTGTCAACCTCATCCATCAATTCTTCGTTTGAAGTGAATCTTCGTCCATCAAGAAAAAGTTTCAGTTTTGGAAAACATGGAAGTGCGACGGAGCCATATCAGGTGAATAAGGCAGGTGTAACAACAATTCATATCTTAGTTTGTGTAATTTTGCCATAGCAACGGCATGTGTGCGGGCACGCATTGTCTTGATGGAAGACGACTTTCTTCCTTGCTAAGCCTGGCCTTTTTTCGCGTATCTTTTGTTGCAATTTGTCCAGGAAATTATCATAGTATTCTCTAGTAACTGTTCGCCCAGTGGGGAGACAATCTACAAACAGAATCCCATTTGCATCCCAGAACACTGGTGCCATGACCTTCCCTGGCAAAGGAATTGTCTTTGCTTTCTTTGGTAGCGGAGAATCAGCATGTTTCTAATGCTTTGACTGTTATTTTGTCTCTGGCGTATAGTAGTGCTCCCAAGTTTCATATGTGGTCATAAACCAGCGCAAACAATCTTGTTCGTTTCTCCTAAAACGGACCAAACATTCTTCCAATATGTCCATTCTCATGCGCTTTTGGTACAGCGTCAAGGGTCACGACACTCATTTTACAAATAATTTTTTTTTCTAATTCTTCAGTTAAAACGTAATATACTTTTTCAGATGACATCTGATAAGGTGAGTAATTTCACGCACTTTCAATCGGCGACCTTCTATGACCATTTTGTGCACTTTTCCAATGATTTCTGGAGTAGTGACACAACTTGGCCGACCACTGCGCGGAACATCATCTAAGCTCTCTCGACTAAATTTAAATTCATTTGTCCACTTGGCCAATTGAATATGAAGGAGCGCAGCCCCCACAGTGTATTCTGGAGGTCGGCATGAATGTCCTTCGTTTTCATACCTTTCTTTATGAAGTACTTAATCACTGCTCAAACCTCGATTTTTTTCCATCTTCACAAATCACTATGTGGGAACAACAACAGAGGCACGTCACGCCACAGCTCTCTTCCAAGAGCACTGACGTGGCATGTGTTTACAGGCAACAGTCCAATGAATATCATGTGAACAAGTCATTGCGCTAGTGCTGACCTCTCATGGTGATTCCGAGAACTTTCCAAAACACACTAGTAGTTTGTTCAGCAGAGGCTTGTTTTTATTGACAAATTTCCAAGCTGTAAATTTTACAACATACATCTGCTCACTTAACAACAATAGGTGCCAAAGTGTTAAAAGCTAAATCAAGGACAGTGCATCATAATATGCAGGAGTAAGGGATTATAAATTTTTATTGGATATTGAATCACAAGTATCCATAGCAAATCAAGATATTCTTGTTGTGAAGAAGTTGAGCCCGCCTTATTAGTGTAGATTACGTAGCTTAGATGAAAGTAGTAGCTATTCACTAAGTTTGTCATGGATAAGCTACTGAGTGGGTGTGAAACATTTCCACGCAGCGCCTCCTCAGATTGGCAGATGGTACAATGTCATATTTGGACTGTATTTCCTAAGTAAATATCACACTGAGGTCAATGTGGGACAGCATGTAACGGAGCTGAGGATCTACAGTTGGAAAAATCGTAATGCCACAAGGTACACTCCAGACATGGAGTAAGCCAGCTGAAAGGCATTTATGGCTCCTTAGACTCAATTCATAGGATAAAGTATCGAAAGATACAGCGAAGTTAGTATGGGTGATGTAGGAGCAGACCTACCAGATAATACTACAGGTATAGTTGAATTCTTGTCAGAAAATGAGAAATTGGGCAAAACACAATGCTTTTTACTCTATAGTTTTATGGATATACAAGATGCTGACTGTAACCGAGTAGTGACCATCAGCCTAGATAATTTAGATAAATTTGAAGTGGTGCACTTATAGCCAATTTGGAAATGGCAGTGGAAGAATTGGCTAGAGATTTCAGTGTGAAGTGTTCTAAGACCTGTCAGAGGCTAATTTAGCTACACTGTGGAGGAAAGTATTGCCTTTGCAAGGGAAGGATACAGAGGTAATAGAAAAATTGTGAGTGTAATATGCATAGTTATTCAATTATCACAGCCCATTTCCAACTACGGCAATAACACAATGCAGTATTCTCACTGGCAATGAACTGTTGGTGTATAGGAAGCCATATTGAGTCCAGCAACACATCAGACCAGTGATGGAGAAATTTACAAATGTCAACCCCATGACAGAATAACAGAAAAAGTATCAGATCATGGCGAGCATGGTAGTTATTGTACCAAAGAACAGCCCAGATGGCAGTAGGGCTAATAGGTTATGTTGTGACTATTAATGCCTAAATCAGCATATGATCACAGATACATATCGTATGCCAAACATCATGGAAATCTTTGACAACCTGTGGCAATGTTATTATTTTATGCCTATGGATTTGCAAAGTGGGTATCATCAGTTGCAGGGAGCACCAGAGGACAGGTCTAAGACCACACTCACGGTTCCATCTTGTCATTATCAATACTGCCAAATGCCATTTTGTTTGATGAATGCACTGTCGACATTCCAACACATACTGGATGGGGTATTAAGACCCCTGAGTCTGAAATACTGGATGGTTTACATGAAACGCTGGATGGCAGAGCACAATAGGATGGGCTAGAATACTATCAACAAAGATATAAACGAAAGCTTTCCTGCATTCATATACAATATAAAAATTACATTAGAGAATAACTACCCTCTTATTACTAAGAGATGTAAACCTAGAATTATGCATAAACCGCAACATACAAAAGAGTCTCTCACAAATCAAAACACTCTCGAGTAGTAAGGACCACCATCTGTGTTCTTACATGAGTGCACTTTCAGCCTGAGCTCACAGTAGTAAATATTATAGAGGAAATCAGTTAGTTCTTAGATACTACTACTCAGGACGACCAAGTCATATTGGAACGACACCTGAATTGCAGTGTGGCCACCCCTTCACGGAAAATGACTACTTGGAAGAGGGAGGCTTTGCACTTGTCAATAACAAAGCTACCTACACTTATTTCTGTCATAACGGTGCAAGCACAATTGACTTCATATTTGTGAACTCCAAACTTAAACCATCATCCTGGAAGTCGAAAGGAAACACCTACCAGTGGAAACATCGCTACTACTAGAGAACAAGAGGCTGAAAACTCCAGTCAAGCGAACCAGGAAGGCAGACGTATCAGCACTGTGCAGTGTCGACACCCGTACAATACCAACATTGCTACAAGGAGAGGATCTCAATGAAGCACCATCATGGATGGAAGGACTCATCCTAAAGACACCTCACACAGCAGACATCGAAAAACGAAAATCTAAACTGTGATTCAAGAAGGAATGTTATGAAGTGAGACGGAAAGCCATCAACGCCATGCATATAGCCAAAAGAACTCAATCATGGGATGACTTGGACCGCTATGGTAAGCTGAGGAGAGAGTATGGAATGAAAATTAAGGGAGCGCAAAGGGTATTCTGGGAGGAAGAGGAAAAACGTCTAACAGAATCAGTGAGACAGAGACCATACAAGGCTCTTCAGCAAAAGCAACCAAAATTCCCAGGGAACATGGGAAAGGCATTTAAGCTCAATCCTTCAAGCTAACGACACACCCGCCAGCTAGAAGCCCCACAGCGATTCCAGCCCCCATGGCAGGAGATTGAATTTTTCACACAAGGAGAAATAATCCGCACAATTATGAGCATAAGAACAATAAAGAATGTGGCCCAGACACCATCTACAATGAGCACCTGAAAACTACGCTCCCTGCACTAGTGATTCCACTCACACCTCTCCTCAATGAGTGCCTGAAATGAGGAATTGTGCTGGATCAGTGGAAACACTCAAAGTTGATAATGCAGTACAAGGGAAAAGGTAATATGGCTGACCCAAATGCGTACAGGAGCATTGCACTAGAGAATTCAAGATCCTTACAACACTACTGTGCAAGTATCTTAGAGATTTCATTGATGAGAAACTCTCCAACTCACAGTTTGGTTTCAGATGTGGGAGATCAATGACACAAACTGTACACTGTCTCCAGACTGATATAGAATTGGCCTCAGCGAACCAGGGGAGAGCTTATTGCAATTTTCACAGACTGCAACAAAGCATTCAACACGATCAATAGATTCATTTTAATGAAGAAATTGTAAACTTCCTTAGGTCCTAGACATTAACTGTTGCCAATCATTAGAGATCTTCTCACTAACAACTGGGTGGACTTCTTAAGTAATAGAACCCAGTATGTTGTCCTCGATGATGCGTGTTCATTGGAGGTGAGGGTACCATCTGGAGTGCCCCAGGGAAGTGTGGTAGGTCCGCTGTGTTTTCTATCTACATAAATGATCTTTTGGATAGGGTGGATAGCGATGTGCGGCTGTTTGCTGATGATGCTGTGGTGTGTAGGAAAGTGTCGTCGTTGAGTAACTGTAGGAGAATACAAGATGACTTGGACAGGATTTGTGATTGGTGTAAAGAATGGCAGCTAACTCTAAATATAGATAAATGTAAATTAATGCAGATGAATAGGAAAAAGAATCCTGTAATGTTTTAATACTCCATTAGTAGTGTAGTGCTTGACGCAGTCACGTCGATTAAATATTTGGGCGTAACATTGCAGAGAAATATGAAGTGGGACAAGCATGAAATGGCAGTTGTGCGGAAGGTGGATAGTCGTCTTCAGTTCATTGGTAGAATTTTGGGAAGATGTGGTTCATCTGTAAAGGAGACCACTTATAAAACACTAATACGACCTATTCTTGAGTACCGCTCGATCGTTTGGGATCCCTATCAGGTCGGATTGAGGGAGGACATAGAAGCAATTCAGAGGCAGGCTGCTAGATTTGTTACTGGTAGGACTGATCATCACGAGAGTGTTATTGAAATGCTTCAGGAACTCGGGTGGGAGTCTCTAGAGGAAAGGAGGCGTTCTTTTCGTGAATCACTACTGAGGAAATTTAGAGAACAAGCATTTGAGGCTGATTGAAGCACAATTTTACTGCCGCCATCTTATATTTCCCGGATAGACCACAAAGATAAGAGAGATTAGGGCTCGTACAGAGGTATATAGGCAGTCATTTTTACCTCGTTCTGTTTGGGAGTGGAACAGGGAGACAAGATGTTAGTTGTTGTACAAGGTACCCTCCGCCACGCACCGTATGGTGGATTGCGGAGTATGTATGTAGATGTAGATGTAGAAATATATGGTGGTATGGATAAGCCCAGCCTGATACAGCAAACTGTTGGAGTGTTGCAAGATGACCCACTGAGCGCCTTACTCTTCATCTTAGCTACATCAGACATCATTGAGACAATAAAACCCGAAAATGTAAATCTACTCACGTTTGCAGACGACATGGCATTAACCTCAGCTTCTGAGGATGATCTGCATAAAACCTTCAACCAGTTAGTGTTCTGGGCATGATAAGGCGGCCTATCCTTGAATGAAGGGGAGACAGTCTCCGTGACCTTCAGAAGAAGAGGAAGACGAGGCACTTTCTATGTTGGAGAGACACCACTAAAGTCAATCGCCAGTTTTACGTACCTAGGAGTTACGCTTCAGTCACAAGGAGCAGTATTCACACGCTACATGAACTGCAGAGCCAGCTCAAACTCTCCCTGTCAACAGCCCTATGACTGTTTGAACTCAGAGTTGAACTTGTTGCAATTTATGGACTGGAACACACATGAATTCATCTGAAGAAGACAGATCTCGAAAAAATGGAGAAGCTGAGGGCTACTCACTCAAAAAGGGTGCTATGTCTCTCCAAATACACACTCACGCAGCTTGCGTATGAATAGGCCAGAAAGCCCTTCTTCATAGAAGATCTGCGACTGAAGCACTTACTACCAGCGACAACAGCCTACCAGGACTTATTGACGGAAATGTATGAGAAGAAACACAAGATATGAAGCGATTTCTGTTGCAGACACCATGAGAAACCATGAATGCACGCAGGGAGGATACGAACTCCGCCACATAGTGACAAGTCTCTCTGTGCATGGATTTCACCACAAACCGTCCAACATCCAGAGTTTTCATGAGCCCAGCATGAGCTGTATATGTGCGAGGTTTAGGTGACCAGTATGAGAGATATCATGTGTTAATCTGTAGGATGAGAACAGAATCGCTGGTGAAATTCTGTAGTGACTAAGAATAATAATAATAGTGAATAGAGAATGATTACTGTACTTCACACACTAAATGGCCAGTTTGGCTGCAATAAATCTATTATTATTAAAAAGGGGTACACCCCACACCTCAATAAAACTAGAATCCTTTTATTCATGCTGAAGGACAACACTGAAGGCAGTAAACATAGTTAAAAGTGAGATGAACAAGGGAAAGGAGGAAATCAGCAACCGAATTAATTATGACACTCTCAACCAACACTCCACAAATTCAGTAAATGCCCGTGTACCGAAAAGTGTTGATTTAACTGATGCGGAAGCTTTTCTTTTGTAATCGCAGAATATAACAGATGAAAGATTTAACTGGAGTAGAATAACTGCTACAGATATAAATAACTCTGTAAACAAGCTGAACAACTCTAGAACAGAAGACTACTATGGATTCAGTAACTTTGTAATAAAGACGATAATTAAGGAAATTAGAGCTACTCTCTTCCACCTTGCAAATAAAATCCTTGGTGACGGTTTTTTTCCCGATCGCCTTAAAATTACGATTACACTCCCCATATACACAAAGGGTGACAGAGAAATACCAGATAACTGTAGATCAATATCAATTGTCCCTATACTAGCCAAAATCATAGAGATCTGTTCACACACAGTTTTACATGTATTTTGAGAGCAATAAATTACTTAATCACTAATCAATTAACCACAAATAATACTGAAAGACTGATGACTGAAATCCACAATGATTTTTAAAGGAAACTGACCACTTGTGCAACACTCATAGACTTAAGCAAAGCATGAGATAATTGTTAAAAAAAATAGAATACTATACTACTGCAGACAAACCACTTAATTTAATTATATCATACTTAAATAACAGGCAACAGTTAGTGTATGTGAACAATGAAAGGTCAGAACTACCGAAAATCAAGAGAGAAATTCCACAGGGCTCCGTTTTTGGACCTTTCCTCTTTACTGTATATGTTAATGACTTCACAATCTATATAAATGGCAAAAATGTCTGATATGCTGATGATATGAGCATGAACTACACAGGTGAGAGTATACAAGAGGTGGTAAATAAAAATAACGAACTTTTTGAAAAAATGAGGGTCTGGTGTATTGCTAACCAGCATATAAGCTACCTGATAGGCAAACTTGCATGTGTAATATTCCTGCTATATAAACTAAGATATTCTGTCAGTAAAAGTTTATTGATGCTCTCCTGCTATGCATTCTTTCAGTCACAGCTACAATATGGTATTCTGTTATGGGGTAATTCAAAAGGCACAAAATGTATTTTACAGTACCAAATAAATAAATAAATAAATAAAAATAAAAAATAGATGTATACAAGGATTGGGTCCAAGAGAAACCTGTAAAGAGCTCTTCAGTCTATTAAACACAATGACCCTCTCTATATGTATAACTGCTCAATATACGTAAAAGAAATGTACAACAATTTACATAGAGAATGACTTTACATTTGTACAACAATAGAAACAACTGCATGCTTTATATACTGTATTCTAGGCTGTCACTAACACACAACAGTCACAGACACCTAAGTCAAAAGTTATACAATAAACTGTAACAATCAATCAAAACCCTCACCCATTATAAATCATAGTAGACGTTAGAAACATGGTTTGAAATAAAGCATACTGCTCACTGAAAAATATCTTGAAAGTAATTTGGAAGGAACATATAAACAATGGAATAATGTAACTATCATTAAATAAATGCATTAAACTGTGAAATTAATTCTTGAATGAAATAAATAAAAAATAGTGTAACTGTTATTAGCTAAATGTGTAAAACTGTATAATTAATTCTTGAATGTAAATTATATAATCATTACACAGGCCAACCAAAACCTTTTTCAAAAACTTTTTTTGCTTTGATAGCTGATCTTTGTAGATTCTTATGAGCTGAATCCAAATCTAGCCTTAGGTTTTTTTTGTATCACCCGTAGTTTTCGAGCAATATGCTTTTTATTATATAGTATAAAAATCCTATGCCACATGGTAAATAGGGAAATTAATGAAACCCTTGTTATAACATAAGCATGGTTTGTATTTACAGTAAACTACTTATAACAATGATATGTGTTAATAGAGGTTTCACTTGTCAGCTGGAATTGGTTTGTATTTTCTTTCTCTTCTTTCTTTGAAGCTCTTTGTGTAACTTTTTCTACAATGAGTTGCTGAACTTCTCGGTGAAGTGCCCAACAGTAGTCCCCCCATCATGTTGGTGTTACAGCTGCATTGGCAGCGTTTTTCCATTACTTTAATGTCCTGGTGAAAACGCTCTCCCTACTCCTCACTAACATCTCCAATATTATCCGGGAAGTAATCAAGGTGACTGTTCCAAAAGTGAACTTTCAAAGTTCATCAAACATCCTAAAGTTTTAAACTTCTTCAACATTGTAGCTATAATAGAAAAATATTCTGGGTATTTTTCATGTACTAAGATCTTTGTAACCACAATTTTGCGAGTGTATACCCGTCCTTTTTCCCCCTAAGGTAAGTCTTTCCGCTCCTGGGATTGGAATGACTCCTTAGCCTCTCCCTTAAAACCCATATCTTTTCGTCTTTCCCTCTCCTTCCCTCTTTCCTGACGAAGCAGCCGTTGGTTGCGAAAGCTAGAATTTTGTGTGTATGTTTGTGTTTGTTTGTGTGTCTTCCGACCTGCCAGCGCTTTCTTTTGGTAAGTCACATCACCTTTGTTTATATATATATATATATATATATATATATATATATATATATATATATATATATATATATATATATATATATGGAAATGGAAATGAAGTCCCATGCTTCTTTACAGAGCGTAGGGGAACGATGCGCGAGACCCGCACTGCCTTACTAGGCAAGGTCCTAATGGAGGTGGTTTGCCGTTGCCTTCCTCCGACCGTAATGGGGATGAATGATGATGATGAAGACGACACTACAACACCCAGTCATCTCGAGGCAGGAAAAATCCGTGAGCCCGCCTGGAATCGAACCCGGGACCCCATGCACAGGAAGTGAGAACGCTACCACGAGGGGCGGATATATATATATATATATATATATATATATATATATATATATATATATATATATATATAATAGAGGGAAGCATTCCACGTGGGAGAAATATACCTAAAAACTCTTTGCCTTTACAAATATCTGCTTGTGTCTGTGTATGTGCGGATGGATATGTGTGTGTGTGCGAATGTATACCTGTCCTTTTTTCCCCCTAAGTCTTTCCGCTCCTGGGATTGGAATGACTCCTTACCCTCTCCCTTAAAACCCACATCCTTTCGTCTTTCCCTCTTTCCTGATGAAGCAACTGTTTGTTGCGAAAGCTTGAATTTTGTGTATATGTTTGTGTTTGTTTGTGTGTCTATCGACCTACCAGCTCTTTTATATATACATACATATATATATATATTTATATATATATATATATATATATATATATATATTTATATTTATTTATATACATATATCGATTGGTATTTCATTTTTGCTTTACTGTTAAATAAATGTTAAATTATTGGCATCATGGAGGGTGTTTTTCATGTTCCTGTACAATTGCCCCCACACTATACATTGACATGTTATAGAGACATACAGTGTTGTTTTATATATATGACTCCGTGGGCACCAGTGTCAGTTATAATTACATATCAATCACTTCACATATTTCCATAAATAAAAATGCTTTATATTGGTCTTCTACATTGGCCCCCCCCCCCCCCCATGAACCATGGACCTTGCCGTTGGTGGGGACGCTTGCGTGCCTCAGCGATACAGATGACCATACCATAGGTGCAACCACAACGGAGGGGTATCTGTTGAGAGGCCAGACAAACATGTGGTTCCTGAAGAGGGGCAGCAGCCTTTTCAGTAGTTGCAGGGGCAACAGTCTGGATGATTGACTGATCTGGCCTTGTAACATTAATCAAAACGGCCTTGCTGTGCTGGTACTGCGAACGGCTGAAAGCAAGGGGAAACTATAGCCGTAATTTTTCCCGAGGACATGCAGCTTTACTGTATGATTAAATGATGATGGCGTCCTCTTGGGTAAAATATTCCGGAGGTAAAATAGTCCCCCATTCGGATCTCTGGGCAGGGACTACTCAAGAGGACGCCGTTATCAGGAGAAAGAAAACTGGCGTTCTACGGATCGGAGCGTGGAATGTCAGATCCCTTAATCGGGCAGGTAGGTTAGAAAATTTAAAAAGGGAAATGGATAGGTTAAAATTAGATATAGTGGGAATTAGTGAAGTTCGGTGGCAGGAGGAACAAGACTTTTGGTCTTTTGATTACAGGGTTATAAATACAAAATCAAATAGAGGTAATGCAGGAGTAGGTTTAATAATGAATAAAAAAAATAGGAGTGCGGGTTAGCTACTACAAACAGCATAGTGAACGCATTATTGTGGACAAGATAGACACAAAGCCCATGCCTACTACAGTAGTACAAGTTTATATGCCAACTAGCTCTGCAGATGATGAAGAAATTGATGAAATGTATGACGAGATAAAAGAAATTATTCAGGTAGTGAAGGGAGACGAAAATTTAATAGTCATGGGTGACTGGAATCCGTCAGTAGGAAAAAGGAGAGAAGGAAACATAGTAGGTGAATATGGATTGGGGGGAAGAAATGAAAGAGGAAGCCGCCTTGTAGAATTTTGCACAGAGCATAACTTAATCATAGCTAACACTTGGTTCAAGAATCATAAAAGAAGGTTGTATACCTGGAAGAATCCTGGAGATACTAAAAGGTATCAGATAGATTATATAATGGTAAGACAGAGATTTAGGAACCAGGTTTTAAATTGTAAGACATTTCCAGGGGCAGATGTGGACTCTTGGTTATGAACTGCAGATTGAAACTGAAGAAACTGCAAAAAGGTGGGAATTTAAGGAGATGGGACCTGGATCAACTGAAAGAACGAGAGGTTGTAGAGAGTTTCAGGGAGAGCATAAGGGAACAATTGACAGGAATGGGGGAAAGAAATACAGTAGAAGAAGAATGGGTAGCTCTGAGGGATGAAGTAGAGAAAGCAGCAGACAATCAAGTAGGTAAAAAGACGAGGGCTAATAGAAATCCTTGGGTAACAGAAGAAATATTGAATTTAATTGATGAAAGGAGAAAATATAAAAATGCAGTAAATGAAGCAGGCAAAAAGGAATACAAACGTCTCAAAAATGAGATCGACAGGTAGTGCAAAATGGCTAAGCAGGGATGGCTAGAGGACAAATGTAAGGATGTAGAGACTTGTCTCACTAAGGGTAAGATAGATACTGCCTACAGGAAAATTAAAGAGAGCTTTGGAGAGAAGAGAACCACATGTATGAATATCAAGAGCTCATATGGCAACCCAGTTCTAAGCAAAGAAGGGAAGGCAGAAAGGTGGAAGGAGTATATAGAGGGTTTATACAAGGGCGATGTACTTGAGGGCAATATTATGGAAAGGGAAGAGGATGTAGATGAAGATGAAATGGGAGATACGATACTGCGTGAAGACAGTGACAGAGCACTGAAAGACCTGAGTCGAAACAAGGCCCCGGGAGTAGACAACATTCCATTAGAACTACTGACGGCCTTGGGAGAGCCAGTCCTGACAAAACTCTACCATCTGGTGAGCAAGATGTATGAGACAGGTGAAATACCCTCAGACTTCAAGAAGAATATAGTAATTCCAATCCCAAAGAAATCAGGTGTTGACAGATGTGGAAATTACCGAACTATCAGTTAAATAAGTCACAGCTGCAAAATACTAACACGAATTCTTTACAGACGAATGGAAAAACTGGTAGAAGCGGACCTTGGAGAAGATCAGTTTGGATTCTGTAGAAATGTTGGAACACGTGAGGCAATACTAACTTTACGACTTATCTTAGAAGAAAGATTAAGAAAAGGCAAACCTACGTTTCTAGCATTTGTAGACTTAGAGAAAGCTTTTGACAATGTTGACTGGAATACTGTCTTCCACATTCTAAAGGTGGCAAGGGTAAAATACAGGGAGCGAAAGGCTATTTACAATTTGTACAGAAACCAGATGGCAGTTATAAGAGTCGAGGGGCATGAAAAGGAAGCAGTGGTTGGGAAAGGAGTGAGACAGGGTTGTAGCCTATCCCCAATGTTATTCAATCTGTATATTGAGCAAGCAGTAAAGGAAACAAAAGAAAAATTTGGAGTAGGTATTAAAATTCATGGAGAAGAAGTAAAAACTTTGAGGTTCGCCGATGACATTGTAATTCTGTCAGAGACAGCAAAGGACTTGGAAGAACAGTTGAACGGAATGGATGGTGTCTTGAAAGGAGGATATAAGATGAACATCAACAAAAGTAAAAAAAGGATAATGGAATGTAGTCGAATTAAGTCGGGTGATGCTGAGGGAATTAGATTAGGAAATGAGACACTTAAAGTAGTAAAGGAGTTTTGCTATTTGGGGAGCAAAATAACTGATGATGGTCGAAGTAGAGAGGATATAAAATGTAGACTGGCAATGGCAAGGAAATCGTTTCTGAAGAAGAGAAATTTGTTAACATCGAGTATAGATTTAAGTGTCAGGAAGTCGTTTCTGAAAGTATATGTATGGAGTGTAGCCATGTATGGAAGTGAAACATGGACGATAAATAGTTTGGACAAGAAGAGAATAGAAGCTTTCGAAATGTGGTGCTGCAGAAGAATGCTGAAAATTAGATGGGCAGATCACATAACTAATGAGGAGGTATTGAATAGGATTGGGGAGAAGAGAAGTTTGTGGCACAACTTGACTAGAAGAAGGGATCGGTTGGTAGGACATGTTTTGAGTCATCAAGGGATCACAAATTTAGCATTGGAGGGCAGCGTGGAGGGTAAAAATCGTAGGGGGAGACCAAGAGATGAATACACTAAGCAGATTCAGAAGGATGTAGGTTGCAGTAGGTACTGTGAGATGAAGAAGCTTGCACAGGGTAGAGTAGCATGGAGAGCTGCATCAAACCAGTCTCAGGACTGAAGACCACAACAAACAACATATTGTCTTATTCACGCACATTTAAACACACTTAGACTGCAGTAATTTTTGCTTTACAAAATGTACATCCTTCTCTTATGAGAAAAACTTCGAGTGTCCTTCACTTCTAAAAACAAAAACAGTACATCAAAAAATGAATGTGAAACAATTTCTTCGTTTGTCTGCACCTTCCTAGTTAATGTCTCTGCTAATCCGTCTGTTCGATTGGTATTTCATTTTTGCTTTGCTGTTAAATAAATATTAAATTATCGGCATCATGGAGGGTGTTTTTCATGTTCCTGTACAATTGACCCCACACTGTACATTGACATGTTATAGAGACATACAGTGTTGCTGTTTGTATACATTTGCTGATAGAGGTCGATGACCGTTATTGTCAGCTTCTCTTATTTTATGGAATGGATATGTCTGCTTATCCTATGTACAAGAAATTAAAATATTACATACATATAAAATATGTGAGTCCATTACATATTTAAATTTTTGGTGTTAACAATAATGTCCAGTTTGCTTCAGTCTTGCTGCCGTGTTTTGCACTAGCGTGCTGGCTGATTGGATGGCAGGAACTAGTTGCCAATGGTCAACATGTTATATGCTACTGTTGCACATGCGTGCACTCGTTTTCTTGGTGTTAATGTTATATTGAGTGTCACACTTGCGCCTGAGTGCCACGTATCGAAGAATTGTGGTGGCGTTTGTTTTTATGCTGGATGTAGTGAGTGTGTGTTTATTGTTCAAAATCCGTCACAGTGGAGATCTCTGTTTTTACAGCCCGGGCGTCATTACTACCCGTCGTACTTGCACTCTCAGTGGAAAGTACCCTGACCAACAGCATCCATCGATGAGGTAAGTACCTGCTCGAATGACTATAGTTCACTTGTCCATGTATCAAGCGTTGTGAGCCACGATACTTATTTCATTGCGTACGCATATTCATGTCACTACACTTCAATGTGCACTTGTTAAAAGATACATACAGCTGTCTGACACATTGTATAACTGCTTGTCTTTGAAGTTCATTTCCTCATATAGTTTGGTTTTCAATGAAAATTCATACAAGTCTTTACAACAACATACCTAACATGATCGCTTTTACCCATGGCTGACATTCCATTCATTTGTCATATTACAAACATAAATTTCTTAAGCTTTGCAACATCATAAAATTTTTCATTAACTACATTTTGTTTGCTTGTTTTAACTCATTCTTGATCACATTACATATACAAATTAGTTACATATGACATTTTTATAACACAATGCAAGCGTGTGATACAATTCTGCTTCATTTCGTTGGCAGGTTTTTATCACTTATGGGAGCTCATTTCTTTCATAGTTAGAGGAGGGAGGGAAAAGAACATTGGAAATACTACCAAAACATCACGCATTGCTGGCCTAACTACGCTTGCTGCCGGCTCCTTTGTTTGGGAGGGAGAAAAGGAAATACTCATCTACTTGTTCAAGGATTATGAGGAAATGTTACTCGTAAGGTCATGAACTAGTTGCTACGCAACCTTGTTTCATTGAAATAATCTGTACCGACTAATCGTTGACAAAGCTTCATGTTATCTCTTCATGTTTTAATACTATATAATTAAATTCGTGTGTAGCCTAGTGTGAAATCTAATGTTTTCACCATCATAGACTTGCCTTTCTTAAATACCTGGAAATGTCATTAAAATTTAACTGGGTTTTGTAAGATCTCCTGCTTAAATGATTATGTGTACTCTGCAGTAAATAGGTAGTGACAATTGTCATGGAAACATACTGTGATGATGCATATTTCATTTTTTCATTTGCCTCATGACCTTTACTGTAAATATCCTTATAACTAAATTGTTTACTCGAGGTGCAGCCCGTTTCTTCATTTGGTATCTGCTTCTCTCGATGTAATTCTTCTTCTGCGTCATGATGATGCACTGGTCGTTGAAAGAAAATAACTTAAAACTAACTTAAAACTAATTGCATTTCGTAGCTTGATGGCCACTCATATGTTTGGTCATTACATACATCTGCAAATATTTCCATACTTTGTTTAAATTCATAAGTTCATTTATTCTGTTACCTCTTATAATCATTCACTCTGCAAAGAAAATTATCTGACACTTCTCATGGTATTTTGTCATAGTCCGTAGCTTACACTTCTTGTGTGTGTGTGTGTGTGTGTGTGTGTGTGTGTGTGTGTGTGTGTGTGTGTATAATGCTTCTTTTTGGTTGTAAATATGTTGTATATAGCTTAGTATTTAATTACATCTCTGTGTAGATATAGCAATCGGTTCCTTTGTTTTTAGACAGTAGATGCATTTGCTTAGTATTCCCGTTTACTCCGTATTTAGATTAAGTATACATTGCATTCCTATTTTGCTTGTGCCTTGAGCCAGTCTGCCTCACATGCATACAGGTCAGTGTCTCCTCTCCTGCTACTAACGTCAGCGCATATTGCTGAGTGCGGATCGCTGAGCCATAAGCTAATTTTATTTATACTTACAATTCCCATGAAGTGGTGTGTCACCTGTCATTGCTATTAATTTTTGTGCCTATGTGTACAAATAAAAAAAACCACTTATGTCTATATTCATTTCTTTATCTTAAAATACACTGCCAAGGAAAATTACACTTAGGATTATGTACACTATGTACAATTATCTTGTGATAAAAAAATTGTGACCACACTTCATCACTCTACAAAGGCTTTTATATATTTGTGAGGGTAGAGACACTTGTCCCTTCCTGTTTTCTCATAGGCTAATCTGTACGTCCCTGGGTATGATATCTTACAAATTACATATGGTTCTGAATAGAGTAATTGCCACTTCTTATTCAGTTTACCAATTTTTGTTGATTTAGGGTGCGTCTGTAAGAGGACTCGTTGCCCTTCAAAGAATTGTGTAACACGATTCAGTTTCTTGTTATAAATTTTCTTTCTATACTAGGTCCTGTTTTCTAGAGTAACTATGGCTTGTTTGATTTTATCTTGTAGTGTCATTTCTGTAGTGGGTACCTTTGGCATGGGCGACTCCCACTCATTCGTTTGCTTTGTCTGGAACATCAATTCTGTAGGTGTGAAACCTGTTGAAGAATGTGAAAAATTATTGACAACTTGCATGAAAGAAGTTACATATTCTACCCATGTGGTGCGTTTGTGTAGTGTGTATGTCCTAATAAATCGCTTAAATTCTTTAAAAACTCATTCAATTGGGCTTGCTTATGGGTGAAAAGGGTTACTAATACGTGCTTTATGCCCTGTGAGGTCATAAATTGTTTCCATTTTTGCACAACAAAATATTTTTGCCCAACGAAATATGAAGCATTATCGGTTAGTAGTACCTTCTGGTTTACCTACTCTTCTCAAATAGTCTCCCTCAATTCCTTTCTTGACATTTGTGGCTGTTGCATTTTTAATGGCATATATTTTGACATGTTTCGAAAAAATGTCGTATAGTGCTACTACGTATTTTACTCCTTCATTACTTCCTGGATATAGACCAGCTATCTATGTCCAGGGATACCATATCTATAAGGATTTTTGTGAGTATTGATTGTAGCTCAGTATATTTTGACACATTTGACTGTTTTGATTTTTGACATACTGCACACTTTCTTAATATCTGTAGGACCCGTCTTCTCAAATTTGGAAAATAACAAAGAGATGCAATTTTTTCAGTACATTTGCCTACTCCATAATGTCTCTATACTCCATGTTTGTGTCTTATAAATTCGTCGATATAATCTTCAGGAATATGCACACAACATTGACCAGATTTTTCATGTTTCCTATGAAACTAAACGCCCTTTTACTCCTGATACCATTTAATTACCCTTCCACCTTCGTCTTGCTTAAGGTTCTCGTGACCTTACTCCATCTGAGATCTTGCTGTTGTATAATTTTCATCTGCTTACAAAACTTATGTTAATCACATTGTTGTGTTGTACCTTGCATTAATATCTTTTTGATTTTTCTTGCTCTGTTAATTCACCATATTCCTCTAAACCTAGTGATAGCCTAGACAATGCATATGCAATAACGTTCTGATTTCCTCTGATATAAATGATCTCAAAATTGAATTCCTGTAAATATAGGCACCACCTAGCTAATCTACGGTGCAATAGTTTACATGTCGAAAGAAATGACGGTGACTGGTGGCCACAGTACACTTTGGTATTCTTACCCTACAAAAAATATTCAAACTTCTTAAATGCCCATATCACCGCTAAACTTTCCAATTCTGACACAGAGTAAGACCTTTCTGCTTCTGATAGTGTGCGACTAACAAAACTGATGAAATGGCGTGTGACAAGGGCCTCCCGTCAGGTAGACCGCTCGCCTGGTGCAAGTCTTTCGATTTGACGCCACTTCGGCGACTTGTGCGGCGATGGGGATGAAATAATGATGATGAGGGCAACACAACACCTAGTCACTGAGCGGAGAAAATCTCCGACCCAGCCGGGAATCGAACCCGGGCCCTTAGGATTAATAGTCTATCGCACTGACCACTCAGCTACCAGGGGCGGACAACAAAACTGATGACCTTGGGTACTTCCTTACCTTCTTCCTCTCGTATCTTAAATAAGCATGCCCCCAGCCCTTGAGATGAGGCATCTGTGCATAGACAAAAATCCTTGGATATATCAGATTGGCTAAGAATGTTTGCATTTACCAATGTCTGCTTAATATTATTAAAGTCGTCTTGACACTTATTGTCCCATAATAAAAGCCTATTTTTTCGTAACAAGTTCAGCAATGCATCACTGTTCATTAGTAATCGTGGTACAAATTTAAGAAGAAACGAAACTAGCCCTAAAAAGGCCTTGTTGTTTTTTATTCCTTGGAGCTGGGCAATTGCGTATGGCATCAAGTTTTTTCGGATCAGGTAATATCCCTTGTTCTGACACAACAAGTCCTAAAAATTTGACTTGCTCCTTACCAAATCGAGGTTTTTTTAAACTGGCTGATATGTAATCTGCAAATCGTTGAAGCACGTGTTTAATGAGCCTCATATGTTATAACCAAGTGAGTGTGGCTATTAGCAGGTGGTCTACATAGATAGTGACTTTGCTAAGCAATTCTGGTCCTAAAACCTTGTCCAATGCAGATATAAACACTCCTGCGCTAATGTTCAGTCCAAAAGATAGAACACGGAATCTGTAACTACTGCCCCCATAAACAAATGCAGTATATTTTCGACTTTCTTCGTGGAGCTTTATTTGTCAATAGGACAGTTTGACATCAAGTGTACTGAAATATTTCGTACTGTAAAACTTTAGAAGCTGTTCGCCCAAATTGTCTGGTCTTACGTGTACTGGTACTATAATTTTATTGATACCTTTAGCATCAAGAACTAATCTTACAGAACCATCTGGTTTGCTTACTGGTAATATTGAACTACAAAAGGGTGAAAATAAAGGCTGTATATTTCCCATTTAATCATATAATTGATCTCTTCCCTTACTGCCTCTCGTTTTGCCCATGGAATAGGATATGACATTACACAAAATATTTCATGTGGATAGACTTCAAATTTACATTCATAGTCTTTGATTACTCCTGGCTCCTTACTGAAAACATTGGCATACTTAAATAACAAGTTAGAAAATTCTCGTCGTTGCACCTCATTTAGTACCTGTGATTCATCTCGTAACTAACGTCACTGTTCGCTTCTTGTTCAGTACCAATTTGGTTTGTGAAATACACAGCTGGAAAGGAATACTGTACTACGACATTTGACTCTGGTTTGTTTTTGTTACTTTCATCCGGTGTTTTGACTAAATTAATAGAAAAGATCTGATCCTTTACATAACAGTGGTATTTGCCATTACCTATGTCAATCTGTGTTTTGTACATTCTAAATGTGTTCATCCCAATAAGACAATTAACAATTAGTTTGTCAATTATAAGGAAGTTGCACTTCATTGCGAAATGTTTCATTTGTACTGGAATAAGTGCTTCTTCAATTCACAAAAAAATTCATTTGACATTAGGTTGGTAGTTGAGACTGTAACTAAAATTAACTGTGTGTCAATGCCAGATATTTTTACCTTAATGATTGCTTGTGCTTGATCTTCCTTGATCTTATCTACTCTATCAAACTCATGCTGATACGAATCGTCCTTGATGTCACCTCATTTGTCAAAACTTATGAAACATATTTCTAATTCTGCCTTGCCCCCACTTCCTGAGAGGTCAATAGTCTGGGGCTGCAGTACGACTGGTTGGTGTTTTCCGACAGTGTAGTGTGACTTAATTCATAACCTGGAGAAATTTCAGTGAGTTGCATTGTGTGTGTGTGAGTGTGTGCGTAGTTAGCCAATTTCTGTCATTAGCTGCTGTGCAGTTATTTTGCTTCCCAAAAGTTGGCTGCAGTACACCATAAGGCATGCTTTGTATGCAAGTGCTCTACCAACTGAGCTACTCAAGCACGACTCACGCCCCATCCTCAAAGCTTTACTTCCGACAGTACCTAGTCTCCTACTTTCCAAACTTCAGAGAAGCTCTCCTGCAAATGTTGCAGGACTAGCACTTCTGGAAGAAAGCATATTGCGGAGACATAGCTTAGCCACAGCCTGGGGGATGTTTCCAGAATGAGATTGTGTGCTGATATGAAACTTCCTGGCAGATTAAAACTGTGTGCCAGACCGAGACTCTAACTCGGGACCTTTGCCTTTCGTGGGCAAGGAGACCTTCTGTGAAGTTTGGAAAGTAGTAGACGAGGTACTGGCGGAAGTAAAGCTGTGAGGACGGGGCGTGAGTCGTGCTTGGGTAGCTCGGTTGGTAGAGCACTTGCCCTCTGTTTTGATTATGTGTAGTGTGTCACCCATAATGCCATGGTGTGTGGGGGGGGGGGGAGGGGGGGGGGAAGGTTGGGTGGTACTGGAGTGGAAAACTTGGGTATCACAGTGACTTGTAGCACAAACGCTGGTTACACTATTAATTGTTTCACTGGCAGTAGTTTCCAAAGGAAGGTGTTTGCTGATGGCAAGAGGCAATGTCTGTGAAGATTCAAGAAGGTCGATGTAATGCTGAATGGTATCCACTGCTTCATCATGGTAGTGATCTGCATGCATACCACCATTAATATTGGTGGAGCCCAAGGTGAATAATGTCTGGGTCAACAGCTCATCGAGGTTATGGTATTTCTTGTTGCTGCTGGGGATGGTGGCGAACTTTTCCAGTCTGCTATAAGGTCCCCTGCCATACGTCCACAGGGTATGTGTCCTATGGTGGTAGTTGTTTTATGTTGATGATAGGTGAAGCTTGAAGTGACCTAAGTTGCTTTTTTGCCCCAGCTAACTGATTTTGTCACTTGTGCAGTAACCTCTAAAGGGGCGAATTTTCCTCTTGTTTGCGAGCCATTTGTTCCTGGTTTCGATGGGTGGTTGATTGGCAGCTGTCGATTGATTCTTGGTGGAGGAGCATAGCAGTTGGAGCCTGTGTACCAATGAAAGTTTATTATCTGATCGTGCCCCTGATGGTGACGTTATATGACCTTCCCATAAATCCGAGAAACTGGTGGAAATAGCGTAGAAAATCAGCCACAATAAAGGTTCTTTGATGTTGGCATGAAAGAATGTCCATGTGTACTTTAGATCTTTACAAAATCCATTTTACACATTAGGAGAATACCATACTTACATGCAGAATAGTAGTAATATGGTATTCTGCCTTATGGCAGGTCTTGTCATGGGTGAAGACTCTTCCACTGTTTTCTGTCCATAGCCAGTCTTTTCATTTCTTTCTTCTCCAACTCTTCTTAATACTTCTTCATTCCTTACTTGGTCTTCTCATTTCATTTTTCCCATTCTTCTCCATATCCACATCTCTAGTGCCTCCAGTCTTCTTTCATCTTCCTTCCTCAGTGTCCAGGTCTCTGCTCCATACAGTGCAAGGCTCCAGATGCAGCATTCGGCAAGTCCTTTCCTCAGATCTTTGTTTAGTGGTCCACAAAATAATTTCTATTTCCTCTTGAATCCTTATTTTGCCATTGCAGTTCTTTTCCTAATTTCTTTTCAGCTTTACATATAATCCATTATTAAACTTCCCAAGTAATTGAAGTTATTCACTTGCTCTATTTCCTCTCACCTTATTACCATGCTTTTTGTTTTCTTCTTCTTAATCTTCATTCCATATTCTTCTAATTTTGTATTTAGATCACCTAACATCTGCTCCATCTCTCTTGCACTCTCTCTCATCACAACCATGTCGTCTGCAAATCTTATACACTCCACTCTCTGTTCCCCTATACAAACTCCACTCCTTCCATCAAAACTTTCATTAATAATTTCCTCCAGATAGATATTGAACAGTGTTACTGATAAACAACAACCTTGTCTTATACCTCTTCTCAGTTCAATTTCTCCACTCATCAAACCTCCTATTCTTACTCTTTCTCTCTGGTTCAAAAACAAATAATATAAGAAGTGCTTCGAAAAAATATCTAAATCGTGTTAAGCAGACCATTTTATTTGTAATTTGATCATTTCGTTAATCAGTGACATATTCAGAAGGCTGTATTATTCTGCTATGTATCAAGAATTGTAACCTGCTTTTATACATCTGCAATGAATCATTCGATGTTGAATCAAGTATTATTATTATTATTATTATTTCTTTCTATTCTCAGACGTTATGTCTGGTCAAAAATGGACAGTGACGCAGACCTTGATCAAGCGTGACTTCCTTTTAACTGTACGGTAAATGTTATATTGCATTTAGGAACTTTTGGGTCATTGAACATGTATCAATAATTACAGATTTTTGTAGTTGTATATATATGTTTGGATGTAGCTGTATTGCATTGATGTACTGGTGGATATTGTGAGGTATGACTCCTGTAGTTGATAGTATAATTGGTATAATGTCGACTTTATCCTGATGCCACATGCCCTTGACTTCCTCAGCCAGTTGGATGTATTTTTCAATTTTTTCTCCTGTTTTCTTCTGTATATTTGTTGTGTTGGGTATGGATATTTCAATTAGTTGTGTTAATTTCTTCTTTTTATTGGTGAGTATGATGTCAGGTTTGTTATGTGGTGTTGTTTTATCTGTTATAATCGTTCTGTTCCAGTATAATTTGTATTCGTCATTCTCCAGTACATTTTTTGGTGTGTACTTGTATGTGGAACGTGTTGTTTTATTAGTTTATGTTTTATGGCAAGTTGTTGATGTATTATTTTTGCTACATTGTCATGTCTTCTGGGGTATTCTGTATTTGCTAGTATTGTACATCCGCTTGTGATGTGATCTACTGTTTCTATTTGTTGTTTGCAAAGTCTGCATTTATCTGTTGTGGTATTGGGATCTTTAATAATATGCTTGCTGTAATATCTGGTGTTTATTGTTTGATCCTGTATTGCAATCATGAATCCTTCTGTCTCACTGTATATATTGCCTTTTCTTAGCCATGTGTTGGATGCGTCTTGATCTATGTGTGGCTGTGTTAGATGATACGGGTGCTTGCCATGTAGTGTTTTCTTTTTCCAATTTACTTTCTTTGTATCTGTTGATGTTATGTGATCTAAAGGGTTGTAGAAGTGGTTATGAAATTGCAATGGTGTAGCTGATGTATTTATATGAGTGATTGCTTTGTGTATTTTGCTAGTTTCTGCTCGTTCCAGAAAGAATTTTCTTAAATTGTCTACCTGTCCATAATGTAGGTTTTTTATATCTATAAATCCCCTTCCACCTTCCTTTCTGCTTAATGTGAATCTTTCTGTTGCTGAATGTATGTGATGTATTCTATATTTGTGGCATTGTGATCGTGTAAGTGTATTGAGTGCTTCTAGGTCTGTGTCACTCCATTTCACTACTCCAAATGAGTAGGTCAATACTGGTATAGCATAAGTATTTATAGCTTTTGTCTTGTTTCTTGCTGTCAATTCTGTTTTCAGTATTTTTGTTAGTATTTGTCTATATTTTTCTTTTAGTTCTTCTTTAATATTTGTATTATCTCTTCCTATTTTTTGTCTGTATCCTAGATATTTATAGGCATCTGTTTTTTCCATCGCTTCTATGCAGTCACTGTGGTTATCCAATATGTAATCTTCTTGTTTAGTGTGTTTTCCCTTGACTATGCAATTTTTCTTACATTTATCTGTTCCAAAAGCCATATTTATATCATTGCTGAATACTTCTGTTATCTTTAGTAATTGGTTGAGTTGTTGATTTGTTGCTGCCAGTAGTTTTAGATCATCCATGTATAGCAAATGTGTGATTTTGTGTGGGTATGTTCCAGTAATATTGTATCCATAATTTGTATTATTTAGCATGTTGGATAGTGGGTTCAGAGCAAGACAGAACCAGAAAGGACTTAATGAGTCTCCTTGGTATATTCCACGCTTAACCTGTATTGGCTGTGATGTGATGTTATCTGAATTTGTTTGGATATTAAGTGTGGTTTTCCAGTTTTTCATTACTATGTTTAGAAACTGTATCAATTTAGGATCTACTTTGTATATTTCCAATATCTGTAGTAACCATGAGTGGGGTACACTATCAAAGGCTTTTTGGTAATCAATCTATGCGTAGTGTAGGGACATTTGTTTAGTTTTAGCTTGATATGTCACCTCTGTATCTATTATCAGTTGCTCTTTACATCCTCGTGCTCCTTTGCAGCAGCCTTTTTGTTCTTCATTTAAAATTTTGTTCTGTGTTGTATGTGTCATTAATTTCTGTGTGATGACTGAAGTTAATATTTTGTATATTGTTGGTAGGCATGTTATGGGGCGATATTTAGCTGGGTTTGCTGTGTCAGCTTGATATTTAGGTTTCATATAGGTTATTCCATGTGCAAGTGTATCAGGGAATGTGTATGGGTCTGCAATGTAACTGTTAAATAATTTAGTTAGATGTGAATGTGTTGAGGTGAACTTCTTTAGCCAGTAATTTGCTATTTTATCATTTCCAGGGGCTTTCAAATTGTGTGTAGAATTAATTGCTCGGATGACTTCATGTTGCAAAATTATCACTTCAGGCATTTGTGGTATCGTCTTGTATGTGTCTGTTTCTGCTTGTATCCACCGTGCATGCCTGTTATGTTGTACCGGGTTTGACCATATGTTGCTCCAGAAGTGTTCCATGTCTGTTATGTTTGGTGGATTGTCTATTTTAATGTGTGTGTTATCCATTGTTTGGTAAAATCTCTTTTGGTTTGTGTTGAATGTTGGTTTTGTTTCCTTCTATTTTCACTTTTTTGTATCTTCTAAGTCGTTTGGCCAATGCTTGTAATTTCTGCTTTTTTTCATCTAATTGCTCTATTGCTTCTTGTTGTGAGATTTTACCTAACCTTTTTCGTTTTTTGTCTGATATTTCATTTCTTATAAATTGTGTGAGCTGTCCGATGTCTTTTCTCAGTTTTTCTATTCTGATCTGTAGCCTGTGTTGCCATGCTGGTTTTGTGGGTTTCTTCTGTGTGTTGGTTTGTTCTGATCTCTGCCTAGTGTGTATATTTAGTGTAGTGAGTGCTCCTATATAAACCAGTAGTTGTAACTCTTCCATAGTTGTGTTTTCATTTATTTTGTTGTGTATGATTGTGTTGATAGTTTTTATTGTTGTTTCGACTTGTGGGTTATTTGGCGGTCTATGCAAGAATGGTCTAATGTCTGTATTTGTGTCTTTGTATTCTATATATGTCAGCTGAAATTTCTCTTCTATATCTAACACGTGTGTCTCTCCGTGTTCTATTTGTGCTTGTTCTGGTGGCTGTCTTAAGATTTCGTTTTCCTCTGATTGTTTAATTGATGCGTGTTGGTCTTTGTTTGTTTGCTCTGGGATGTTTGAGTCCATTACTGTATTTTCTTCTTCTTCTGATTGCACATTATTTTGTTCCAGTATTTGTTGTACTTGTTGTTTGATGTTTTCTAATTCTGACTGGGGTATCCTGTTATTTTTTATTATTACACGGATCTGATCAGCTAGTCGTTGTTCTGTTAAAAATTTTAATTCCGGGTATCTGGTAATAAATGTTGTGTATACTTGTGATCTGTATCCAGTTGTGTTGGTTCCTAGGTTTGTTGCTTGGTAATAACAGAACATGAGGTGTCGATTAACTTCATCTGACCATCTCATCCTCTGTCTTTGTTTTCCTTCTAGGGTGGTTGCAGGAAGCATATCCTGCAAAACACCTCTATTTGGATTTAAATCATTTTCCAGTTGGCTAGCAGTGTCGTTACCATTGTGGGAGGGCATAGGGTTCAAGCGTCGTCCCCTACCATGACGGCGCTTTTCCGAGGCTTATTATTATTATTATTATTATTATTATTATTATTATTATTATTATTATTGTTATACTGTGGGTGACTGTTCTGTATGTTGTGATGATTGATCAATGTGCCATCGTTAGCATAGTTATGGTGTTGAAGCCTAAGGGAAGAAAGAACTATTCAGAACTGCGTTGATTTCGGATCAGAAGTGCATCCAATGAGCTGTATGGTGTGATGCTCATGCACGTAGAGCTGGGAGTTGTTGCCAGTGGTTGTGTGAGACAAGCTGGTTTGGTTCACAGGGTAATGTGTGGCAAACTTTGGTGATTACATGGCCTCTGACATCTTTTGAAGGAAGTGGTAGGCATTTCGGTATTGACAGGGATGGAAGCACTTGCATGCAGCACTGCCAAAGTGGGTGTGGAACCAGGACCAATGCACAATGTGTTGGCTGATTTCGTATTGTGCAGTGAGGGTGACATGATGCCATCTGTTGTCATCAGTTGGGTCTTCTGTGGATTCATCAGTCCCCAATGGCTAAGTCCAGAAGCATTTGGTTGTAGCCTACTGGGTAAGGAGACATGATGGCTGCTGCTGCACCGAGTGTGGCACGTCAGGCCACCTCAGATGAGATTGGTGTCATTTGGTAGCCATCTGTAATTTCAGCAAGCAACATGGCTGTCCACAATATGTGGTGCTGGTGGCTTCTGGGTAGTGAGAGTGGCCATTACACAAAACATCTATGTAATCTGCCAACTGCAAGTTACACTTCAGTAGAGGTTCTTCACTGCATATTAGCACAGCTTGGATGTTGTGCGGAAATTTGCTTGACCATATGGACCACAGCGAAACATTGTAATTTTATGAGGGATCCATTGTGGTTCGTAAAAGGGACAACAACTGCAATGGCATAGGCATAGGGCATGGCACAGGGATTGTTTATTGTTAGTAGGGCACCAACTGGTAGATCAGAGTTTTCAACATGAGGAGCACTATTGATTTTCTGTGGAATAGTAGAGAAACTGGGAGTTTTCTGGCATGGTTTAGCTGGCTGAGCTCTGCAGGTAAGTAGGAGGTGATTTGCTACATGGAGGCAACACTTCTGTGTGCACATGTGGAAGTGTGGAAAAATTTGCCTTTGCTCCCATTTTTGGGTTTGATATGTTCGAAATTATTCATTGCACTGTGTAATCTCTGCTGAACACTTTGAGCCTGACAGAAGGCTCAAAAAGTGTTTGGTGATCACTGGTATCCACTGTTCTGGTGGTGGCTTGGGTGTCTGTTAAATACATGGATAATGTATTGAGGTCTGGGATCACCAATGTGGTAATCCTTGGTAGCCAGAGGTGAGTAGAGCGACATAACGTACTGGTACGGGAACTACAGCTAAGAATTCCGTATTTAGCTGTGAGTATTATACATCAGTCAGTTACAGAGCATTTTACCATAAAACACACAACTCAAGAAGCTAGTGGGATCTGTCAAAGTAAGACTCTTATTTCCAGTTACAGATAAAACTACATTATCAGCTGCTACAGTCAGTATGTTGGGTGGAGTCTACGCTGATGATCAGTGCCACCACAAGTTGAATTATTCAAAATTCTCTCAGTAATCAAAAGTGAAACCATTCAGTTCAGAGAATCTTTCAGCATAAATCTAAAGCAACCTGCCATTGGTAATATTCATGTGCTGTACCATAGTTCAGTCACATGATCTGTACTGAAAACAAGAGTGGGATAGGGAATAGCCCTTAGTATGGCATATGAGATACAGTGTTGTTCAAGCAAACGGCTGTGAATGCTTTCAAAGTGTATCCCAAACTGTTATGAATTCAACACAGAATCAAATACGAAGCTTAACAGATATGACTGCCTAACTTTTGTGTATGGTTTTAATTAGTTTTCACTGCAATATGTAGTGCATTTTACTTCTTCAATATTTGTATCCCCTAACAGTCAAACAAAACCATTTTTCGTTTTTAGAAGCCTTTAAAACAAGTGTATCATTTATTTCTGTAAATAACTTTATAGTGCTAGCACTAAAGGTAGCAACATTACAGTTGGAAAATATAGAAACACCTTACCTTCAAAAGTGGTATATTCCTCAAAACTTCTGCATGTATTTCTTCTGTTAATTGTGAATACATTACTTCTGAAGTGTCATAAAATGTTGAGACACCAAAGAGGACTGTTAGCCCCTCATTGAAATACCACTGAGCTTTTAAATGTTCTACCAGACGCTGTTTTGTAAGTCTGTCTACTGATGTTGATTCTGCTAATGAGACCAAACTCATCACTCCTTCATAGTATCTCAATCTGTGAACAGTGACACGTTAATGATTTGTTTATTTCAAGACAGCAATTGTAGTACATTCTATGTTCAGTATTTTTGGATGGTTTGGTTCTTATGTTGCTACTTGTTAACAATGGAAACACAAATTGAGATTATTCTCTCTAACTGTGGAATATATATGGTATGTGTTTTTGTTGATGGTATTTGTGTGCACATTTACTGTAAAATCATCAATATATAGAAATTACTAATTTGAATGCAGCATGTGTAAATTAGCATACTGACAGCAAAAGTTTGTAAGTGTAGAGAGTTTATGTGCATGTAAGCTCAGCCATGTTGTCTTTTATGTAACTGGAAAAGTAGGTGTTACATAAGCACAGATAGTAACAAACAACAAACAAAGTGGTAATGTAGAAGAAATTACCAAAATGACTCTCTAACAAAAAGGGCTCAATATTAATAACTGAATGAGTTTGAACATACACACATATTTTCAGACATTAATACTTGTTCGATAGATCATGGATACAACATTTCATACTGATGTGGAACATGTCACTTGATGTGTAACAGTGATCAGTCGCTAGAAAATGATTGTTATACAATGAAGTCTGACTAGTGTAGAGCATATTACATTGTGAATTATGTATGTGCCTGAAATGTTCCCAGGTAGAATGGAACAGTTCATTATTTAACTTGATATCCACCATCAAAATAAATGGTAGGGAAACTCAATTTGACTTACAGTTCCTCCATTAAATATATTTTCTCTGGTCCACTTCCTTGCAAAGTCACATGATTTGTTATATGCAATGGTAAAACTATTTACATGAAATAGAGAATTCGATTTCAGAACATTAATTACAATATTTTAGAGTCACACAACACAGTACTGACACCACAAAGTCTGTCACAACAAGCAGACAGATTGACCAATCATAGCTACTGCTACTGGTGCTTACATCAAATTGCAATAACAGAATTCGTTTAAATACATTGCTATTTGAGTGCAGATTGACCACTCTGACAGATTGACCACTCATAGCTACTGCTACTGGTGCTTACATCAAATTACAATAACAGAATTCGTTTAAATACATTGCTATTTGAGTGCATTTCACAAGTTACAGTTAAGGTTTTACAATTTTGGGTAACCTATTAGAAAATCAAGACACATTTCTCTATAAAATTTTGTGTATGATAATAATTTAACAAGAATACACTTGCTAAATTACTTAAAAATGAAATTGCATTTGTCCAAACAATGCTCCACACAAAAATGTTAATTACATAAATAGTACATTATAGTAATTGTCCCTAGCATGTTTTCTCTGTAATTCTGAATGTCTGTTTTACTGGAATAACATTGTTAAAGAACACAGAAAACTGAATGTATTTCACATATGCAGTATGCTATACGAGTTTTGAAATCTCTAATGCAGCTTCAATCTGTTCATAATGTACTGTCCCACTTAGCTGCATTATACACTCCTGCAAATTGAAATAAGAACACCGTGAATTCATTGTCCCAGGAAGGGGAAACTTTATTGACACATTCCTGGGGTCAGATACATCACATGATCACACTGACAGAACCACAGGCACATAGCCACAGGCAACAGAGCATGCACAATGTCGGCACTAGTACAGTGTATATCCACCTTTCGCAGCAATGCAGGCTGCTATTCTCCCATGGAGACGATCGTAGAGATGCTGGATGTAGTCCTGTGGAACGGCTTGCCATGCCATTTCCACCTGGCGCCTCAGTTGGACCAGCGTTCGTGCTGGACGTGCAGACCGCGTGAGACGACGCTTCATCCAGTCCCAAACATGCTCAATGGGGGACAGATCCGGAGATCTTGCTGGCCAGGGTAGTTGACTTACACCTTCTAGAGCACGTTGGGTGGCACGGGATACATGCAGACGTGCATTGTCCTGTTGGAACAGCAAGTTCCCTTGCCGGTCTAGGAATGGTAGAACGATGGGTTCGATGACGGTTTGGATGTACCGTGCACTATTCAGTGTCCCCTCGACGATCACCAGTGGTATATGGCCAGTGTAGGAGATCGCTCCCCACACCATGATGCCGGGTGTTGGCCCTGTGTGCCTCGGTCGTATGCAGTCCTGATTGTGGCGCTCACCTGCACGGCGCCAAACACGCATACGACCATCATTGGCACCAAGGCAGAAGCGACTCTCATCGCTGAAGACGACACGTCTCCATTCGTCCCTCCATTCACGCCTGTCGCGACACCACTGGAGGCGGGCTGTACGATGTTGGGGCGTGAGCGGAAGACGGCCTAACGGTGTGCGGGACCGTAGCCCAGCTTCATGGAGACGGTTGCGAATGGTCCTCGCCGATACCCCAGGAGCAACAGTGTCCCTAATTTGCTGGGAAGTGGCGGTACGGTCCCCTACGGCACTGCGTAGGATCCTACGGTCTTGGCGTGCATCCGTGCGTCGCTGCGGTCCGGTTCCAGGTCGACGGGCACGTGCACCTTCCGCCGACCACTGACGACAACATCGATGTACTGTGGAGACCTCACGCCCCACGTGTTGAGCAATTCGGCGGTACGTCCACCCGACCTCCCGCATGCCCACTATACGCCCTCGCTCAAAGTCCGTCAACTGCACATACGGTTCACGTCCACACTGTCACGGCATGCTACCAGTGTTAAAGACTGCGATGGAGCTCCGTATGCCACGGCAAACTGGCTGACACTGACGGCGGCAGTGCACAAATGCTGCGCAGCTAGCGCCATTCGACGGCCAACACCGCGGTTCCTGGTGTGTCCGCTGTGCCGTGCATGTGATCATTGCTTGTACAGCCCTCTCGCAGTGTCCGGAGCAAGTATGGTGGGTCTGACACACCGGTGTCAATGTGTTCTTTTTTCCATTTCCAGGAGTGTATGTTGAATCGGTAGATAGAATATTGTACACAGTGGCAAACAGGTACTGGACAATTTAAGATGTCGAAGCAGAGGATGAATATTGGCTCATGTAATCAGTGCAAATGTAATGGAAAGATTGAAATAGTATTAAGATCTGCTGCATGGTAAAGGAGCAACTGATAGCTTCTGCATTATTGTGGAATAATTTCCAACTACCCCTCTCCATGCTCATTTTCAGTGCCATCATCGGAAATGATGTAGCCCACGATAGTGAATGGATAGTTCAGATGCAGTTTGCTTCGATACAATACAATCCTAACAGGAATCCTTCTTATACATATCTCCAAACTTTGGCCAACTAATGGAACAGTATACTGCCACCAAGACCCCATGCTGTGACCCCTTCTTGTTTTTTATGAATGATATTTGGTCCGTTGTCCTCACAAACTAAAAGACTGTGAAATTTTCATCATATTGTGACGACTGAAATCAGTACAGAGCCAGACGCCAGACTATAAATGTGCAATGACACACACTGCCCCTTGTGGCAATAAAAGATCAGAGGGTATCACAAAGCGTAGCTGTATCATCCAGAACAGCACCTCCTGTAATCTTAACTGAGCTAGAACCGTCCACATTCAACTACTTGGAGTGAAAATATTCTGATCTGTCACATAAATTTAGCATGTCCAGAAATTTTAAGTTAACTAGAAACAGGTATGCTCTACTTTCCTTCCATCTGGCTGAACGTTACATTCACACATGCAAATAAATACACAAGATCTGTAATATTGTGGATGGTCACCAATTAGCTCGAAATTAAACAGGTTACCACTGATAAAAATATTTCCCTAAACAAACTGAACAATCATGATATGTTTCTACCTACTGATGCATCAGCAGATAATGCTTGGTGCACTAAATCCATCGCCAGAGCACAATAATTCATGTGAGATTAAATGTAGAAAAATAAAACATGAAACTGTAGGTAAAAATTTACAGACTACATAAATAGAGAAATACTGGCAGTTAAAAGCAAATGAAAAGAAACCAAAACTGTTTGACTCTTATCTCATTCGTATTAATAACACAGCCCAACGAAAAACGTTGCACCAGTGTTCATCACTAGCCCCACTGTCCCATTCACAGAAGAAACATGGAAATTTGGTAAAGCCGCCTTGCTGGCCAAGGAGCATACATATTACTTTTAGATCGTCACTTATCATCCAACCATGAGCAGAATAGCCTATTTTATTTAGCACTTTCATATGTGCAGAAGGTACAACAGGTGTAGATACATACATGGTACCATTGTGTAATAAAACAACCTTTAAACTAGTTTTGTATGACTCAATAAACAGCCTCCAGTCTTTCTTTTTGCATTCAGTACCAAAGTCATTCATCTGATTGGGAATGTCTGAGTAGTACACTAAATAACCTTCTCGTTGAAAAAACTTGGAAAACTGATGCTCTCTCTTTCTACAAATGTATATGCTGGTTCCAACTGCCAATAAGTTCTTTTATTTTAATCTAGAGCCAAGCAGTTCAAGCTTTTTCTTTCGTTAAGCCCAGATTCCTAACCAAATCGTTAAGCTAAGTCTGAGTAACCAATTTGGACTCTAGACATTCTGTATTACAATGGAATTCACCATCATGTGGTTCATCTAAATGAGACTGTACATCAGAAAATACTTTTGAAGGAATAGAATTTAAATCATCTGGTGGTTCAGGAACTGGCAAATCTACACCATGCTTTACTGGTCGGATGGCGGACCGAAGGTTAGTGTAGCTTATTACCTTCTTGTTTTTCGAAATATGACCAGTAATATCAACACCGCAAAAGTAGCAATCATCGAAAAGATTTCTTGGCTCCCACCATATCACAGGAACAGCAAATTTAAAGGCTTTGTTCTCCTTTTTGAACCACTTTCTCAGGTTTTCAACACACATATAACATACCATATTCGGCGCCCAAGATTTATCTTCATCACCACGTTTACATCTGAAGAATGACAGATAAACCTTCTTCACAAAGTCTGTAATGTTTCTTTGGTGTTTTTAATCACAGATTGACCACAAATATAACAAAAACTGACAGCAGAGTTTTTACAACCACGATTAGACATTCTACTGAGCACATATACCATAGACCTTGCTGTTGGTGGGGGGACTTGCGTGCCTCAGCGATACAGATAGCCATACCATAGGTGCAACCACAACGGAGGGGTATCTGTTGACAGTCCAGACAAATGTGGCAGAGGGGCAGCAGCCTTTTCAGTAGTTGCAGGGGCAACAGTCAGAATGATTGACTGATCCCGCCTTGTAACACTAACCAAAACAGCCTTGCTGTGCTGGTACTGTGAACAAATGAAAGCATGGGGAAACTACAGCCGTAATTATTCTTGAGGGCATGCAGCTTTACTGTATTATTAAATGATGATGGCGTCCTCTTGGGTAAAATATTCCGGAGGTAAAATAGTCCCCCATTTGGATCTCCGGGCAGGGACTACTCAAGAGGACGCCGTTATCAGGAGAAACAAAGCTGGCATTCTATGGATTGGAGCATGGAATGTCAGATCCCTTAATCGGGCAGGTAGGTTAGAAAATTTAAAAAGGGAAATGGATAGGTTAAAGTTAGATATACTGGGAATTAGCAAAGTTCGGTGGCAGGAAGAACGAGACTTTTGGTCAGGGGCATACAGGGTTCTAAATAGAAAATCAAATAGGGGTAATGCAGGAGTAGGTTTAATGATGAATAAAAAACAGGAGTTTGGGTAAGATACTACAAACAGCATAGTGAACTCATTATTGTGGCCAAGATAGACACGAAGCCCATGCCTACTACAGTAGTACAAGTTAATATACCAACTAGCTCTGCAGATGACGAAGAAATTGAAGAAATGTATGACAAGATAAAAGAAATTTTTCAGATAGTGAAGGGAGACGAAAATTTAACAGTCATGGGTGACTAGAATTCGATAGTAGGAAAAGGAAGCGAAGGAAATGTAGTAGGTGAATATGGATTGGGGGTAAGAAATGAAAGAGGAAGCCGCCTGGTAGAATTTGCACAGAGCACAACTTAATCATAGCTAACATTTGGTTCAAGAATCATAAAAGAAGGTTGTATACATGGAATAAGCCTGGATATACTGTCAGGTTTCAGATAGATTATATAATGGTAAGACAGAGATTCAGGAACCAGGTTTTAAATTGTAAGACGTTTCCAGGGTCAGATGTGCACTCTGAGCACAGTCTATTGGTTATGAACTGCAGAATAAAACTAAAGAAACTGCAAAATGGTTGGAATTTAAGGAGGTGGGACCTGGATAAACTGAAAAAACTAGAGGTTGTAGAGAGCTTCAGGGAGAGCATTAGGGAACATTTGACAGGGATGGTGGATAGAAATACAGTAGAAGAAGAATGGATAGCTCTGAGGGATGAAGTAGTGAAGGCAGCAGAGGATCAAGTAGGTAAAAAGATGAGGGCTAGTGGAAATCCTTGGGTGACAGAAGAAATATTGAGTTTAATTGATGAAAGGAGAAAACATAAAAATGCCATAAATGAAGCAGGCAAAAAGGAATACAATCGTCTCAAAAATGAGATCGACAGGTAGTGCAAAATGGATAAGCAGGCATGGCTAGAGGACAAATGTAAGGATATAGAGGCTTACCTCACTAGGGGTAAGATAGATACTGCCTACAGGAAAATTAAAGAGATCTTTGGAGAAAAGAGAACCATTTGTATGAATATCAAGAGCTCAGATGGAAACTCAGTTCTAAGGAAAGAAGGGAAAGCAGAAAGTTGGAAGCAGTATATAGAGGGTCTATACAAGGGCGATGCACTCGAGGACAATATGCAAATGGAAGAGGTTGTAGATGGAGATGAAATGGGAGATACGATACTGCGTGAAGAGTTTGACAGAGCACTGAGAGACCTAAGTCGAAATAGGGCCCTGGAGGTAGAAAACGTTGCATTAGAACTACTGACAGCCTTGGGAGAGCCAGTCCTGACAAAACTCTACCATCTTGTGAGCAAAATGTATGAGATAGGCGAAATACCCTCAGACTTCAAGAAGAATATAATAACTTCAATCCCAAAGAAAGCAGGTGTTGACAGATGCGAAAATTACCGAACTATCAGTTTTTTAACTCACAGCTGCAAAATACTAAAGCGAATTCTTTACAGACGAATGGAAAAACTGCTAGAAGCCGACCTCGGGGAAGATCAGTTTCGATTCTGTAGAAATATTGGAAGACGTGAGGCAATACTGACCCTACGACTTATCTTAGAAGCTAGATTAAGAAAAGGCAAACCTACATTTCTAGCATTTGTAGACTTAGAGAAAGCTTTTGACAATGTTGACTGAAATACTCTCTTTCAAATTCTGAAGGTGGCAGTTGTAAAATACAGGGAGCGAAAGGCTATTTACAATTTGTACAGAAACCAGATGGCAGTTATAAGAGTCGAGGGACATGAAAGGGAGGCGGTGGTTGGAAAGGGAGTGAGACAGGGTTGTAGCCTCTCCCCAATGTTATTCAATCTGTATATTTAGCAAGCAATACAGGAAACAAAAGAAAAATTCGGAGTAGGTATTAAAATCCATGGAGAAGAAATGGACAGTTTAAGGTTCGCCGATGACATAGTAATTCTGTCAGAGATAGCAAAGGACTTGGAAGAGCAGTTGAACGGAATGGACAGTGTCTTGGAAGGAGAATATAAGATGAACATCAACAAAAGCAAAACTAGTATAATGGAATGTAGTCTAATTAAGGCTTGTGATGATGAGGGAATTAGATTAGGATATGAGACACTTAGAGTAGTAAAGGAGTTTTGCTATCTGGGGAGCAAAATAAGTGATGATGGTTGAAGTAGAGAGAATATAAAATGTAGACTGGCCATGGCAAGGATAGCGTCTCTGGATACCTTCCAGTATCTCCAGGCTTCTTCCATATATACAACCTTCTTTTATGATTCTTAAACCAAGTGTTAGCTATGATTAAGTTATGCTGTGTGCAAAATTCTACCAGGCGGCTTCCTCTTTCATTCCTTAGCCCCATTCCATATTCACATACTACGTTTCCTTCTCTTCCTTTTCCTACTATCAAGTTCCAGTCACCCATGAGTATTAAATTTTCGTCTCCCTTCACCATCTGAATAATTTCTTTTATCTCATCATACATTTCATCAATCTCTTCGTCATCTGCGGAGCTAGTTGGCATATAAACTTTTACTACTGTGGTACGTGCGGGCTGCATATCTACCTTGAGCACAATAATGCGTACACTGTGCTGTTTGTAGTAGCTTACTCGCATTTCTATTTTTTTATTCATTATCAAACCTACTCTTACTTTACCCCTATTTGATTTTGTATTTATAACCCTGTATTCACCTGACCAAAATTCTTGTACTCCTGCCACCGAACTTCACTAATTCCCACTATATATAACTTTAACCTATCCATTTCCCTTTTTAAATTTTCTAACCTACCTGCTGATTAAGGGATCTGACATTCCACGCTCCGATGCATAGAACGCCAGTTTTCTTTCTCCTGATAACGACATCCTCTTGAGTAGTCCCCGACCGGAGATCCGAATGGGGGACTAGTTTACGTCCGGAATATTTTACCCAAGAGGACGCCATCATCATTTAACCATACAGTAAAGCTGCATGCCCTCGGGAATAATTACGGCTGTAGTTTCCCCTTGCTTTCAGCCGTTCACAGTACCAGCACCGCAAGGCCGTTTTGGTTATTGTTACACGACCAGATCAGTCAATATGAAAATTTACAACTATACAAAATAAATGATCAAGAAAAGTTGTTGTTGTTTCTATATATAGAGTTGGTACATCACTGATCTGAATGATGTAGTTCAAAGAGTCTCTTTGTCAATTCTCTTTCAAAGCAGTTTCTGTCTAGATGATGATGCTGATGATCATTAGTCCATGATCCTTGAGCATATCATCCAGTAGCTGCTGTCACCTTGTTGATCTTCTTGATCATTAATCGCCCTCTGCGTATCTGAATACAACAAAAACAAGTCACACTTCTTTCCAGTAATGTGTAATGTAACCTGACATCATAATGTTTGTTACACATTTTAGCTATGGTTTTCAGATTTAGGGTTTACAATCACAGTGTCGCAGTTTTCACAGTATATCCATCTAAACTCTGAAAGTAAATCAAGTTTATTGTACCATAGATCATGAGTCCATTGTTTAAACCAAGCAATAAGTGCCACACACTGTTGTCTATGCAATCACTTCAACCACACAGTGATCAGCACACTGTACATTCACAGTTAAAGTTCTTCATATCAGTATATGACATGTAAATGTGTTACCATATTTTCGGTTTCACTCTACAGCCCATGGTATGCACTAAACAGTTTGTGCTGTATACAATAAAAGCAGTATCTTTATAGTGAGCACACAGTTTACCAGTCTGCACATCAAAGTTTTATGCTTAATGAGTCAAAACACAGTTGCAGCATATGAGCAATGCAACACTAAAAGTCATTAGTTCTTTAATTATAGTGCATGCCAAGTCCATAGACACTGATGTTTTTCACCGACCGTAAACACAATGGGTAGCAGTACATACGTGGCATGGCAATCACCTCCACTCCCTTCTTCCCTTCCCGACTCTTTGTTGTGGCATTATCTTTAGATCTATTGATATGATTCTATGTTGTTCACACAGCTTGCTTCACATAACACTTCCAAGAATTTTGATTACATCGATTACCAATTTTATATGTATTACTCTGTCCACAGAAAATGAATTTAAATAGCATGTTAAAAAATAAGAAAGTATACATCACGAGAAAAATTGAAAATGTCAGTCATGTTCATAAAACTACATACAGGGTGGTCCATTGATAGCGACCAGGCCAAATATCTCACGAAATAAGCATGAAACGAAAAAACTACAAAGAACGAAACTCATCTAGTTTGGAGGGGGAAACCAGATGGCGCTATGGTTGGCCTACTAGATGGCACTGCCATAGGTCAAACGGATATCAACTGCGTTTTTTTTAAATAGGAAGCCCCATTTTTATTTCATATTCATGTTCTACGTAAAGAAATATGAATGTTTTAGTTGTACCACTTTTTTCGCTTTATGATAGATGGCGCTGTAATAGTCACAAACGTATACGTACGTGGTATCACATAACATTCCACCAGTCCGGATGGTATTTGCTTCGTGATACATTACCCATGTTAAAATGGACCGTTTACCGGTTGCGGAAAAGGTCAATATTGTATTGATGAATGGCTACTGTGATCAAAGTGCCCAACGCGTGTGTGCTATGTATGCTGCTCGGTATCCTGGACGACATCTTCCAAGTGTCGGGACCGTTCGCCGGGTAGTTACGTTATTTAAGGAGGCAGGAAGTGTTCAGCCACATGTGAAACGTCATCCACAACCTGCAACAAATGATGATGCCCAAGTAGGTGTTTTAGCTGCTTTGGCGCCTAATATGCACATCAGTAGCAGACAAATTGCGCGATAATCGGGAATCTCAAAAACGTCGGTGTTGAGAATGCTGCATCAACATCGATTGCACCCGCACCATATTTCTATGCACCAGGAATTGCATGGCGACGACTTTGAACGTCGTGTACAGTTCTGTCACTGGGAACAAGAGAAATTACGGAACGACGACAGATTTTTTGCACGCGTTCTGTTTAGCGACGAAGCGTCATTCACCAACAGCGGTAACGTAAACCGGCATAATATGCACTATTGGGCAACGGAAAATCCACGATGGCAGCGACAAGTGGAACATCTGCGACCTTGAGGGTTAATGTATGGTGCGGCATTATGGGAGGAAGGAGAATTGGCCCCCATTTTATCGATGGCAATCTAAATGGTGCAGTGTATACTGATTTCCTATGTAATGTTCTATCGATGTTACTACAAGATGTTGCACTGCATGTCAGAATGGCGATGTACTTCCAACATGGTGGATGTCCAGCACATAGCTCGTGTGTGGTTGAAGTGGTATTGAATAGCATATTTCATGACAGGTGGATTGGTTGTTGAAGCACCACACCATGGTCCGCACGTTCACCGGATCTGACGTCCCCGGATTTCTTTCTGTGGGGATAGTTGAAGGATATTTGCTATCATGATCCACCGACAACACCTGACAACATGCGTCAGCACATTGTCAATGCATGTGCAAACATTACGGAAGGCAAACTACTCGCTATTGAGAGGAATGTCGTTACATGTGTTGCCAAATGCATTGACGTTGACAGAAATCATTTTGAGCATTTATTGCATTAATGTGGTATTTACAGGTAATCACGCTGTAACAGCATGCGTTCTCAGAAATGATAAGTTCACAAAGGTACATATTTCACATTGTAACAACCGAAATAAAGTGTTCAAACGTACCTACATTCTGTATTTTAATTTAAAAAACCTACCTGTTAGCAACTGTTTATCTAAAATTGTGAGCCATATGTTTGTGACTATTACAGTGCCATCTATCACAAAGTCAAGAAAGTAGTCCAATTAAAACATTCATATTTATTTACGCACTGCACAAATATGTAATAAAAATGGGGTTACTATTTTTTAAAAACGCTGTTGATATTCGTTTCACCTATGGCAGCGCCATCTAGTGGGCCAACCATAGCGCCATCTGGTTTCCCCCTTCAAGCTAGACAAGTTTCGTTCTTTGCAGTTTTCTCGTTTGATGCTTATTTCGCGACAAATTTGGTCCGGTCACGATCAATGGACCACCCTGTATAATCAGAAACATAACTATACCAAGACTGAAATTTACAAAACTTATTCTCAGACAAACTTTTCATTGTTTGGTGAAAGTAAAGCAGAAAAGAAGGAGACGAAAATACAGTAAAAAGGGAGAGAAATTGTATATGAGCCTGTAGTCTTATATTCACACCCTGAAGTTGGTCTAGGGACATGATATCAGCAGCATGAGAAGTAGCAAGATGGTGCCCACTGAAAAGTGCAGTGACACAACGCTTTTAACGTAGACCATACATAACATAGGTCAACATATCCCTCTCTGTGCCATGTTAAGGCTTGAAACCAACATCTAAGTCATGTGCCCCGAACAAGAAAGCCGAGTTCCTGTCGTTACATGCTATGTGAGTTGGAACTGATAATTACAGTTGTTCTAATTTTTTGCTAAAATCAAGCATGAATTTGAGAATTCAACGAACTTTAGTACTACTGTTAAACATGTAGTAGTGTAGTGAACTTTGTTTCTCCGAAATCCATGATAATAAAGCCATGAGGACATAGAACCACTGGCTCTACCCCTCACCCCTCTACCAATAATACTGCTGCCCTACTGCAGCAAGAACAACCGTATCTTTGCCAGATCAGTTCTCTGTAGTACACACCCTATGCTAAAAGCATCGCTAGAATAAAAGTATTCACAGTATGTGACGGGAGTCCAAGTGATTATTATCTTCATAATTACCATGCCGGATCTCCACTACCTACAGTGGTGACCACGTCATTTTATTTTCAACCTGTAATATGACACCCTCCTCTGAAGTTACCTTTCCTTATGGAAATAGCTGATACCAAAAAGTATTTTGAATCTTGTATAGGTTAAAACTATCTCAGCTGTTTCACTAAAAGAATTTCATACGATTTTGTATATGATTCATTATATTTCAGGCTAAATGTATGAAAAGAAATTAAATTATTACACTCAATAAGTACTATCCCTGTATAGACAGTTAAAATTAGTTTTCTTTTAGAAGTATTTGACATTACGAAATATCTGGCACACTTAAAAATTCCTATTATTAATTATACAATCTGACGATGTTTATTAAATTTATTTCTGGATTCATTTACAAAATAATGAATTAACTTGATGAAGATTCTTCTTTTCTCAAGAAAGTTCGAAAACTCTTTTCCTTTGTAAACTCTTGGGAATATTGTGAATACCACAGAATGTAAGGAGTAGCAGGCATGTCTCTCATGAAATCGGTCGTGTTTTTTTGTTTAATTTTGGCTATAACAATGTAATTTGTGGTATTATAGAAGTGTAAATTGTAAAGAGAGTGCGACATTGAAAAAGTGTAACAAAAAATAAAATTCAAGAGAAAGACAGGCAAATCTTCTAACATTAGCATGTCAACTGGATCCTACATAGTCATAAAATTTCAGCCTCGAGAATCTACCCCTAGTGGCGAGAACTGCAGCCAACGAGAAAGTGTAGAGAAATAAAAAAAAAGTTTATTTGTAAACCTTACGTCTCTTGAAGCTTTTCAAACTAATGAAGAGACTAAAAAAATTTAATGGCGATGTGTGGGAGGGGCTTGTCTGGGGTTAGTTGACTGATAAAGTTTTGTCTGCTGCAGAAGAAGAAAGGACAGTGATTTCTGTCAATTGCAGTTTATTTGAATCTCCAATCACTCAAAGAAAGAAGACTGAGATCAGCCCACCAAATTCATATCAACAGTGGTGAGATACTATCAACAATGACAGACCAGATCAATTGAAAGGGAACTTAACAACAGCAATGAGGGACATCAATAAGAAAAAAGATAAGTACAAACTGTGATGTTTTTTGTCTACTCGTGTGATTGCTAGGAAAATCGATGGAGATGAGGGTCGTGGTGATGAGGTGAAAGCTGTAGGACCCAGCGAAAACATGTTTGAACCACATGAAAGAGTCTTTGTGCATCCATTGTTGAAATGGAGGGCAGTATGATGTCAGCTGGTATAAATTTATATTAAAAATGAAGAAATTCCTCCAGCCGTATTAAAGGTGTCAGTTTTATTTTGGCAACTAGTTTCAACATTACAACAGCATCATCTTCAGGCCCTATAAAATATACAATACATATGACAACCAATGTGACATCAGTAATCTATGAGTTATTATGTAAACAAATATATTATAAACATTACATAGCAGACGAATTCAATGAAATTAATTAGGTACTAGAATTACACTACTTGTGACCAAGGTTACTGCCGTCGATGAGACAAAGACGTTGAAATAGGGTTTTTCAGAAGTATGTTAACTTACATTTTTATTTGAATGAGTAGGTTTTAGATTGATTATTATGTATTTTACACCACAGACTACCTTTTATTAACTAGGTTCCATACTCGTTCTCCAGTTTCTTATTCGTTTTGCAATGTTATGATTGTCGTTGTTTAAGTAACTTGCTTCACTGTCACTTTAGTATGATGACAATGCAGTATTATGCAAACATAACTCTATTTCTACCTTTCCCTCCCTTTACTATTCATTAATAATGCATCTTACCCTACATATGTCTGATTAGCAATGCATATTCTCTTCAGCAATCTTTATTATCTGTAAGTGTAAGGGCTCGTCACCTAAATTTTTTATATATACTTCCATTTCATTTAATGCTTGACATTGATCTGTAATAAAAAGGATCATGTATACATAATTTCATTTGTACTTATTGGTACCACATAAATTGTTAACTTCCAAAATGACTGCATTTAATGAAAATGGCCAAAATGTAATTAATTTTATTGAATTCGTCCATTATGTAATATGTTTACATAATAATTCATAGATTATTGATGTCACATTGGTTGTTGTATGTATGGTATATTTTATAGTGCCTGAAGATGACATTATTACAACGTTGAAACTAGTTGCCAAAATTAAAGTCGACACCTTAAATACAGCTGGAAGAATTTCTTCTTTTTTAATATAAACTGAAAGAGTAGTCAGCAAAGAAAAGGTAAAAAAACCGATATTTTGCAGTTGATTTTGGAAAAATTAGAAGAAATGAAGACGGATAACAATAGCAAATTTAGTGCTGTTAATGATCAGTTAACTGAAATAAAAACAGATAACAATAGTAAATTTAGTGCAGTCAAGAATACAGGGTGCTTTTTCGGCTCAATATTATGTAAAAATCAACACCTATTTCTTTCAGGCACTGTTTATAATGTATATGTTTTACAGATTTTTTTCTTGATATCAGGTAATGCAGCACACATTCTAAACAAATTAGAAGTATTTTGATGACATTGTTTTTTTACAAAATGCTTTCTGAAATTGAGGTACCATTTAATCCAATGTTATACATTTGAAGGAGAACAACTTTTTACCAGGTATCCATGACATGATGGCTGAGGTACTAGACCTTTTAATTCCACCAATTATGCATATTACGAGGATATAAAATATTACATCTTACATTTTAATTTATATAATTTTTTCCTAATAAAAATGTTATTTTTTCTATAATGTAATTGATTCTGCAATAAAACGTAGGTCTGCTACATAAGTATGGACTATGGCAAGTTACAGAAAAAATTAGAGCAATGCTTTATAAACTTTAGGAAATATTTGTACCTGAATTCTGAAAATTACAACTTGCAGGAAATTGTGAATGAAAATCTGATTCGAATCAAACAGTGCCTCGGAACATTCCTGAAGCAAAGTTTTCATCCTGCAGCATTTCTTCATCTTCAAGCTTCCTCTTGGCATCCCTTGTAGCACATCTTGCTTCTTAGGCAACTTGAAGAGCGTATCTTTCAGCTTCATACAGCCACTGTATGTCACATGCAAGCAATTGATCTTCCATGTCAGAGCCACATTTTATGCCTAAATTTCTCAGGACTTCTGACCTTCCTATCAGTCCATCATTGAAACATACCACTGCATGTAGTACTCCAACTTTTAATGTATTTAGTCCTACAAAATATTCTTGTGTAATCTTTCCCATATGCAATGGTTGAAACTTTCATATGTATTCTGAGTGCCCCCATGAAGACGTTTACTAAGGAAAACAGGGTCACTCAGATCTCTAAACATGGTTTTATTCCATTCGCAACAGGTTCAGGAAAAGAATGCTTATGATGGTATATTTGACCACTTTCTCTGGCCTTTTGATAACCACACCAAGAATCTGCTTCTTTAAGGCACAGTCCATGAACAGGGTGGTCATCTGTGAACAACTTGTGAACGTAGGTGGCCCATACAGCTTCTCTCATTGCTGTAACATCATTCAGAGGTGCAGTTCGTCCAATGACCAGTCCATAATAACTCTGAAGAAGGTTCATTTCTGTTTCTTGCAATCTGCCCCGGCCAGACAGAGATTTCCCATCAGATAGAAACTTTCGTTTCGTTTCTCTGTGTAGCTTTCTCAAGCTAACACCCATCCTCTTTTGCACATGTCCACAACACTCCATATACAATGCATCATACGTATAACTGCTGGAAACAGAAAGTTTACAGTTCTTTTCGAAATAATAGTGGTTTCTGTAATAGAAATAAATGGGGTGTGGTGGCGTACATGACCATAACTTTAAAATTTGGTATATATATAGGTCATTTTCCAATTGAAACCATATATATATGTATATATATATATCAACGTAATCAGAGAAGACTATAGAATTTAATAAAGTCATTACAAAATTTCGATTTCTCACTTTTTATAAGTACCCTGTATCCTTAATGATCAGTTAACCAAAAAGTTTACTTCACTACAAGAACAATTAAATGACCTCAAAACGGAAAACAATAGTAAAATGGACAGGGTACAATACCAAATAGACCAACTTAGTAATCAAGTTCCACAGCTAAAAGAAATGGGCTGTCAGATGGATTAGAAAATGTGAATGAAAAAGTCGATGTCCTAGAAAATAAATTTATTGTTTTGAAAAATTAGTTAGTTGCCCAATCTGCAGAACAGATGAAGAATATTAATGATGTCAGAGTTCAAAAGAAGGCCATTGTGGAAAAAATGGAGCAGAACTTTAGTAGTTTAGATCATAAAATTTTAAATGTAGGAAACAATATGCTAACTAATATACATGTTTTAGATAAAAAAATTTCAGTAGTTCAGGAATATTGTAGTCACAACAATCTGTATTCAAACAATAGTACTGTGTGGTCTGACACTCCAACCAACATTTTTTCACACTCCAACCAACATTTTTTCATCAGACAATTTACATCCAGCGGATTTTCTGCACCACTTAGAGATAGTTTTGTGTCAGGCATTAGTGACAATCAAAAAATTAAATTTCTTAAAAGATGTCTTGAAGGTGAAGCTCTGTTTTGGGTAAATCCAAATATAAGTCAGCAGGAGACATATCAAAGTTTTGAAAAAAAGTTTTGTAATTAAATTTTGGTGAAACCCTGAATAAGGACAGTCCTAATTATGGGAATAGGGACAGCACTTTGAGAGAGTTCTGTACGAATCAGCTTAAGAAACTAATACACCCCTTGACAAACCATTTGACAAAATGACATTGATTGATGTACTCAAAAGATGATTACCAGTGAGATTGCTGTGGGATTTAGTGCACAGGCCTGATGATTGTCTTCAACAATGTTTACTATATGTTGACAGGCTGGAATAGGGCAGTAGAAAGAACTATGTACCATAGAAATCGAAATTATAGAGATCAAACTGGCAACAACTACAGAAACAGAGATAATGGTAACTTCTGTCAGGGTCAGAATGTTAATAGGGAGAGAAATATTGAACATCAGCAGAATAGGAATAATGGGGATAACCATGGGCAATTTAATAGAAGAAACAATCATAGAGGTAACTACCCAGGAAATTGCAGTCTACCTCAATGAAGGTCCACAGTTTTGGGGCATGGGGCAAGGAAACACATGTATAGCACCCCTAATTTACACTTACAATTAGACAATAATAACAGTGTTAATAATGTGGCACATTATCTGAAGTTAAACAGAAGGAACATCAGATTTCTCATTTATGTTTTGATCAAAAGTTTTGGGATACTTTGTTTCATTATAGTGATGTAGGTGGTAATCACAATCTAGAATGTGAGAGTAAAGAGAACTTTTCTCTTGGTCAGAAAACAGTGCTATTGATGTATGTAAAACATTTGATGGCTGTGTTGGATCTGAATTAGGTGGTATTTTGTTGTAGGTGGTAAGAGAGCTGTGAAATAACTCAGGATGATAAGTCTCAGACTGGTAGCTTATTGCAAATGAATGCAGGTGAGGTGTGTAACTTTGATGGAGATCAGACTTGTGTTGCTAATGATATTGTTGATGAAGTAATTTTGGAAGAGTACAGTCATGATAGTAATGATGAGTATCAGGTATATATGGAGTCTAAAAATAATGAAGTTGCAGAGTTATTTGTGAATACAGATAAGGCAAGTGATGTATGTGATGATGTAAGTGAGAGTCATGGGATACCTGTCCAGTGAAAGCAGTTTTTTATTAATGTCATGCAGAGTAATGATCCAAACAGTAAAGATGAGTTATCTGTAAGCCTAGAGAATAAAGGTGAAACTTTTTGGATGATAACATAGATAAATGTGCATTCTGGAATTAGTTAGCTGTGGTTAGTCAAAATTTGTATCTATATTGGTGGAATGAAATGAAAGAAGATATAAGCAGGAAGAGTAATTTTGACAGTAATATATTTTGTGTTCCTTCTGTAATAACTGGTGTTAGTTGTGCTATGGAACCCATTCAGTGTGTTCAATCTTTAAGTGACAACTTGAGTAACCAAAGTAATAATATGATACCAGTAAAACTGAAAAAACCCTGTAAAGACAGTGTGGATCTAGCATTCAATGAAACTGAAAGTGACCTTTTACATGAAGTGTGTAATAACACACATAATGATTCAGACTTTGGATGTCCTTACATTAAGATTAAGCTTGGTCAGTAGGAAGCGAATTACTTGATTAATACAGGTAGCCTGATTTGTGGTATATCTGAACAATTTAGAGACAAGATCACGTTTAGCCAGAACTTTGTGGAAATGCCCATTGTAGGTGTAAAGATAAGAGGAGCTACAGGGAAGCAAACCAAATTGGTCAAATCTCTGGTATCTTTAACGTTTAGTATAGAAGACAAAACTTTTGAACATGGGTGCTTAATGATCCCTAGTCTGGAATAATTTATAATTATTGGTATGGATTTGATAATGAAAGCTGAGGCTTGTTTTGGATGGAATGCTTAAGAATTGTTTACTTTGGAACCTAAAAATAAGACTTATGTGAAAACTAATTTCTGTATGTTAAACTGTGTAAAAAGTTGCAATATTTGCAAAACATTGTGAACCAAGGTGAGTGCAAGGTGTCTGATGATGTCATAGATTTTTATGAGATTGAGGACCAAGGTTTTGAAAGTGTAGTAGATTCTAAAGTAAGGGAAGCTACAACTCTTAATGACCTGCAAAAGGAACAACTTAGGAATTTGTTAATGGAGTTTAGAAATGTGTTTAGTGAAAAACCAAGGGAATTGAAGGACTACTAGTGCATACTTTACCTTAAAGATTATCATCCTTTCTTTCTCAATCAGTGTACTACACTATATTCAAAAGGGAGGGATGTAGAGAAAGAAATTTAGAAAACGGAAACATGGGTTTTAATTGAGCTGAAGTAGTAGTGCTTAGAATAATCCTTTAGTTGTGATAAGTAAGACAAATGGTGGAGTGAGAATTGTTTTGTGCTATAGACGTCTTGACGAATTTATTATCAGAGAGAATGACCATCCTGAGAACAGTGACAAATCGTTACACAAATTTGATTATGTAAACTAAATGAGTAGTTTAGACTTGATCTCTGGATTTCAATGGATCTGAGTTGAAATTAATTCTAGAAAATATGCAACATTATTGTAGGGAGGTAAGTGTTTTCAGTACTGTGTGGTGCCATTTGGGCTAAATGTATCTGTAGCTGAATTCATAACAGCTCTGTATTCTGTCTTGGGAAGTGAAGTGTGTTCAAAATTAATTGTGTATGTTGATGACATTCTGGTCACAGGGAAGACTTGGAAACAACATTTGCATCTGTTAAGAGATGTGTTTTCACAATTAGAATCAGGAGGTATGACTGAAAATAGGTAAAGGTAAATTTGGTGTGGAAGAAGTTAAATTTTTGGGACATGTTGTATCTGGCAAAGGAATTACACTTGATAAAGAGAAAACTGCGCCAGTAAAAACGAACTTAAAAGTGCAAACAACTGCAAGGTTTTTGACAAGAAAGTATTAAAGGATATCCAGTATAGCTACTGTCAGCGTTGGTTTCATAAGAAATGGTCCAAAGTAAGCATAAAATTTGTAACTGACGATTATTCATGGTCTTCTCTTATGTGCGTTAGTGATGCCTGTGAACGCAAATTTAAAGACTTAATCAGAAAAAAGGACGAAATAATCAGAGCACTTCAAAGTGATTTGTTTGCTCTAAACAGAAAGTATACTACTCTGAAGAATAAGAGTGCACTTTAGGAAAATACATTTCTCTCCATCACTAGAAGATCACAATAAAGAATCCGATGTAAGCAAAGTGGACATATTGATTCGCCGTACAAATAGTACTTCATCAAAAGATAACAACCATAAACATCAGGAAACTGAGTAAGACATATCTGCGTCGTGTAATAACGGTTTTTCAAAGGAATATGCTAAATGTACGTCAAAAAACGGCCCAGCAGTGGAAAAACGGCTACAAAAGAAGAAAAGTGAAGCTACTTGACTATAGTCATGCATGAAAAGTTCCAGAATTATTGACAAACAATGTGAATGACTATACTACGTTCAAGTTTCTGGCATCGTAAAACCTGAAGCAAATTTCAATAGTGTAATGGTGAGTGTTAACGAAGAAATTTTCTGATTTCACAATTGTGCTGTGCTCATAGGGGGTGCTAATAACGTCTTTATAACGAAGCTAGTGCCTTTATTAAGAAGTTATTTAAAGTGCTGCGGTTCCTGTATTACACCAATGTCATCGTAACAACAATGCCACTAAGGTATGACTTACCAGACTGGTGGTACGTCAGCAAAGAAATAATTTAGACTTAGCAATTTGAAGCTGAAAAACTTCTGTGCAACGATTGCGAATGTTAGGGTGATAGGAATTAGTAACGATGAAAGAGCCGACCAGTGTGGCCGAGCGGTTCTAGGCGCTGCAGTCTGGAACCGCGCGACCGCTACAGTCGCAGTTTCGAATCCTGCCTTGGACATGGGCGTGTACGGTGTCCTTAGGTTAGTTAGGTTTACGTAGTTCTAAGTTCTAGGGAACTGATGACCTCAGGTGTTAAGTCCCATAGTGCTCAGAGCCATTTGAACCATTTGAACGATGAAAGAAACTGTTTCACATACCATGGAATGCATCTCAACAAATGCGGTAAAAGAATGCTAGCTTCTAACATAAGCAATGCTCTTGAAGAGATCTCTCTCGTCAATTAAAGTAGAAATAAGTCTGTTATTGTGCTGGGCGATCCTTCACAGGGAAACTAACAGAGTGGACCAGTTACCAAGGAATTTGGTCCATGAGAAACGAATGCAATTTAGAATTAAAGACACACTCAGGTGCCACATTAAATGAGCAATTAAATGATTCTCTGTTTGATTTAGGTCGCAATAATTTCATAGCTCATCTTAACATAGCCGGTCTGTCAGTAGCAATGATGAACAAATTGTATGAACCAGAAGTATTTCTGGAGAACACAGGTTCTGTAGAAGCTATCTGCTTAAACGGACACTGGCTTAAAAGTGGAAATATAAACTTGATAAACTCACTTTCAGGTTACAATTTAGCAGCGAATTTTTGTAGAAAAAATGGTTTTGGAGGATCGTGCATTCTAGTGGAAGAATCTCTAAGCTTTGATGTCAGGCAGACTTTTAATTGCTTGAACAAGGAACTATTATTTGAAAGCTACTGCACTGATCTTATGGATTACGGCATATTAATTATTTGTATATATCATATCCCTGACTATTCAGTTACATGTGCATTTTTAGACAAATTTGAAACCTTGCTGCAGGTAAAAAAATATGTAGGAAGGTCATAACTTGTGCTGACTTCAACATAAATGTAAGAGCTGATGACAGGTTTGCTATTTCTCTGAAGGACATGTTATCTACAAGTGGCTTAACATTAAATTTTAGCAAGTACTCTAGAATAACAGAATATTCTGCAACATGCATAGATAATATAGTGAGCAATATCAAATATGGTGCTGCAGGAAAATTCGTTTTGGAATTAGGTATATCTCCCTTTGTATCTCATCGCCAAATTTAGATAAAACTGTAACAGTGAAACGAGTCAGGAACTCCAGCCAACACAATGTGAATACATTTGTCTAGAGACTAAATGAAACATCCCGGTTGTTCAGCAAGAGGTTCTCAGGAAATACAATCTGCAATGCTTTTATAGCAGAATTCATGAGAATTTTCAATGAATGTTGCCCTTTCATAACAGCACATGACAAAAACCGTAAAAAGAACTCATGGATAACTGAAGGCATCAGGAACTCTAGTATTAGAAAGAGGAAACTGCACATTGAAGCAAAGAACAACCATGATGCAGAATTTGTTAGCTATGTAAGCAAATACAAAAGAATATTTGGTAGAATAGTTAAACAGGCAAAACAAATGGCAAACAGTAAATACATATGAGATGCCACAAATAAATCAAAAGCAGATTGTCAGGACTGAAATAGGTGCTGAAAAAACAAAAAGATTTAATCATAAATTAGAAATAAATGAGGAAATGATTACAAACTCCAGACATATTTGCAAAGAATGCAACAGGTATTTCATAAATTCTAACAAAATTGACGATCTCCCTCCTCCACACGTAAGTGCCAATATAATGTGACACAGATCAGTAGAATTCAAAAACACTCATGTACCGTGCTATGAAGTGCCTAGCATTATAAAATCCCTAAAAAATCTTAAATCTCTGGAATGGAATGAAGGCAGGATATGATAATATTGCACTCCAACTCTGTCAATAAATCAATCGTTTGATGAGGGCTGCTTTCCAGACAGGCTAAAGTATGCAGAAATTCAACCTATCCACAAAAAAGACAGACAAGAGGAGATAGGAAATATTCGCCCAGTATCAATACTACCAGTTATTTCTAAAATATTTCAGTGCTTAGGGTTTAACCAACTAATAAAATATAAAAGTGCCGAAGCACTGTGCATGCTATTAATGAACTAATCACTAAAAAGACATATGCCTCGATAACAAGGAGAGAGTATCAGGTGTCTTCTGTGACCTCAGTAAGGCATTTGATATGGTAAACCATAAGAAGCTGCTCTGCAGATTAGCTTCTTATGGTTTCCATAAAAAATCTGTTGAATATATAACATAGTTAAGTTATGAAGGCAGAGAACTGATAACTGCAGAATCTGTAAGTTTCTGGGAGTGACCATAAACAAAAATTTGTCGTGGACTGATTATGTGGATTGCTTACTGAAGCAGTTCAATAGTTTTGTGTAAGCCATGAGGGTGGTAAATAAAGTAACTGACTTAGCTGTTAGGAAAACAACGCGTCTTGTATATTTTATATTTGGTGTAAGAAATGGAATAATTTTTTGGGGAGTTGATAAAGGAAGTCTCCTCAGAATGTTCAAGCTACAGTAAAAAATTATCAGAGCTATGACTGGAACAAACAATAGACAATAATGCAAACCTTTATTTGCAAGCCTTGACATACTGACAATTCCTTCCATGTGTATATATGAAACACTTCTCTTTGAGTTAAAAACCAACATTTTTTTGAGGGAAATTCATTAACACATGCTTATGGAACAAGGTGTAAACAAGATTACATGTTACCTTGCCACAGACTAACATTGTTTGAAAATACTCCATATTACATGGCTTTCAAGCTTAGCAATAAAATGCATTCAGAGTTGACAGTTTACAAGCTAGAACCCACAGATGCAAACATTGAAAAATATTTAAAAAGCAAATGCTACTACAGTGTAGATGATTTTATAAACGAGGAAGACAAGTAGGAGATATTACATTTGTTTTGTTTTCCTGTTTTTATTTTTTCTACATCACATTCCATGTGTGTGGATATATACGCTTTTAATGGAGGTATACGTTCTTTTTATATGTGTCCATACATCTAAATATCAAGATGTATACATATATACTACTTCTATGACACATATGTGCTCTTTGAAGTATGTGCATATTTATAAACTAGAGAAACATGAAAAATACTTAAAAAGAATTATGTCAACCAACTGTGGAAATTTTAAAATAACAGGAAGACACCTAAAATGTAATTATCTTTTTATGGTGTAATGTGCTCCTGAGAGCATCCATATGCTTTATTTTAATGTATCTTGTCTTAAGGTATACTTAAGTAAGCATAGAATTATTCATTGATGAGTCACCAATGTTTCAATCAAATTATTGTACACAACATGTCATGTGACAATAAAGATTCTATTCTATTCTATTGCTAATTTTCCTACTTCTCCCAACAAAAAACAGCTTCAGTCATTTTTTTAGTTAACTGGATTTTATCGAAAATTTTGTAGCAACGAAGTTTTGAATGTTCCATGCTCGCATGAACTTTTGAAGAAAAATACCGTTTGGGATTGGAATTAGTAGTGTAAGGATGCTTCCGATGAGAACAAAGGACAGTTATGTCAAAGTCAGATATTGTTCATACCAGATTTGTATCTTCCTTTTTGTATTAGACAGTAGTGCTGTTGGTTTGGGTGCTAATTTATTTCGGTAAGTTGAAGTTGATGGTGTTATTGAACACAGATTTCTTGTGTTTGCTAGTAGAGTATTGCAGATACATGAAACGACATATACTGTAACTGAGAAAAAACTTTTGGCTGTACATTGGGCATTCAACAAATTTAAAAATTACTTCGTCAGTCATAAAGTCATCATCTGTACTGATCACCAAGCATTATGTTACCTTCGGGTGTGTAAGCTGTACCATAACAGAGTTACTCATTGGGCCTTGTTTTTACAGCAGTTCAATTATGAAATCATATTCATTAAGCGCACAGACAATGTAGTTGCTGATGCTTTGTCTAGGCTACTTTTAGGGAGTGAATTATCTAACAGCTTTGGAGGAGGAGAGAAAGAGTTTACAGCTATGAACTTGATAGGTGTCAAAGAGGAAAAATAGATCTTGAAAATTTACATCTGCAGGTATCAAAATCATGATCAAAATTGGAAATTGATTTAGATCATGTTGGGCAGGAAAGGAGGAGAAAAGACAGAACAATACACAAGGGTATTTTATTAAGGAGACATAAGGCTGACTCAGAGGATTGGAAACTATGTTGGCTGGAACAGTGTATTGATACTTCAATTACTTGTACACATTAGAGTTTTGGTCATTGAGGGTCAACCAAACACACACAACAAATTCAGGAAAACATCTGTTTTTATAACATAGGAAGGAGGGTCAAGAAGAAGATTGCCAGTTGTGACAAATATCAAAGAGTGAAGGTAACTAACCAAACAAGTAGAAGCCAAATGCAAAACATAGTGCCTAATGATAACCTTCATCTTGTGTCTGTGTATGTTTTTGGACCTTTACCTAAGTCTAATAACGAATTTTGTTATGTTTTTATGGCTGTTGATGTATTTTCGAAATTCATAAAGCTGTTTCCTCTCACCGAAGCTACCAGTAAGCACATCATCTCTAAGTTTGAAAACACATATTTCCATCAGGTCGGTATTCCTAAAACAATCTTATCTGATAATGGCCTCTGTTTACATCACAAGCTTGGAAATATTTTGTTGATCGTGCAAAAATAAGGCTTATTTGTAGCTCAGTGTAACATCCTTCGAATATACGTGCAGAAAGATATATGAGAGAGATTGGAGGACTGTTTAGAATTTATTGTAGTAAGATACCAGTTCAGTAGATTATGTTGGTGATCTTGAGGATACTATGAACAGCTTACAACATTCTTCAACAGGTTTTTTACCATTTGAAATCACATTTAATCACAGAACTGCTAACCTTATTTCTAAAAGTGTTAATTGTCCACCATTTAAAATTCCGCCATCACAAGAGAGGGAAGAGTGTGTTAGGGAGATGCTGAAAAAACATGGTGACAGGAGAAAGCAAAGACATGATGGTAAAGGTAGAGTTTCTAAGTTAGAGGTAGGAGATCTTGTGATGGTGAAAACCAAAGGGAACTCTAGAGTATGGACATCTGAGATAAAGAAATTTTTCGATATTTATGTTGGACCATTAGAAATTCTTGAAAATCCACATCGTATTGCATACTGGCTTGTGTATCCTAAATTTAATAAGTTATCTGGATTATACCATATCACTGAATTGAAAGCATACAGATATGATCCATAAGTGTTTAATTTTTGTTTGCATGTTCTTTTTCCTCTTTCTTCTTTCTTTCCTCTTTCACTTGTGCCCTTGTCTCTCAGGTACGCAGGGTCAGCATGACTAATCAGATTTGGCAATGTTAAATTAAGGAGTGGCCGGGTGCCCTCCCTTCCCCCACCCCATACCGCCCAGGATGGAATTAGTGTACCCCAACTGTCTGCAACTAGTGTAATCCATGGGCTAATGCGAAAGTGTTCAGATGTCTGCGAGTCATGTAACTGAGGCTGGACGTGGGTACCAGCCCGGTATTCACCTAGGGGGATATGGAAAACCGCCTAAAAACCACATCCAGGCTGGCCGTCGTTAATCCGCCAGGCGGATCCGACCTGGGGCCGACGCGCCTACCCGAGTCCACGAGGCAGTGCATTAGTGCTCTCGGCTAACGTGGCGGGTTTGCACGTTCTTTTTCCATTGTCAAGAATTTAGTATGTAAGATGATGCGATTTTTAAAGGTCTGTCTTACCTATTGGCAGAGCTAAAATCTATGATACACTATACAGGGTGTCTCATCTAACTCTGCCACCTCAAATATGTCTGAACAACAATAGATACGGTATCCAGAAACGGTTTTCACCGGCATGAACGTACGGTAACACTATGCGAAATTTTAAAACGTAAACAAATATTATTTTCAACACAAACTTGTGTATTTTTAAATGGACACCCCCTATTATTTCGTATGCAATCAATAGCACGAAAAATCACAAAAATAATGGCGTTGGTTGCATCGCAACACGTCAATTACATCCCTGAAATTTCGAACCGAAGTTGACGCTTGAAATAAATCAAGCACACAGCTATTGCACGTCCTGAGACTCAAGCGTGCCCCTCACTCTGCCTTTGTCAGGGGCTCACACAATGGGAAGGTATGCACAATCCTCAAAAATAAACAAGTAACATGTCCAACGTATAAGTTACGTTTCTCAAATTGTAAATGAATGTTTATTCTACAGGAATGTTAACAAGAGCTACAATTAGAGATAACACACTTGAATTCACTTTGCTAAACACATTTACTAGTGCCCTGTCGCCCACACAAATTGTACTGTTGTGCATTACATACCGCATAGGAAATACTCCCACATCTTGACCAATGAAACTGTGTCACGTCAACACATGTTCGAAGTGCCCTCCATTTGCATCAATACACGTTTGCAGACGATTAACGAGAGTGTTGCACAGATTGTAGAGTTTCTACAGACATTACCGCACACGCCGCAGTAACACGATGTTGCTGACTGCGCCCAGAGAAAAGAAGTCTAATGGCGTCAAGTCGGGGGACCATGCTGGCCATTGCACAGTACCTCCCCGCCCCATCCACGTATTTAGAAATGTCGCATCTAGAACGTCTCTGGCAACTTTTACATTGTGTGCGGGACATCCATCATGTTGGAACTACAGCGATAGACGAGTTTCCAATCCTAGATCCTCCACGAGGAGCGCTAGTGTGTGTTGAATGATGCACATCGCTATCCATTCAATGTTCCACAGTAAAAATAGGGACCTACAATTCAGTCAGCAATGATACTGCACCAAACATTGACACTCCACTGTCGTTGATGAGCAACTTGGCGAATCCTGTGGGGATTTCGCACGGACCAGTAGTACATGTCCCACAGATTCACATTACCATGATTTCTAAATGAAGCCCCGTCCGTAAACAACGTATTGCTTAGGAATACTAGATTACCTTGCAACTGCTGAAGTGCAAAACGACAGAATGCAATGCGGGATTCAAAGTCATTCTTGTACGGTTCTTGCTGCAGTGACATATGGAACAGATCAAACCTATGCTGATGCAAGATTCTGCACACGCTACGTAACTTATTCCTATACCTCATGCAATTTCTCACACACCCACCTGAGGGTTGTGCGCTACAGCAGCCAGAATAGCAATTTCGTTTCCATCGCCAGTCGCTGGCGTTGTACATCGACATTTTGTGGGAGCTCAGCTTCCTGTTTCCATGAGTATCTTGCAGATATTGCCAATGGTTCGATGTGGCAAACACCGCCGATCTGGGTAGCGTTCAGCATGCGGTGTCACAGCTGCAGCTGAATTTCTGCGACATTCGTCATAAATTAAAATAATATCTAGTGTTTCTTCGTTACTGAAGGCTGGCTTATGGACTGGATGATGGCAAATGTAAGAAGCCACAAGAAAACAGGTTTTAATGTGGCAACGTATGTGAATTACGTTACAGTATGACAGCAGTTCAGCAGAGCAGATTAGGAGACACTTGTACGCTGAATGTAGAGCGTGCCGTGGTGATAGTAGTATGTTTACTGCAGGATAAAGGCGCCAGTGCAGGCAACCCCTGCTCTGAGCACAGTACTACATGCGATGCGTTACGTTAGAAACTGTGATGCCCTTGCTATCCTTCACAAGCCACATATTTCATAACTTACGAGGTTTAGAAATGTGAAACCTGTAGATGTCATTTCGCAACAATAAACATTATACGCAGGGCATCCACCATTCTGACATCGCATTATTTGACACATTATAAGAGGTGGACCAGTTCAAGTAAGGTACAGCCCAAGAAGAAGCTAAACTATGCCCCTTTTACTATGCCCCTTTAGGAGTGCCATCCATGAAATATGGGCCAATGATGTGTTGTCATACAATACCATACCATACATTAACGTTCCACTGACGCAGTACGTCAACTACATCACGATTACCGGCAGCATGAGGTGCACGTTGAGTCTGAGGACGCGACCCAGCTGTGCGTTTCATTTATTTCAAGCATCAAATTCGCTTCGCAATTTCATGGGATGTAATTGACGTATTCTGATGCAACCAATGCCATTATTTTTGTGATTTTTCATGCTACTGATTGCATACAAAATAGTAGTTGTTTGTGTTGAAAATTGTGTTTGTTTATGTTTTAAAATTTCGCATAGTATTTGGTTTCCTAAGCCCCTGCCGTACGTTCATGCTGGTGAAAACCGTTTTTTAGTATCTATTGTTGTTCCAGAGACATTTGAGGTTTCAGAGTTAGGTGAGATACCTTGAATAATAATGTTCAGTAGTAGATTTGTGCTATAGAATTTAATACATATATGCCATGAGGCTAAATGATAGATCTTTTTGCAATTTCGAAATGGGACAATATTCATATTTTGTACTGTAAAAACTAGGAATAGTATCTTAATAAATCTGTATGTATCACCTTGTTAGTTCATTGTTTTTGCATTTAACTCTGTTTATTAATGTTTCATATGTGAATACATTTTAATCTCAACTGACATTCCTGTTTAATTGACTTTGAAAAATTAATAGGGAGAGCATATCTCGTGAGATGTGAAGAAGGTATTGAACAGCGTATTTAGTATACAAAACTATGTTTCAGGATTTGATGTGAATGTTAGACCAGAAGTTACTTATCCGTTGGAGCATGTGATGAGAACTCTAAGGACGAAACTGAAAGATGTGGGCAGATCCACTCCCTACACTGCTGTATGGCTGTACTCTGCTAGACCAGTCAGCTTACAAGTGATCTTATGTCTCGGTAATATACTCGAGCATCTGACCAACTACACCTGTGTTGTGACTGATATTTGTGAATTGTTAGCCAAGACTGCTAAAGACAATGGTATTTCATATAAATGTATGCTTTTTTCACGCAGGGGGGTTGAGTTTCCAATACATTATGTAACTTTAGAGCAGTATGAACTTTTTTATCAATTGTAAGTGAATCTTCTGTGTCTTTATGTATGTAGGTTAGTTTTATGGACGATTAGCAAAAGACATTTACTACTATAGATAATATAACAATATGTATACAACTGTGCTTTCATGCACTGAGTTTGGTCCTCGAGCTACCTGAGTATCTCATCATTCAAAGCTATTTATGATTATGTTTACCTGTATTTATCCTGACTATGGCAATCCCCCCCCATGAACCATGGACCCTGCCATTGGTGTGGAGGCTTGCGTGCCTCAGCGATACAGACAGCTGTACCGCAGGTGCAACCACAGTGGAAGGGTATCTGTTGAGAGGCCAAACAAACGTGTGGTTCCTCAAGAGGGGCAGCAGCCTTTTCAGTAGTTGCAGGGGCAATGGTCTGGATGGTTGACTGATCTGGTCGTGTAACAATAACCAAAACGGCCTTGCTGTGCTGGTACTGTGAACGGCTGAAAGCAGAGGGAAACTACAGCCGTAATTTTTCCCAAGCGCATGCAGCTTTACAGTTTGGGTAAAATATTCCGGGTCCCCCATTCGGATCTCCAGGTGGGGACTACTCAATAGGACGTCGTTATCAGGGGAAAGAAAGCTGGCATTCTACGGATCGTAGTGTGGAATGTCAGATCCATTAAACAGGCAGGTAGGTTAGAAAATTTAAAAATGGAAATTGATAGGTTACAGATAGATATAGTGGGAATTAGTGAAGTTCAGGGGAAAGAAACCTGGCATTCTACGGATCGTAGTGTGGAATATCAGATCCATTAAACAGGCAGGTAGGTTAGAAAATTTAAAAATGGAAATTGATAGGTTACAGATAGATATAGTGGGAATTAGTGAAGTTCAGTGTCAGGAGGAACAAGACTTTTGGTCAGGTGAATACAGGGTTATAAATACAAAATCAAATAGGGGTAATGCAGGAGTAGGTTTAATAATGAATAAAAAACAGGAGTTTGGGTAAGCTACTACAAACAGCATAGTGAACGCATTATTGTGGCCAAGATAGACAAGAAGCCATGCTTACCACCGTAGTACAAGTTTATATGCCAACTAGCTCTGCACATGAAGAAATTGATGAAATGTATGATGATATAAAAGAAATTATTCGGGTAGTGAAGGGAGACGAAAATTTAATAGTCATGGGTGTCTGGAATTCGAGAGTAGGAAAAGGGAGAAGGAAACGTAGTAGGTGAATGTGGATTGGGGCTAACGAATGAAAGAGGAAGCCGTCTGGTAGAATTTTGCACAGAGCATAACTTAATCATAGAAGAATATGATAATTCTAATCCCAAAGAAAGCGGTGTTGACAGATGTGAAAATTACCGAACTATCAGTTTACTAAATCACCACTGCAAAATACTAACGCGAATTCTTTACAGACGAATGGAAAAACTGTTAGAAGCCTACCTCGGGAAGATCAGTTTGGATTCCGTAGAAATGTTGGAACACGTGAGGCAATACTGACCCTACGACTTATCTTAGAAAATAGATTAAGGAAAGGCAAAGCTACATAACTAGCATTTGTAGACTTAGAGAAAGCTTTTGACAATGTTGACTGAAATACTCTCTTTCAAATTCTGAAGGTGGCAGTTGTAAAATACAGGGAGCGAAAGGCTAATTACAATTTGTGCAGAAACCAGATGGCAGTTATAAGAGTCGAGGGGCATGAAAGGGAAGCAGTGGTTGGGAAGGGAGTGAGACAGGGTTGTAGCCTCTCCCCGTTGTTATTCAATCTGTATATTGAGCAAGCAGTAAAGGAAACAGATCTGTAATCTATCTTTATGTATCATTTTGTACACAGTTTGGCAAACCTTATAGTCTGTCACAAAATATTGTAAACACAATGTTTCCAAATTTGGTGAGAGGGGATACTGTAATAGGAGACCCTCCTCTGAAGTTAGGTTTCCTTATAGAAATAGCCAATGCCAAAAAGTATTTTTGAATCTTGTATAGGTTAAAATTATCTCAGCTCTTTCACTAAAAGAATTTCATATGATTTTGTATATGATAGGATATATTTCAGGCTAAAATGTATAAAAAGAAATTAATTTATTACAATCAATATGTACTATCTCTGTATATAAAGTTTTTATTAACTCCACAATCTGACAATATTTACGAAATTTATTTCTGGGTTGATTTACAACATAATGATATAAACTGGTGGAGATTCTTCTTTTGTCAAGAAAGTTTGTAAACTCTTGTGCTTTGTAAACTCTTTAGAATATTGTGAGTCACACAGAATGTAAGGAGTAGTGGGAAAGTCTCTGATTATATCAATCGTCTTTTTCTTTTTAATTTTGGCAGTAACAGTGTAATTTGTGGTCTTATGGAAGTGGAAATTGTAAATATGGTATGATATTGAAAAAATGCAACAAAAAATAAAATTCAAGAGTAAGACAGGCAAATCTTCTAACATTAGCATGTCAACTAGAACCTACAATGTTAAAAAATTTCAGCCTCAAGAATCCACCCATAGATACGAGAACTGCAGCCAACAACAAGAAAATGAAGACAAGTAAAAAAAAAAAGTTTATTTGTGTTATGTCGTCAGTCATACGACTACACTGCCACCTGAGAGATCAATCAGCTGGATGCGATTCTCTCGATAAATGGAACAGAAGAACGGCTGTGCTAGCCAAAGAGTACACAGCCAGTCGCAGTAATTATGCTCACCGTGAGGCGCCGCTAGGCCACTTCATGTGTAGCAGGAGTGTAGGGCAGTTGTGCCAGACTACAGTTCATATCCGCACTCAGTGGTCAGCGAGCGCCGATGTTAGTCAGTCATCATCCACGCCTCAGTCATTGCTGCCATCAAGTCTTTGTTGCCCAGTTCCAAGTTAGTCTTCAAATTTATGGGATCTGACATTCAAGATTACGAGAGATGAATTTGTCACTGCAAGATTTGTGACTCGTAAATTAGGTCATTTTACAGACGCTTGGTCTAGTCACATCTTCTATAATTGTCAACAAACAAATCATGGACTACAACAAAATACTGTCTTATTTTGTACTCCTGCTAATTAATTGTGTTTTCTTCTTTTAGCTACCAAGTAGTCTTGGCATAGTAGACCCACGTTTCCACCTCTTTGGCTACATCATATTTGCTACCTCATGTTGATGGACTTGGATATGGTGGAAGATCGAGAGCCATCAATTTGCAGATCTCACGCCTCTCGAAGCTTTTGAAATTAAAGAAGAGACTAAAAGAAATTTAATGGTGATGTGTGGGTGCGTAAGATTACAAACTGCGCCCCAAAATACCGAGTTACACTCGCACTGGTTCGCTGCCGATCACTATGGGATACAGACTTCATGCCGCGAAGGATACGTCCCACGATGGTGCTTCGTCGTCTGTCATCAATACAGACGATTTATTTGTGCCTTTGTTTGGTGTTCTCGCCAATTCACGGATGAGATAATCAGTGCAACTTTGGTTCTCAAAATGTCGACAATGTTCCCATTGTTTCAACAACTGCCCAACCAGGACATTGTTACCTCTTAGCAAATGGATGGACACACTAAATCACAAATCAAGTACATTGTTATCAATGTAGGTGGTGGGACAAAGCCTGCCACTCCTTTAATTAAAGGTGCTACATCAACTGTGACCATACACGTTGAAAAATGGCTGCTTGCCACCATCGCCTCCTACCACCTAAGTCAGTGCTACTAATATACTGACCAGTGACAGTGTTAATGAATTACACAGTTCTTATTTTCATTCTAATGGCTCAGTGCATATTGACATTCCATATGCAACGTACCAAATTATGAAGCGCCCCCAAGTTACTGCAATTCTTGACAATGAATCACTACCATATACAACTGCTTTCCACTGCAGATTATCAATATTTACGGGTTATTGCGGACAAATCCGTCCTACAAGTGACCTTCCTGTGCCAGATAATGTTTCTCCATGGCCTAAAGCTGAAATTTACTTTCAATATGATACCATATGTCACCCGGGGTGACACCACACTTGTTATGGCTGTCCTGTGACCTGCACGACATCATAATGACGCCACACTGACAACAGCCGGGCCATGCTCTGGGCCATGCCTGCCATGTGCCATCACTCAACAAGCAGGCTCACTGTGTCTACCTGCAACGGCACAGGGTTTTCACTCCTCATGACCACAGGACAGCAATACGCCAAGCCTGACTGCACCTTTGACCCACGTACCGTGGAAACACAAGGAGCACCAACAACAGCCATCGTGTTGGGTGAACAACACTGATGTGCCACCCACCAAGACTGCCACCAATCAGAAACTGTCCATCACGCCCTGTTCCTCAATACCCCACTACAATGCTGTCTCCCATGATGTCGATGCACTAGCCATGACACTCGCGCCATGTTCCTTGATAATTGGTCACAACACCTGTATTACCGACACATAACCTGCACATGTGCTCCCTGCCGCCGTTGGATAAGCAGCTGCAGCAGCAAGTCGTATACTCCTAGCCCACTCATTTGTTACATAGTTTAATTCTTAATTTCTTTGCGTGTTTTTGGTACTTGCATTGTTTAATTCATAAATTCCGGGCGTATTATAGTATTTGAGAGTTGTAGCATCGCGTTTTAGTACCTGAATAGTGTAAAATCGCGTAGTCTCTTTCCGCCGCCGAGCAGTGTGTCAGCAGTGCGCAAGTAGCACCATTACTGCATTTACTAGGCAATCTTGTATTTTAATAACCGTTTAAATTTTGTGTCGATTTGTTTGCGCTCTCTGTAGATTAGTTCAGACGTTCTTTGCACAACAGTTTTTAGCATGGATAGGGACTGCAACTGCTGTGTTCGGATGCAGGCTGCGTTGGCATCCCTTCGCTCCCAGCTTCAGGCAGTGTTGGCTTCGGTCACACAGCTTGAGGCTGTTGCCAATGGGCATCACTGTGGGGGTCCGGATGGGGGTTTGTCGGGGACGGCCAGCTCGTCACACACATCCCCCGATCAGGCTACGACTGTGGTTGCCCAGGATACTGCCTGCATTGAGGCTGATCCCTCACCTGTGGTAGAGTGGGAGGTCGTCTCAAGGTGTGGCAGGGGGCGAAAGACATTCCGGAGGGCTGAACGGAAGGCCTCTCCAGTTTGTCTGACGAACCGGTTTCAGGCTCTGTCTCAGGCTGATACTGATCTTTGGCCTGACATGGCTGCTTGTCCTGTTCCAGAGGTTGTCCCTCAGTCTGCAAGATCCGGGGGGTCGCAGCGGGTGGGCTTACTGGTAGTTGGGCCTCCAACGTCAGGCGCGTAATGGGGCCCCTTAGGGATATGGCAGCAAGAGAGGGGAAGAAAACCAATGTGCACTCCATGTGCATACCGGGGGGAGTCATTCCAGATGTGGAAAGGGTCCTTCCGGATGCCATGAAGGGTACAGGGTGCACCCATCTGCAGGTGGTCGCTCATGTCGGCAGCAATGATGTGTGTCGCTATGGATCGGAGGAAATCCTCTCTGGCTTCCGGCGGCTATCTGATTTGGTGAAGACTACCAGTCTCGCTAGCGGGATGAAAGCAGAGCTCACCATCTGCAGCATCGTCGACAGGACTGACTGCGGACCTTTGGTACAGAGCCGAGTGGAGGGTCTGAATCAGAGGCGGAGACGGTTCTACGACCGTGTGGGCCGCAGATTCCTCGACTTGCGCCATAGGGTGGTGGGGTTTCGGGTTCCGCTGAATAGGTCAGGAGTCCACTACATGCAACAAGCGGCTACACAGGTAGCAGGGGTTGTGTGGCGTGGGCTGGGCAGTTAGATGGCCTTGGGCAAGTACAGAAAGGGCAACAGCCTCAACGGGTGTGGGGCAAAGTCAGGACATGCGGGGACCAAGCAGCAATCGGTATTGTAATTGTAAACTGTCGAAGCTGCGTTGGTAAAGTACCGGAACTTCAAGCGCTGATAGAAAGCACCGAAGCTGAAATCGTTATAGGTACAGAAAGCTAGCTGAAGCCATAGATAGATTCTGCCGAAATTTTTACAAAGGTACAGACGGTGTTTAGAAAGGATAGATTGCATGCAACCGGTGGTGGAGTGTTCGTCGCTGTTAGTAGTAGTTTATCCTGTAGTGAAGTAGAAGTGGATAGTTCCTGTAGTGAAGTAGAAGTGGATAGTTCCTGTGAATTATTGTGGGTGGAGGTTACACTCAACAACCGAGCTAGGTTAATAATTGGCTCCTTTTACCGACCTCCCGATTCAGCAGCATTAGTGGCAGAACAACTGAGAGAAAATTTGGAATACATTTCACATAAATTTTCTCAGCATGTCATAGTCTTAGGCGGAGATTTCAATTTACCAGATATAGACTGGGACACTCAGATGTTTAGGAAGAGTAGTAGGGACAGAGCACTGAGTGACATTATACTGAGTGCACTTTCCGAAAATTACCTCGAGCAATTAAACAGAGAACCGACTCGTGGAGACAACATCTTGGACCTACTGATAACAAACAGACCCGAACTTTTCGACTCTGTATGTGCAGAACAGGGAATCAGTGATCATAAGGCCGTTGCAGCATCCCTGAATATGGAAGTTAATAGGAATATAAAAAAAGGGAGGAAGGTTTATCTGTTTAGCAAGAGTATTAGAAGGCAGACTTCAGACTACCTAACAGATCAAAACGAAAATTTCTGTTCCGACACTGACAATGTTGAGTGTTTATGGAAAAGATTCAAGGCAATCGTAAAATGCGTTTTAGACAGGTATGTGCCGAGTAAAACTGTGAGGGACGGGAAAAACCCACCGTGGTACAACAACAAAGTTAGGAAACTACTGCGAAAGCAAAGGGAGCTTCACTCCAAGTTTAAACGCAGCCAAAACCTCTCAGACAAACAGAAGCTAAACGATGTCAAAGTTAGCGTACGGAGGGATATGCGTGAAGCGTTCAGTGAATTCGAAAGTAAAATTCTATGTACCGACTTGACAGAAAATCCTAGGAAGTTCTGGTCTTACGTTAAATCAGTAAGTGGCTCGAAACAGCATATCCAGACACTCCGGGATGATGAAGGCATTGAAACAGAGGATGACACGCGTAAAGCTGAAATACTAAACACCTTTTTCCAAAGCTATTTCACAGAGGAAGACCACACTGCAGTTCCTTCTCTAAATCCTCGCACAAACGAAAAAATGGCTGACATCGAAATAAGTGTCCAAGGAATAGAAAAGCAACTGGAATCACTCAACAGAGGAAAGTCCACTGGACCTGACGGGATACCAATTCGATTCTACACAGAGTATGCGAAAGAACTTGCCCCCCTTCTAACAGCCGTGTACCGCAAGTCTCTAGAGGAACGGAAGGTTCCAAATGATTGGAAAAGAGCACAGGTTGTCCCAGTCTTCAAGAAGCGTCGTCGAGCAGATGCGCAAAACTATAGACCTATATCTCTGACGTTGATCTGTTGTAGAATTTTAGAACATGTTTTTTGCTCGAGTATCATGTCGTTTTTGGAAACCCAGAATCTACTATGTAGGAATCAACATGGATTCCGGAAACAGCGATCGTGTGAGACCCAACTCGCTTTATTTGTTCATGAGACCCAGAAAATATTAGATACAGGCTCCCTGGTAGATGCTATTTTTCTTGACTTCCGGAAGGCGTTCGATACAGTTCCGCACTGTCGCCTGATAAACAAAGTAAGAGCCTACGGAATATCAGACCAGCTGTGTGGCTGGATTGAAGAGTTTTCAGCGAACAGAACACAGCATGTTGTTATCAATGGAGAGACGTCTACAGACGTTAAAGTAACCTCTGGCGTGCCACAGGGGAGTGTTATGGGACCATTGCTTTTCACAATATATATTAATGACCTAGTAGATAGTGTCGGAAGTTCCATGCGGCTTTTCGCGGATGTTGCTGTAGTATACAGAGAAGTTGCAGCATTAGAAAATTGTAGCGAAATGCAGGAAGATCTGCAGCGGATAGGCACTTGGTGCAGGGAGTGGCAACTGACCCTTAACATAGACAAATGTAATGTATTGCGAATACATAGAAAGAAGGATCCTTTACTGTATGATTATATGATAGCGGAACAAACACTGGTAGCAGTTACTTCTGTAAAATATCTGGGAGTATGCGTGCGGAACGATTTGAAGTGGAATGATCATATAAAATTAATTGTTGGTAAGGCGCGTACCAGGTTGAGATTCATTGGGAGAGTCCCTAGAAAATGTAGTCCATCAACAAAGGAGGTGGCTTACAAAACACTCGTTTGACCCATATACTTGAGTTTTGCTCATCAGTGAGGGATCCATACCAGATCGGGTTGACGGAGGAGATAGAGAAGATCCAAAGAAGAGCGGCGCGTTTCCTCACAGGGTTATTTGGTAACCGTGATAGCGTTACGGAGATGTTTAACAAACTCAAGTGGCAGACTCTGCAAGAGAGGCGCTCTGCATCGCGGTGTAGCTTGCTCACCAGGTTTCGTGAGGGTGCATTTCTGGATGAGGTATCGAATATATTGCTTCCCCCTACTTATACCTCCCGAGGAGATCACGAATGTAAAATTAGAGAGATTAGAGCGCGCACAGAGGCCTTCAGACAGTCGCTCTTCCCGTGAACCATACGCGACTGGAACAGGAAAGGGAGGTAATGACAGTGGCACGTAAAGTGCCCTCCGCGACACACACCGTTGGGTGGCTTGCGGAGTATAAATGTAGATGTAGATGTAGACAACAACCTCGTCTACCGCATTCGGGAGGACGACGATTCAATCCCGCGTCCGGGATGGTTCCTTTGGAAGGGCACGGCTGACTTCCTTTCCCGTCCTTCCCTAATCCAATGAGACCGTTGACCTCGGTGTCTGATCTCCTCCCCTAAACAACCCAACCCCCACGTCTACCGCGCCATGACGCCAGCTGCCGCCTCTATCACAGCCACCGCCACCAGATGGTGCTCACAAACCCACATCATCAACTTCGCATTACAACCATCTCATATCGATCCTGGCACCACACCAAGTTACGTCTGCCGGCTGGCCGGAGTGGCCGAGCGGTTGTAGGCGCTACAGTCTGGAACCATGCGACCGCTACAGTCGCAGGTTCGAATTCTGCCTCGGGCATAGATGTGTGTGATGTCCTTAGGTTAGTTAGGTTTAAGTAGTTCTAAGTTCTAGAGGACTGATGTCCTCAGAAGTTAAATCCCGTAGTGCTCAGAGCGATTTGAACCATTTGAACATCTGCCACTGCTACAAGTTGATTTTCTGCAAGTATGGTTCGCACTCTGGAAGTGCATGGTGCAGTCGGCTGGGATCACAGACGATTGCAACAAGCGAACTCCACACCAACACTGATCTTATTAGTGACCTCCTACTGCATGCTCCAACCACTGACAGATACAAGACAGAAAAGACGCTCATACTATAGCACCTGTGGCGTTCACCTGAACAACAACTCCACCTAGCCATCACTGAGACATTGCTGGGCCACGATGCACAGTCAGCGCCCTGGCACAGTTTACGCCTCTGAATTGACACAAACCTTTAACCAGATCATGCTCTCTGGTCACTATGGCTTCTCAAGCTGCCTGAAAACCTACAGACGGCCACACTAATACATGAAGACAAACTGTTGGAAACCCAGTTGCATGTCACCAACTAGATATTTGGCCTCACACAACATCACACCTTGATAAACACATGTGTTGGCTCTGGCATTGACATCAACACCTGTTACATCTACAACCAGCCTGCACACCGGCTGTGGTCATGGAGACCACAGTACAGTGCTCACTGCCCAGCACCCAGGCAACCAACAGTTGCTGAGCTACTTCAACTTCAGCCAAGCCCTTCCACTCTATGCACATAGGAGCCTCACAAAACTCTGCTCCAGCAAGCCACCAACAACCAGATCTCATGACAGACCCAGGCACCGTGTTTGTAGCGGAGTCTAAACAACGGAGGATGCTAAGTTCACCGGACTTGGATACGATGTGACGTCATTATGACGTATACACGACACATCAAAAACGATAGAAACCGTATATCGACTATTCGGCTTTTGTGAACTTTCGAGAGGTTGTGACAGGGTAGCGCTGTGCTCTGCACCATTCGTTTAAATGTGTTTTGCGTTCCTTGCGTTTAAATCGTGTATTGTACTGTGTTTGTTTCCTGTGCGTTGTTTTTCGTTTGCTCGTCTCTAATTATGTGTTCAGCATTCGAGAGACTAATGAGAGAAAATCTGAAAGAATTCAGCATCGATGACGACGGGCAATTGCGTGGTTATCGTGAATCTCAAGCAGAAATTGATGTACACTCCTGGAAATGGAAAAAAGAACACATTGACACCGGTGTGTCAGACCCACCATACTTGCTCCGGACACTGCGAGAAGGCTGTACAAGCAATGATCACACGCACGGCACAGCGGACACACCAGGAACCGCGGTGTTGGCCGTCGAATGGCGCTAGCTGCGCAGCATTTGTGCACCGCCGCCGTCAGTGTCAGCCAGTTTGCAGTGGCATACGGAGCTCCATCGCAGTCTTTAACACTGGTAGCATGCCGCAACAGCGTGGACGTGAACCGTATGTGCAGTTGACGGACTTTGAGCGAGGGCGTATAGTGGGCATGCGGGAGGCCGGGTGGACGTACCGCCGAATTGCTCAACACGTGGGGCGTGAGGTCTCCACAGTACATCGATGTTGTCGCCAGTGGTCGGCGGAAGGTGCACGTGCCCGTCGACCTGGGACCGGACCGCAGCGACGCACGGATGCACGCCAAGACCGTAGGATCCTACACAGTGCCGTAGGGGACCGCACCGCCACTTCCCAGCAAATTAGGGACACTGTTGCTCCTGGGGTATCGGCGAGGACCATTCGCAACCGTTTCCATGAAGCTGGGCTACGGTCCCGCACACAGTTAGGCCGTCTTCCACTCACGCCCCAACATCGTGCAGCCCGCCTCCAATGGTGTCGCGACAGGCGTGAATGGAGGGACGAATGGAGACGTGTCGTCTTCAGCGATGAGAGTCGCTTCTGCCTTGGTGCCAATTATGGTCGTATGCGTGTTTGGCGCCGTGCAGGTGAGCGCCACAATCAGGACTGCATACGACCGAGGCACACAGGGCCAACACCCAGCATCATGGTGTGGGGAGCGATCTCCTACACTGGCCGTACACCACTGGTGATCGTCGAGGGGACACTGAATAGTGCACGGTACATCCAAACCGTCATCGAACCCATCGTTCTACCATTCCTAGACCGGCAAGGGAACTTGCTGTTCCAACAGGACAATGCACGTCCGCATGTATCTCATGCCACCCAACATGCTCTAGAAGGTGTAAGTCAACTACCCTGGCCAGCAAGATCTCCGGATCTGTCCCCCATTGAGCATGTTTGGGACTGGATGAAGCGTCGTCTCACGCGGTCTGCACGTCCAGCACGAACGCTGGTCCAACTGAGGCGCCAGGTGGAAATGGCATGGCAAGCCGTTCCACAGGACTACATCCAGCATCTCTACGATCGTCTCCATGGGAGAATAGCAGCCTGCATTGCTGCGAAAGGTGGATATACACTGTACTAGTGCGGACATTGTGCATGCTCTGTTGCCTGTGTCTACGTGCTTGTGGTTCTGTCAGTGTGATCATGTGATGTATCTGACCCCAGGAATGTGTCAATAAAGTTTCCCCTTCCTGGGACAATGAATTCACGGTGTTCTTATTTCAATTTCCAGGAGTGTACTTCTGACCCAGCTGAAGTGCATCGGTTATTCGTACTCTGTGAGAAGCAGCACTCAGCAGCCAAAATCTTTAGATGCGTCAAGACACTAAGCTTTGGTTAAGATTACATTGAGAAATCCACTTCCCCTCGTATTTCATCTCCGGTCGACGATTTTTCTTCAACAATGCCTCATACTTTTCTTTTTAAGTTCGAAATTCAATCAGTCTACACACGAGTCATTATTGGACACTAAGGTACCTGTCTCTGCGGTCCGAGTGTAAAATTACTTGGAATTATGTTTGATAAAAGACTATCTTGGGATGGACATATAAATTACTTAGCTAACAAACTGGCACGAGTTCTCTTTCAGCTATATAAATTAAGAAAAAAAAGTCAGCAAGAGTATGCTGCTACAATCTAATATGTACTGACAAGACCAATTGTATGAAACCATACTAAAATACTGATAATAAATAAGTATTATTTTCGGCGTAAGCATTCAATACTACAATCAGACAATCTAATCTGGTCGGGACATAAGAAGACTTCACTTTTTTACGAAACGTGTTGTCCGTGGTGTTTTCAAGGCCACGGTTAGGAATATTTCTATTAATATCCAGCTCTTTTACTTTTATTTTGGCGAAATACATATACGCTGCCACACTGAGCTGTTATCAGAATCACACGTGTCAAAACAAACCACTAGCTGACGACAGTTTAGAATCTCGAACGTTCGTAAAAGTCGATAGTTGTGTTAATCGACTAAAGCGTATATACGTCATAATGACGTCACATCATATCCAGGTTGGGTGAACTTAGCATCCTCCCTAAACAACCACGTGCCGTATTCACGACGAGCCAGGCAGCCACAATAACTCACCCAGCCAGGATACTGTGCCTATTTGGCCGCATCGCCCCTGCTGGTTCCACGCACACTTCAGTGCTGATGTGTACGCTGTTGTCCACTCGGCAGCGACCCAAACTATTACAACATCCTGACACAGGCACATCAGGTCACTCCCCTGCTTCAAGCTGCCTTGCTACGAAACATGACAACACTCATCATATCCCATATTCTAATGGCGTGTGGCTCTTTGTCTGTGACAACCGTCTCCAAACATACTTCCTAGTCAACACTTGCGCCAACATTAGCATGCTGCCACCTCAGCTGGCACCTGGAAAACGAACACCATCCGCTATACAACTGTGTGCTGCAAATGATTCAGTGTTTCCTGTGATAGGCACGGCCTTTATCACAATTCTACTGGACAAACACACCCCACCCACACCCATGGACGTTTCTCGTGGTGACACTGTAGAGACAGTGCTGGGCACACCTGGGTAGGGCCTTACGACTACATTGTGACAGCTGCATGCCAATCAGTGGAGTAAACAGTGACCTCATACCAATGTAAAATGACAGCCTCATGCCAATCAGTGGAGTAAACAGTGACCACTCACCAATGTAAAAGATTCTGCTGCCCACTCCTCCTACCTCTGAAACAGTCCTGGACCTCATGCTAAAGTTCCAGGCATTGTTCGAGGAGTTTAAAGCCACAACCACTGCATGTACCAACCTCCACCACACCAATGGCAGCTATCGAACACTTCCGCAACCGCTGCTCCAAGCTAATGGCACAACAGTACAACACACAGCAACAGCTGTCAATACACCAGCAACAATGAGAGCCAGCCGCTCAAGATGCCTCCAGAACTTCAGAACAAAAGGTCAGTCCAAGTGCCTCTTACTTCTGGTGACAACGCTCCCATGGGTGGGTTGTGTGAAAATTGTGATATTGCTCCCACGAGTGGGTCAAGTGTAAGCAGGGATATCACCTCCACAAGTGGATCATGTACCTCATGTGCTACTCCACATTAGCGCTATAAAAAGATTAACACCATAGACAATGGTACTGTAAACAGAATTAATATTACTGATGGTCCACAGGTCCAATGCCAGCACCACTGCCTCACCCCTCACAAACTAATGGTGGCCAAGGCTGCGATTGAGGAACTGTTACGTGAGGGTACCATCAGGCCATCAGACAGTGTGTAAACCTCACCGATTACTGTGAGAATGAAAAAGATAAAACGAGGTGCCTTTGTGGGGGGCTATAGACATTTTAATGCACACACTATCACTGATAATTACCCCATGACCCACATTCAGGCCTTCTCCCAGGAACTGATTGGTGCAACCACCTTTAGCGTGATCGACTGCAAAAGACCTTATTCATAGATCCCAATGACCAATGAGGACATCCCAAAGACGGCAATAATTACAGTGTTTGGCCTATTTCAATTCCTCTTTATGCCCTTCAGGCTAAAGAACGCAGATGAGACTTGGCAACAGTTCATTGATGGCTTGTTTTTTTTTCACCATGTCCTTTTGGTACCGTTTCTTGGACGATTTAATTACCTTCTCACAAACAGCTCAAGATCATGAGAAACACCTCCAAGTGTCATTCAATAAACTAGCAGAGCAAGGTGTGGTCAACGAGGACAAATGCCAACTCCAGCAAAATTGTGTTGCATTTGCAGGTCACTTCATCGATCCTTCAGGCATCTGCCACACCAAATCCATAACCTACCACCCCCAATGGACTATCAAGAGTTGCGCCATTTTTTAGGGGTAATTAATTTTTACTGACAGCACCTCCCCCATCCTGCAGAAACACTTCCGCCACTCACAGAGTCACTCTGCAGCAAGAACATGTCAGGCAAACGTAAGATCACTTGGACTCCTGATATGTAAGCAGCTTTCAAGAAGATCAGAACTGAGTTCGCTCAGACCACTTCCCTGGCACTCCCATCACCGGACACCCATATGGTTATAACAGCTGACGCCAGCAATCAGGCAATTGGGGCATTGCTACAACAGGAAGTCGATGGCGCAACCCTACCCACATGGTTTTTCTCTTAGAAACTTACCGACTTCCAGAAAATTTGGTCAGCTTTCGACCATGAGCTTTTGCTGTTGTACGAGGCAGTTTGATACTTCCGAGGTGGCATTGAGGGCCAGCCACTCACTATTGACACAAACCACCGCATTCTGGCTGACACTATTAAAAACCCATGAACCAACTCTCCCACTAAACAATCCTCTGCTACCTGTACTTGATTTCACAATATACTATGGACGTCCACTGTGTACGAAGAGGAGAAAATACAATGGCTGACTACCTCTCATGACCCACCAACTCACCACCACATCGGCACACCTTGACTTTGACCAACTGGCGGAGGCACAAGCAACTCACACTGACCTATCTGGACACACACCTCCTCCACAACTTGTCTCATCCTGGAGTATGCCCAACACTGAAACTCATAACAGAACTTTTGTTTGGACTAACATTAAATGGGAGTGCACTGTGTGGATGAGAGCCTGCATCCAATGTCAATGGGCCAATACAGGACGTCATGCCCAAGCACCATTTGGGAAATCCCCCATTCCAAAGGGCCATTTCCAACATATCCATGTAGCTGTGGTGGAGCTGCTCCCAGATTCAAATGGAAACAAGTACATCTTGTCAGCTATACACAGGAAAATTCGATAGGCGGAAGCTACATCTCTGACTGATATCTCGTGCAACACCAGCGCCTGATCTTTCAACACACTATGGATTGCACACTTCGGCTGCCCAGAGTCCCTGAGAACTGATCAAGGCCGGCAATTCGAGTTGGCCCAGGTCTCTGAGCACTGTCGTCTCTGTGGGTGCCACCAGTTCCACACGATTGCCTCCCATCCTCAATCCAATGGACTTGTGGAATGGTGGCACCACACCCTCAAGACTGCGCTCATATACTACGTCCAAGAGTGTGGAATGGGACACCCACCTCAAACATTACCTTTTTATATAGAAATAACCAATACCATTTATACTATCGATTCTTGTATAGGTGAACGTTCTCAACTGTTTCACTTCATACGATTTTGTATATGATGTATTATGTTCATTTGCCACACTTTGTATGTCCAGTTAAAATTATTCTTCTTTTAGAAATATTTAAAATTACAAAATAATAGGCATACTTAAAATTCTTATTATTAATTACACTATGCAAATTGTTAATTTGTTACTGGATTCGTGTATGAAATAATGTTATATCTTGGAGATGAATCTTCTTTTGTCAAGAAGGTTTGCAAACTCTTTTCTTTTGTAAACTCTTTGGAATATTGTGGGTACTGTGGAATGTAAGTAGTAGTGGGCATGCCTTTGATGGATGCAGACGAATTTGTAATCTTGTCAGCAACAATGTAAATTTATGTTCTGAATTCGAAATTGTAAAGTAAGTGTGATACAGAAGAATGGGGTAAAATGAAAGAAAATCGTAGAAACAGATAATCCTTCATCCGTTTTTGGTCATCTGGAACACAGTAAGTCAAAATTTCAGCCACAAGGTTGTATCCCTACACGCAAGACTTGGAGCCAAAAACAAGAGAAAATGAAGATAAGTAAAAAGTTTTTCTTTTGTATATCTTAAACCTCTCGAAGCTTTTGAAACTAATGAACACACTAAGAAAAATTTAACAGCGATGTGTGGCAGGGTAAGGTTACAAGCGGATGGAGACCCTCCTTTGGGTGCTGCTGGGCAAATGAGCTGCCTACAAAGAAGATCTGGATGCCTCGGTGGCAGAGGTGCTCTATGGGGAACCGATCACCCTGCCAGCAGAGTTTGTATCACAAACCACCTACCCCATGGATGTCAATCTCCCAGACCTAGTAAAGTGTGTCTGCAACCAAGTCCAACATGTCCACATCCCACCACGCCAAACCAACCATTTTTGTGCACAAGGATCTCTAATTGTGTACACACGCTATGCTCAGGACTGACGACATGAAACATACCCACCACCTTGCATACAGTAGCCCATACAAAGTGTTGCAATGAGAGCCAAACCTTTTTGAAATCTTGCAAGCTGGAAAAACGACAAGAGTGTCACTGAACAGCATAAAACCAGGGTGGAATTTGCTGGACACACCCATTGTTTACCCTCCATCGGCCCCAGTTCCAGGCTCCTCAAGCCAATTTACAGTCGGTCTAATCCTCCCAGAAGATATTTCCGTAATACTGCAGGACTCACTACTTAGAGTTGTGGCAAAATTCGACAATAGACAGTCAGGCTACACCATGTCTCGAGATCGTTAGAGCACTCCAAGCCTCTCCTGCCTACGATCAACACAGCATGTCTGGAATCCACTCTTTCTTTGGGTGGCTATCTGCTCGCGTCGGCTCCAGAGCACTTCATAACGATGACTGACATCCCAGACACCAATCAACCGACAGCCTCACCAACACCAGACCACGCACTACCAGTCACCATCACCTCAACAGAGACCCCACCACCCAATCGGCAGCCACTGACATAGAGGGCTGGCCACCATTTACGGCCGCCCAGGCACCTGGCAGATGTTGCTATCGCCAATGGGACAACACATCACCTCATACTCCAGTCACCATACTCCACACTTGTTGGGGGGGGGGGGGGGCACTGGACTCTACCCCCAATTTCATTTCTTTTCATTTATTATCATCCTTTGCATCATTTACATGATATAGGAATTGTCATAATACTGTCCAGAATATGCACAGCAGAATATTACAAATTTCTGTTAAACACATAAAATTAACAATTATATAATATGCTGAAAATTAACAGATTGAATTAATGGATTGTTCTTTTGCATGCTCTTTTAACATGTACCGTATGTGATGAATTTATATGTATTTAGTACATATTGTAAAACACATATTAGACATAATTTAGAGTTAAAAGAGTATAAACAAGACATAAAACTGACAATGACAACAACATGATATTGACAGTACAACTATTAGTTAGTGATCTAAGGATTCAAAATATTCCTCTATGCTGTAAAAACATTTATTTATCAGATACTTTTTGAATTCTGACTAAATTTTCCTTCATCTTCTGTTCCCCTCATACAGAGTGGCAGAGCATTATAAAGCTTTTTTTCATAGTGGCTCACATGTTTCTGAGTTTTTGTTTTTCTAGTTCTTTCTACATGCAGATTCTACAAGATACATGTATTGTAGTCATGAAGATCTGAATTTACTCATAAACTACTCAAGTGTGTTCTTGTATGCAGATGCTGTTTAGTATGTACAAAAATGGTACTGTAAATATATTTAGCTACATGAACAAGGGCTTTCAGTGTGTTTGTAAAGAGCTGGGTGTAATAATTCTAATGACACTTTTCTGTAATTTAAAAACCTCTCTCAAGCGACATTTAGTTGCACCCCAGAATGTTATTCCATAGGATATAATAAAATCGAAGTAACCCATATACTCTAAACTTGTACACTCTGCACTGCAATCTCCAGAAATTATTCTCAATGCAAAACATGCTGAATTGAGTTTTTTGGATATGTATGTGACATGGTCTTTCCAGCTCAGGTGCTCATCAATGTACATGCCCAAAAATTTTGTAGACCAGACTTCCGCTATTTCATGGTCACTTAATGATAAATGGTATATCATCCTTCTCATTTACTTTACCATACTGTATGTAATTTGTTTTATTTACAGAACTTTTTCAGCTGTAGTGAATAAGGATTTGCTGTCATCACTTATAATTATGCTTGCATCATCTGCAGATAACATAATTTTTTATGATATGTTGGGCCTTTCAATGTCATTTATATAGATTAGGAATAATAGGGGGCCAAAAACACTACCCTGAGGGACACCAACTGCCACTTTCTTAGCATCAGATACCCACTTTATTTTTTGCTTATTCTGAGACGAGGTGAGTTCCACAACCTGAGTTCTATCCTGGACATAGGAGTCAAACCATTTCCTCCCAATTCCTCTGATGCCTATTGCCTCCAGTTTGTCAAGGAGAATTTGATGATCTATTGTATCAAAGGCCTTGGAAAGATCTAGGTTGATTCTTTTGTGTTAGCAGATGAGCCAACACCGTGTTACGAGTGGAGGCCGAAATGCACGCGTTTTAGCTCTCGCAGGCTGGCGTGTGAGGACAGAAGAACTATACTGACGTGAGGTCTCGAACATGACAAGGAATGAGAATTCAGAAAGCAGACGTAATTAGTTGGATACTTAACTTTAATCCATTAATGATGAACGTCGCTCTTGACGGTACATAATTTACAATATTATCTGTTCAGAGTACATTCGTGAAGATAGTAATTATAGTAACTGAATATGGCACCTTGCTGGGTCATAGCAAATAACGTAGCTGAAGGCTATGCTAATCTGTCGTCTCTGCAAATGAGAGCGTATGTAGACAGTGAACCATCGCTAGCAAAGTCGGCTGTACAACTGGGGCGAGTGCTAGGGGGTCTCTCTAGACTAGACCTGCCTTGTGGTGGCGCTCAGTCTGCAATCACTGATAGTGGCGACACGCGGGTACCACATATACTAACGGACCGCCGCCGATTTAAAGGCTACCACCTGGCAAGTGTGGTGTCTGGCGGTGACACCATAGATTCCTACCACACATTTGTTATTTTCTAAATTTCTAATAATTTCTTCCGTATAGGCCTGTATAGCTTATTCTGTGCAGTGACCTGTACGAAAACCATGTTGATTACAATTTAGAAGCTGGAATGTGTCAGGGTAGCTCATGAGTCTAATTTTCATCAGTTTTTCAAATTTTTTTGATAAGGATGGAAGGAGGGATATAGGTCTATAGTTTTCTATCTTATGTGTATCCTCATTTTTGAATAATGGTTTTGGGGGAAACACTTTCATTGAATGATAAATTGGCAATATGTACCAGTGGTTCCAAGATTTATGAAGCGACTTATTATTATTATTGTCACTGACACTTCATCCAGTCCTGCAGACATTTTGGGTTTCATACTGTTAATTACTTTCAATATTTCATATTTATTAGTGGGACTTATTATCATGCTACTGAAAACTTTTGGTGATGTTGTTTTCTCTTCTTTGGTAAAGCTCTTGCTTAATTTATCAGGTATACTTAGATAGTAGTTGTTAATATAATTGGGCATGACCAACTTCTTTATTCCAATGTTATCACTAGATTTATTTAAATACAATATCCTGGTCTTTAGAGATTTTTCCTATTTCTCTTTTAACAATTTCCCATGTGGTCCTTGATTAATTGTGTGATTTCCTTATTAGTCTATCGTTACTTAATACTTTTGCTAGATTAATTACCCTTCTATATACCCTTTTGTAGTTACTAATATGGTTTTTAAAGTTATGGTCAGTATTAGTTTTCATTTCAGAGTTGAGTCTTTTCATAGTCTTGGAAGAGTTTTTAATGCCAGATGTGATCCAAGAATATATGTGTCTATGGCTACATCAGTTGATTTTAACTAATCTTTTGGAAAGCACATTTCAAAATTTGTCATGGAAAGAGTGGAGAAAACACTGTACGCAGCATCTGTATCAGTTTGTGACAATACTTCCCAAAATTGGTTAGTCAGTGTGATACCAAACTGGTTGCAGTTTTCGGGAGAGAAAATTCTCATATTCATATGATGTACTCTTTTTATATGTATTGGAACTGTGAGCACTTTAATAATAAGTGCATTATGATCAGATATTCCTAGGTCAATATTCGAAACTTCTGTATCTGGACTTTCTATGTTTGAAACTATATTGTGTATAAGACTTTTTGAAGAGTTTGTTACCCTTGTAGGACTGTTTATATTAGGATATAGGTTGAAACTGTGTAGAATATTGAGGAATTTAATTTTAAATGAACTATCAGAGTAGTTTCAGGGGTAAGACAAGGCTGCAACCTGTCTCCACTGTTGTTCATATTATTTATGGATTATATGTTGAAAACAATAGACTGGCGAGGTGAGATTAAGATATGTGAACACAAAATAAGCAGTCTTGCATATGTGGATGACTTAGTTGTGATGGCAGATTCGATTGAAAGTTTGCAAAGTAATATTTCAGAGCTAGATCAGAAATGTAAGGACTATGGTATGAAGATTAGCATCTCCAAAACGAAAGTAATGTCAGTGGGAAAGAAATATAAACAGATGGAGTGCCAAATAGGAGGAACAAAGCTAGAACAGGTGGACGGTTTCAAGTACTTAGGATGCATATTCTCACAGGATGGCAACATAGTGAAAGAACTGGAAGCAAGGTGTAGCAAAGCTAATGCAGTGAGCGCTCAGTTACGATCTACTCTCTTCTGCAAGAAGGAAGTCAGTACCAAGACTAAGTTATCTGTGCACCGTTCAATCTTTCGACCAACTTTGTTGTATGGGAGTGAAAGCTGGGTGGATTCAGGCTACCTTATCAACAAGGTTGAGGTTATGGATATGAAAGTAGCTAGGATGATTGCAGGTACTAGTAGATGGGAACAATGGCAGGAGGGTGTCCACAATGAAGAAATCAAAGAAAAACTGGGAATGAACTCTGTAGATGTAGCAGTCAGGGCGAACAGGCTTAGATGGTGGGGTCATGTTACACACATGGGAGAAGCAAGGTTACCCTAGAGACTCATGGATTCAGCAGTAGAGGGTAGGAGATGTCGGGGCAGACCGAGGAGAAGGTACCTGGATTCGGTTAAGAATGATTTTGAAGTAATAGGTTTAACATCAGAAGAGGCACCAAAGTTAGCATTGAATAGGGGATCATGGAGGAACTGTATAAGGGGGGCTATGCTCCAGACTGAACACTGAAAGGCATAATCAGTCTTAAATGATGATGATGAACTATCTCCAAACATATTGACATTAAAGTCCCCAAACACATTTACTGATGACTTCTCATCATGTAATATGCTCAGCAGTTCTTCAGTGTTATTTTAAAAAAATTCTACGTCACCACATGGTGATCTATACACTGACATGACTGTTATTTTCCTAGTTTTTTACATTCATTTGCACTGCTGTTGCCTCAAAATATTTTTCTATGCTCAGGAGTTCAGCTTCAGGCCTGTTTTTTACTTTATCATCTGATTTTACATAAATGCAGACACCCCCATTCTTGGCTTCCTTCCTAGAAAAATGACCAACCGAGGTATATGGGAAAATATTAATGTTTCCTAATTCATAATTTTTGCACCAATACTCTTGAATACAAATACAATCAAGACAATATTCACTGGCCTCAATCTCGAGATCTAGAATTTTATCTTTGAGACACTGTATACTAAGGCTAAGTAAATTTAAGCTGTTGCAGCTCAGTTGAGAGGAACTATTACTTGTATTGTCTGGTGTCAACGGTTTCTTCATGTTGAGGCTGGGTACAAAAAATCCTTTAGGGACACAGGTCTCCTGCATCTTGTCTTCTGGATGTGCTGCAACTTTTGGTGCTGGAATTCCTGTTCTATCTGATGACTTGCTGGCTGTAAGCACATTTCTTGGTAATGATGCTGCTGTGTAGTCTGTAATTGCTTCTGATACTGTTGAAGCTGTTGTGGAGGCTTCATTTGCTTCAGCTATTTTTGTGGCAAGTGAAAATTGTACTGCTGGATCTGTTGCCAGTGAATCACTTTCATTTTTCTGTTGGAGAATTTCAGTTGCTGTGATGGGTAGTGGTAGTGGTATGGTATGGCAATTCTTGTCTTCAACTTCTAACACTGCATTAAGTATTTCTCGACTAATGCATGTTTTTCCAAGTTTATTTCTATGTAGCCCATGCCTGGTAAAATGACTTCTTTCTGAAGATGATACTTTCACATATGTGACATTCGGGAAGCTTTGGCATATTTTTTTCAAATTTTCTATTAGTAACAGCGATTTCTTTGTTGATACAAGATTTTTCCATCAGATCATGTCTCTGTGGTATACTTGCAATATAGAAGTTCACATTTGTAGTTTTCTGTAGTGTGCTTCTTAGCGCTCTTGTGGCGAGTTTACCCTCGTTCCTATAAACGTCATTAGCACTCCCGATTATTAAACAGTTTCTTCCAGGCTCCAAAAAATGTTCACACTCATTTAGAACTTCACTCAAGGAAGTGACTGGTTTCGTTATTCTATTAACATTAAACATAGTTTGCATGTTACACATGATACCATGACTGAGAGCATGTAAATATCATGTTTGTTCTTCTTACTTGTGGTTGTCATGTTCTCATGATATGTATGTTCCCTGCAAATTATAGTACAGGCGTTTCCTTGCTTGTTATTACAAGACTTCGTACTTGACTGGTTTTTAATCTGTGCGTTTGGTGAAAGTACTTCGTTTCTTCGCTATTTTCACGTCTTTTAGACTCATCACAGGTTAAAAGTTCCAAATTATTTGCTACTGGGAGAGTGAAGTTGTTCTCGTTACAGTTAACATGGTGGAACTTCTTAGGCCATATGAAGTTATCGTCTTGCCCATTAACAACAGTTTCACTACGCTCTGAATTGACTTCTGTAACTATTTCAAGCTTCTGTACATACAGTTTGGCTGACGTAAGATCGTATTTTAATGAAGTAGTCACACGGTCTTCTCAGTATTCCTGTTGTAAACACAATTTATCACGATTTCTACAGTGCACATTTCCACAGTCACAAGTCATGTTTCTTTCTTCTAAAGTATTTAAACACTGTTGATGGATCCATTTTTGCTATCATGGGCATAATTTAACACCATTTCTCACCTTCTTATTACATTTTACACACACAGGATTTAAAAACTCGTAATTTTCCGCAGATCTGTTGATTAGTGTATACGCCGCGTAGCCTTACAACACTTCTGCCTATTGCATTCTGTTTCACACAATACATTTAATAAAACTATTTGAAAGATCACCTGAAACAAAATCCAAGTCTTTACATAAGGAACTCGTGTCCTTGTGTCCCAACCGGATCTTTAAGTATGTAGGTAGTGGGGAGCAGGTGTGGTAATTATGACGATAAATAATCACACACTGTCAAATCACTTACTATGAAAACTTTTGTTCTCACAGTGTATACACAATGTGCGTAGCATGAGTGTGTACTACAGAGAACTGATCTGGCAAAGATACAATTTTTCGTGCTGCAGAAGAGCAGTGATATTATTGGGGGCTAGAGCCAGTGTTTCTATGTCCCCACAGAGCTGCCCCCTCCTGTCTCCTCCCCCCCCCTCCCCACACACATGTGCAGGGCACGGTGATGGTGACTGGCGTATGTTGTGATGCATTGTCCTGCTGGCGATGGTAAGGGCTGACATACTGGAGGATCTCAGGTGCCTAGGCGGTCGTAAATGTCGGACAGCCCGTGACGTCAGCGGCAGTGCCAATGGGGCGGTAGCTGGTGGTGCGGTGTCGGTCCGCCAGTGGCGGTGCCTGGGATGCCAGTCGTCGCTATGAAGTGCACCAGGGCTGACACGAGAAGGTAGCCATCAGAAGGAAGAGTGGATTTCCGACCTGCTGTGTCTGTCGTTGGCAGAAGGGACTTCCAGTACTCTAATGATCTCGAGACCGTGCTGTAGCCCGATTGGCTATTGTCGAATTTGGCCATAACCACAAGTAGGGAGTGCCGCAACGTTACAGAAATTTCTTCTCGGATGTAGTCTCGCAGGTCTAGGCTGACTGTAAATTGGGTTGAGATGCCTGGAGCTGTGACCGGAGGAGGGTAAACACAGGTTGTGTCTGGTAAAGTCCATGCTGGTTTTAGGCCATTCAGTGACACTGTAGTCATTTTTTCAGCTTGGAGGATATCAAAAGTGTATGGCCCTCATTTCAGCACCTTGTACAGGCAACTTTACGCAGGGTGGAAGGAGGGTTTTATGGAGTCAGTCTTGAGCATGATGTGTACACACGATTGGAGGTCCTTATGCACAAAGATGGTCGATTTGGGGTGGTTGGATGGTGGTTGGATGCGGCGGGCATGGTAGATGTGGTCCCTGACACGTTTTACTATGTCTGACAGGCTGACTTCCATAGGGTCAGTGGTTTGTGATATGAACTCTGTGATCGGTTACTTGTAGAGCACCTCTGCCAGTGATAAGTCCAGATCTTCTTTGTAAGCATCTCATACACCTAGCAGCACCCAGGGGAGGCCCTCTGTCCACTCCCGGTCGTGGCATACAAGCAGTGTCTTGATGGTGTGGTGCGACAGTGCCACAAATTCGTTACATCACCAATGAAACAAACATTGTATCATGAGATGGACCTGATCAGCCAAAATGGTCACATAATCCTTGGCAGTAATGTGACTTTACAGAATACCTATGGAGTACTACGATATGGCTGCCTAAATCATCACTGAACCACAGGCATATTTCAATCTTGGAACATAAACTACGCCAGAAGTTGGAAACAAGAGTGCAAGACTCATGCAGCCAAATGTCATTCTTCCTTTGCTCCATAGTCAATGCGTTTATGGCTTTGCTACCACATTTTCCTGGTAGGGGCTTCTGCACCAGTGATGTGTGGTTTTAGAATTCGAACTCACCCTGCAATTCCCTAGTTCTGGAGCTCCCTTTGTATTGTCTTCATGCTGATGAGGTACTTGTGTGCGACAGCCAGTTCTACAGTGACTTTTGCAGCTGTCGTCCCTTTATTCTTCATCATAATCCCCTTCAGTGATCATCTGTCATGGTCACTCAGTATACACTTTCGTCCACATTGTGACTTAGTGGATGATGTGTTTCCCTTTTCCCTGTATGCTGTATAAACCTTCTGTATGGTGCCTCTTGAAACACCAAACAGGTCGGCTACCTTGGTTATAGACACATCATCAATATAAGCACCAACAATTTGCCCATGTTCGAATTAACATTTGCCCCAACATAGTGCGCTCATGACTGCACAGAATGCGGTTCTGACCATGACTGACACTTGCAATGTACTGAGACATTGTACAGATCCTGTTTGTGGTCAAATACAACAGTGCAAACTGCAGGCTTGGCTAGCATTTGCACTTCTGTTCAAGAAAGCGTTTCTCGCATTGTTTCCATATTTATGTCCAACCCAAGTACTAGTTGATATGGATTAAATCGGATTTCACGGCAATCATTAGAGTATTCAAATAAAATCTCATTGGGTTAATCAAATTGAAGCGAGCGTCACAACAAGTCATTCCATTAGGTTATTTTCACAGATTGAAGGAAGGTCTTGAAGACATGGATGTAGTTTGCATAATTGTCTCAGATATGAACCCATCGTCGAAATGTGCTGAATGATAGGTTGGGGAACGTGTCCTAATATTACATAGCGCTCAAATTGTCCTCAATACCAATACGTAAATGAAAACACCCATTGAAGTTGGTATAAACACGCCGGGTACACGACCTTTTCTCCTTTCGCATCTACGACGTTCACCATTACTGTCTCAATACAGGATAGCGCTCTGCTTGTAAAATTGTATTACAAGAATGATGACGTCGCTCTGCAAAAGTTCTGGACACTGGAGGGTTTGAAAAAAGGCGTTGATCTGATGACTGCCGTAGGTCTGGAGAAAATGATTCAAAAATTTGAAAAGACAAGTCCTTTTGGTGTGCAACCTGATAGAGGGAGGAAACAAATTGATTCGATGATAGTGGAAGCAGTGGCCACAGCAATGCAGGAGGAGAGGAGTGGTGGTGTGCAAATGTGTAGTGCACGAAAAATTGCTCGAACATTAAAGCCTATGAAACAGCCTGCTTTACTGTCCATTCAAAATTACCCATGTACACGAGTTGCTTCCTGTTGACCTGCCAGCAAGAGAGACGTTTGCTTTAGAATTTGCTTTAGAATTTCTTGCTCAAATGGAAGTGGACCGTGATTGGCCATGGAAGATTTTGTGGACTGACAAAACCCACTTCCATCTGACAGGGTATGTCAATACACAGAACTGTCAAATATGGGCAATGGAAAATCCACATGCAAATCACCCAGTACCACTTCATCCTTAAAAGGTCTCTGTGTGGTGTTGGTTTACAGCATCATTTATCATAGGGCCATATTTTTTTGAGGCGACAGGTGCTTCCGGTCCTGTTATCTTCTCTCCCTACAATAACACAGCATCACTAGTCTGTGTCGATGCTGCTGCACGTGCAGCTGCTCGACAACTGACGCCATCTTATCACAAACGTCACTTATATAGCTGACAGTTATCACTAACCGCAACATCCTCTTGTGCAAGCCTGACAACGATTTTTTGTTTCCTGCGACACAAGTAAATCTAGAGTGAAGAGTACAAGACACGATGAGAGGACAAGGCAAAGTACCTAGAAAGCCGCACGTAGTACACTAGCATATCGAAGATATATTGCATCTGGCTGTGGGGCTATCTGAAAGATGTTTTGTTCAGTGATCCAATTGCAAACTTAGTTGCACTGAAGGCACGCATTGCACTACACATTCTAAATGTGACCCTGGAAACACTTAGATCAGGTGTGGAGCATGCTGTTTCTCGATTTCAACTTGCTGCAGAAAACGGTGGACAGCACACTGAACATGTTTTGCGCCAGTTACACAGAAATTAATAATCCGATTTGATTTTTTGTCCTCAGGATAATTAAAAACTGATGTCATTGATGCATTTTATGAGGTTTTTGGCTTCAGGACAATTAAAAACCGATGTTAGTGATGATTTTTATGCGGTTTTTGGCCTCAGGACAATTAAAAACCGATGTGAGTAATGCTTTTTATGTGATTTTGGGCCTCAGGACAATTAAAAACCGATTTTTCTCATCCAATGCAATATGACCTTGCCATGATCGATGGGTTTACATAATAGTATCACACCTGTACACCCATGCACACTGAGTAGTAGAGTTTGTTTAACATCTGATGTACACCTCAAGCATTGGTGTATGATTCATTTATCATTTATAGTCGACCACTATTAAATTATGGTACTTATAGCACCATATATTGCTACATTTTGTAACTATTTATTTTTGTTCTCCCATACGTTTTTTCCGCTTCTCCGATAATATTCCATTGTGATTTGATGTCATTCTGACCAGTGGTGTTATTTCTACAGCAGTTTGAAAGTTTAACTTTAATTATAATCACACTGTATTGATGTCATGGATACAATTGGATGAACTTACAGGATTCATATCAACAACTTCAAACTGCTTCTACCGCCATCACCACGTCTCACTGACCCAGAACAGATAAAATTCAAAACAGCCCTTAGAGAAATTCACAATTGTATCCAATTTAATTTCTTTTTTTGTAATATTTCCTATCATTCATGTTTAGCTGCAAACTTATCCAGGTTTAACTGTTACTGGTAAGCAAAATTACAGTATACCGTGTCCTTATTTACCAAATCAGATTGGGAGTCTTTTACTGTTTTCCCCTCTCAAAGGATTTTATTATCAGAATTTGAACAGGATTGGGAAACTTTTCACATAGAAGTTTGCTTTCGAAGTTTCCAGAAGTAAAACAGGTTCTTGGGTTTTATACAATATTAATTTATTTTGTGCAGGTATTCTGTAAACATTTTCTGACTACAAATTCATGGTCATTTACAAAACCTACAAAAATTGTTGATATGGAAATGATATTATTCCTCAGAAGAACTCCTGAATGATAACGTGAAAATCTGAGCAAAAGAGCAAATGGCTGCTAACCAAGCTTAGCAGTTTTATGTCAAATAAATGACTGTAATAATCATGGTTTTTTTATATTAATGCTGTTGTTGCATACTGTTTCAGCAATACGTTTAAACTGTAATTGCAGTGTTGACAAGTTCCCTGTACATTAAATACATCATTATCTTTGTATATTATGGGACAGTAAAAAATCGGATTCAGATTCTGATCTCTTTCCTAATTTGATTCAGCAATATGTTCTTGCAGCTTTTTGTCTTGGCTGTCTACTTTAGAATTTGGTATAGCTCATTTAATGTTCATTTCTCAATGTAATAATGATCTAACCTATGGCGGGGCGGACACTGCGGTTCACTGGTAGAATCCTAGGGAAATACAGTGTCCATCCTCTTGCAGCACAGATTGCTGCAACACAGAGTAAATGAGGTTCTGGAATGTACTGACAGGGATGTGGAGACACACCATCTCCAGTAGCATGGCCAGCTGCGCTAGGTTTCTCTGTTGAGGGTCCATGGCATGAACAGCTTGATCAAGGTGGTCCCAAAGATTCTTGACTGGGTTCAATCTGGGGATTTGGTGGCCAGGGGAGTATAGTAAACTCATCCTGGTGCTCATCAAGCCATGCACATACCCAGTGAAATGTGTGAATTGTTGCAGTGTGCTGCTGGTAGATGCCATCGTTCCAGGAAAACCATACTACATGTATGGTTGGACATGGTCCCGCAAGATAAATGTATTCTTCTGTTGATCCACTGCACCTGCCATCACGATGATGTCACCCAGGGAATGCCACAGAATCATTCCCCAGACAAAAACACTCCCTCCTCTGGCCTGGATCCTTCCAGCAACTATTGCACAGCTGTACACACCGGTGGTGATCTGCCCAATGGAGCCTAAAATGTGATTCATCAGAAGACGCCATCTGTCATTACCAGGTGGATATCTAGTTGTGGCATTGCACGCAAATTCCAGCCTTCATTGCTAATGAACAGCAGTTAGCATTGCCACATGAACAAGAGGCTCATATGCAGCAACATTAACTGAACAGTTGTTGAGGAGATATCGTTGGTAGCCCCTTGGCTTATATAGGAGGCCACTTTCTCAACAGTTGCACATCTACTTGCCCATACACATCTCTGCATCTGTCACTCACTCCTGTTATCTGTAACCCATGGTGCACCACAGTTGAATCAGTGTCAGTTTTGGATACCCCAATTCTGCCTTGCACAGTACACTTTAATCACCACAGCACACAGATATTTTACAAACTTAATAATTTTAGAAATGCTTCTACGCTTTCCCCAAAAGTCATTGATCACGCCATTTTGTGCATCGGATACATCACTCCATTAGCAGATTATGACAATGCTTGCACTGTTTCCCATAAGCCACTGACATGCTTTATGCAATCTGCACTGCAAGTGCTGACACCACCCACAAGTGATTAGCTCTCACATGTTGACTCTGAACACAGACAGTGGTCACATTAATGTGAGTGGACTATGTACAGTTAGACTAATAATATACAAAGAAGATTGCATTCAAAACACTTGTGTACCCATCCAAGAATATTAATCAAGTATGCAGGACCTGTTCCAGATAGAGCGAACAGGGGATACTGAGTGGATGCAAAGTAGAATAGTACAAATGGTTGCATGAAAGTGTCCAAAAATGCAGACCCTTTAAGACAGACAGTGACTATACCATGAAATCCTGCTTACTAAGTTTCTAGAGCCATCTTTAAGTGATAAGTCTAGGAATGCATTTTAATCTCCTATGCATTGCCCCTTCAGGGGCCACAAAGAAAAGATTAGACTAAATACAGTACACACACAGATATGTTTAAGCAGTTGTTCCTCCTGAGATCCTTATCTGAATGGAAGATAAAGAAGACATAATAACAGTTACAATGGACTGTACCCTTTGCCATCCACTTCAGTAATTACATATTTAAATTCAGATGTAATATTTAGCACATTTGATAAGTTTTGAAGGTTGCTACATTTGGAAACCTGTACTTCTATCTTTTCATTAGTTACATCTAATTTGACATTTATACCAGTAGTTAACTGTCCTGTTTTAGCATTTTTTTGGTTAAAACTGGCATACTATTTAAATGATATTACATGCCCAACACTTCCCTAATTCACCATAGTTGTTCACATTTGACTAGAAAATCTTGACGTAAATTAAACTCCACCCCAACTCCACAATACTGCACAACACACACACACACACACACACACACACACACACACACACACACACACACACGCAGAGAGAGAGAGAGAGAGAGGGGGGGGGACAGAGGAGGGGGGGAGAGAGAGAGAGAGAACTGCTGTGGTTTATATGATTTACCTGGATTTTGTGATTTTTAGGCACATTATTATATGCATTGCACTGTGCAACTGTCAATCTTGGTGAAGCTGTAATGTCATTTATTTATTTATTACTATCTCTATTTAGTATTGGTGAAGCAGTGTGTCAGTGTGGAAATCACCACATATTTATTATTGGTTGGTCCACTGTAATCAATCACCCTCCATCGAAGCAATCAGCCATCTTTCTCCCAATCAAATGTCCTTTAAAATCTTCTTCACTGAATACAATGCTGCACTTTCTAACTATAAGTCATCAGCACCAATTTTTTGTGATAGTTTCATCCAGTGCTTATGTTCATGTGGTCAGTTTCCTTTCTTGATCAATTATTTCTTCAGATTCATTGAGCAATGCAACATCTTTATAACAATTCTTTGTGAATAACAGGTTTCTCTTCCTATATACATTCTTCCAATACTCTTCCTTATCAATTGTCTTTACTGATTTTTATTTTTGTCAATCTTTGTAGTCTACATAATAATTTTTTTACAAAGTTTAGTTTTTTGAGTAACTCAATGTACTGCACTAGAGCAACAGAAACGCAGTATAACTATAACTACTACTTCCACTCTGGCATTATCTGCTTTAACATTATGTGACCATAATTCTGCCAGATTTCTTCTACATATTTTGATAACTAATTTAACATCCAAAGCAAGTATTTTTGTCATATCACATTTTCATAAATAACTTCCCGTACTGAATTAGAAAAACTTATATTTTACTATAAATGTCTAACAGTCAAGCACATCAGTGACTCAAGAAGAGATGACTGTCAAGAGCTAGGAAGAGGAAGGCTACTGGTAGTGATTAATCTGTCTTTTATGGCCACTTTTAAAGCTACTATGCATCTCAGAGTATTGCTGTGTTCAGTCACATAGAAATATCTCTTCCATTTATCAACACAACGTGGCGTCGATAGTTTGTATCGACCACGAAACTTAATATCTGTGAACTCTACGTGCTCTGTCGAGCCTTCATCTTAACTTTACTTTAGTCAGTTCTTTGTTATACTTCATTCTGTACAGACGCAGTGTCAAGTGTAAATATATACATGCTATGACATATATGGGAATTAAGTTTTCTACATCCCGATTACTGATCCCGTTCCCATAGTGGTTACACCACAGTTCGTTCATGTTTCACATCTTCCGTGCTGGTGTTTATGCAACAGCTTATATGCACTACACAATGACCGCGCCAAACAATGCCTCGTTCGAAGATGTGGAAGTACAACTCTGCCCACCGAGTTTCGTTGTTTCTCTGCCAACAGCATATTCATCATTTAAGCACAGTGATTCGCGTTCTCAGCCAACGTTGTGTGCTAACCTCATTAGTTTCCAACGGTCGACAACTACACTATTAGGGCAAACAATGGACTCAGGTTTCGCGTCACCGGATTATGCCCATCCGGCAGTGAAATGTGAACTGAACAATATTTCGAATTGTGTCTCTTCAAATCGAGTGTTCCAAGAACAAAGTGATCTCCATTTGAACACACGTTTAGCGACCCACTGGCATGCTACATCAGTTACTTTTGGGCTGTGTGCACCGCCGCCATTACTAAAAACCACGCCAGATCCATCCCGTGCACGTGGTGTTCCGGTGGTGTCCAATTTACATGCACAATTCAGTGTTACGCATAACATGGACCCCTTACCTCGCCTCAGTGGCCCGCCACATGCACTACAGGCATGTTATGCATCAGATAGTTTCCACGAGGGTGGCATTATCAACCCCCGCCCTTCACCCCCCCCCCCATTGCTTCCGTAGGTCCCCGTTTCCAGTCGCTCAGCCACCTGCCGCTCCCACAGCACCACCTGTGTCTGCGACGCCAGCCTCTTGCCCTGTTCCGGGAGTGGATCATTTCCATCCAGCACTCATCACTCACGGTCCAGTTTGCGGCCCCCCTCGTGTACTGTCCATCCACCCATTTCTACAGTACCGTCTGTGCCTGCTGTGCCGTGTTTTCACACGGTCAACTAGGCCACCTGCTGCTGCTACGGATTCACTCACCTGGTTTAAATCTGGGCCTACCGTGCCAGCCTCTGACTTAACCTCAGTTCAGCCACTACCCCAGGAGACACCAAAGCCACCATCGTCACCACCTCCTGGCCGCCTACCGAAACTACCGCCCTTATACAAGGTAACCCCGGCATTGCGGTGCGAGCTCATCGAGCATCTATTCGAGTTACATCATGTGTCTGACGACAACTCAAAGTTTCTGTGCCTTGTCACACACCTCCACGACCACTCGGATTTGATTTGTGACCTGCTCCTTTCGCCGCAGCCTGCACCAAAATACGAGTTTGCAAAGAAGACTATAATGGAATAACTTGGCTGCTCACCACAAGAGTAAATAATCAAGATTCTCTATGAGGAGCACCTGGGGGAATGCACCACCTCACAACTCTGGCGCCGTCTTCGACTGCTCATGAACGAGCTTACCATGCCTGACGCCATGCTATGGGCTGTGTGTCTGCCAAACTACCTATTGATTTACAGATCCATCTGTTACCACACTCGTTCGGTTCCATCGACTCCTGCCTACGCATCGCTGACCAATTGTATTCGCTGCTGCAGCAACATAAGCCGGTTCATTCGATATCTTTCGTTGGCACAGCCGCCCCCACATAATGACCTTCATCTGGCAGAGGCAGGGCTCACTCTGCCGTCATCTCGTCTGCTTCTCCTGGCAGCTTTGCCTCACTCTCTCCGCCCTTTGAGCACTCCAGAATCACCCACGCACCTTACGTAACAGTCTATTTACCGGAACAAATCAACGAGGACAAGCCGCCCCCGCTGTCGCAGTCCCCACCTCCTCCTCACCCTGTTCACCCTTTCTGCTGGTACACAAAGTCTTCCATAACGACGCCAAAAAGTCCAGGTTGCCATGCCAACACCCAAACGCCGACTGCAGGAACTAAGAGACGCCAAGTCCTGTGGGGAACCTAACACGTGTCCTCTTACATTACACTCCGTTCACTCGTCCGCCCGGCCGAGTGGTCATCTGTTTGTGACTGACATTGCGTCAGGTGTAGCTTTTCTGGTCGACGCTGGTGCTGACGTGTCGATCATACCTACTTTGATGGCTCCACCCGCTTCTTCACAGATGAAGTCACTTCTACGAGCTGTTAATGTAACGATGTAACGACATTACGTACCTCAGGCTCAGTACAGGTTACAGTGACCCCATCTCCTTCTCTACGTTTTCTGTGGACGTTCTACATTGCCGACATCGATGAACCAATCCTCAGTATGGATTTTTTGTCTCATTACGAACTGTTTCCAAACATCGAACAGGGTTCAGTGCTCCACCATGCTACAAACACTCACATACCATGCACCCGGACCTATGTCCAACACTCTGTTTCCACCGCAATACACGATATCATACGTGAGTGCTCTGCCCTTGTGGGCAACATTGTGGCCTGCGTTACTGACATATTGTCAGGATACGACTCAGCGACGCAACTCCACCAGGACAACGAGAAGCTGAAACAACACATCGGATCCACTTACAGCGAGCTCATCATGTCTCATACCTCGCTTCTGCAACTGCAGTCCACGGCGCCGCCACCTAAATAAGATTGCTGGGCCAAGCCTAGCTCTAACTCTCACCAGGTTAGTCCTGAAACTTTACTTGCATGTGACATTTCAACTCACCCCCCCCCCCCCTCCCCGTCGCGCTCGCCTCATCCAGTGCTGTGTGTTTCAAACAGTGCTTCTAATGACAGCCGCACACATGTCGCAACCACACCCACCTCTTGGACAGCTACCGTGCATGTTGATAAACATTCCCCCTCTCCCACTCACCGACCATATGACCCAGCGGCCATTGTGGTCCCACGTGTGACACCAGCGCTGCTCTCGCCCTCGCCGGTTGTCCAGTGCAAGGTTAACAGCGGACAGTCGCCGACCATTCCCCTTCACTTGGCCCCTTCTTCCGTCACTGATGAAACGACACACGAGACAGTTACCACTGCCAGCCCTCCTATTAGGCATAAGGTCCGACGCCTCAACCCTATCAAGTTGCGGGCGGCCCAGCAGCAGATTAATGAACTTTTGGCGGCAGGTGTTCTGCAACTTTCAGACAGCAACTGGTCTTCGCCAATCCACCTCATCCCCAAACACGACGGATCTTTTTGAATATGCAGTGATTACAGATGCTTAAATGCTCGTACCGTCACGGACAATTACCCAGCGCTGAACGTCAATGACTTCATTCATATGTTATCAGACGCCACAATTTTCAGTGTTATTGACTGTAAACGCGCCTACCACCAGATTCCCGTGGTGCTAGAACACATTCCTAAGACGGCTATTATCATGCTGCTCGGATTATTCCAACATCACATCATGCCATTCGGCCTAAAGTATGCGGCGCAAACGTGGCAATATTTCATTGACTTTATCTTACGACAGTTCGAGTTTTGCTTTGCTTATCTGGACGACATCCTCGTTTTCAGCAGCTCAGCGAAGGAACATGAAAATCATCTGTCTATAGTCCTCCAGACCTTGAACTCCAACAGTATTGAGGTCAACAAAGAGAAGTTTCAATTGCGCCAGGCATCAGTCTCCTTCCTAGGTTACACCATCTCCACTGATGGGATACAGCCTCCCAAATCTCGTGTGCAGGCTATCATGTCTCTGCCACCACTGGCTGCTTACAAAGAGCTACGCCGTTTCCTCGGCACCATCAATTACTAACGTCGCCATCTGCCTTCCGCCGCCGCTGTTCAGCCACCCCTGACGGATGCGCTATCGGGCAAACAAACTTCCAGTATCTTGGACTGCTTCGATGTTAGAGTTCTTCAAGGCCCTGAAGACTTCTTTAGCTCGCCCACCCAGACCCATTGGCCGAGTTATTCATCACTATGGACGCCAGCGACATCGTGGTGGGGGCAGTATTGCAACAATGCAAGGGCAACACTGTTTCTCCCCTTCATTTCTCTCCAAGGAACCGTCTACGGCTCAGAGAAATTATTCTGCATTCAATAGAGAGCTCCTTGCTGTTTACAAGTCAATCAAACATTTCTGCCCCGACGTCGAGGGACGTTCGTTTTTCGTCCTTACAGATCACAAACCACCGGCAGAAGTCACTGATCACAAACCACTGGCAGAAGCGTTCTGCAACCCACCTGAGGAGCCACCTCCTCGACGTTACCGCCACTTTGACCTGGCTCCTCAATTCACAACAGATATCTGTTACATCAAGGGTGAAGATAGCGTCACTGCAGATTTCTTCTCGCGGATCAGTGCTGATTCCTGCATCATTGATCTTTCCAGTCTGGCCTCCCTCCAAGGTTCTGACAAAGATTCTCAGGCTCGCCTAGGAGACCCAGAAACATCACTTGTTTTCACAAAGGCTAAATTTCCTGGCGTTTCCGACGAGGTGTCGTGTGATTCTTCGACTGTCACCCTACGCCCTTTGCTCCCACACAGACTGCGCCGACAGGTTTTCGATGCCCTGCATAACCTAGCCCACCCAGGCGTTCGAGCCACCACACATCTAGTGTCAGAATGTTTTGTTTGGAATAATATCAAATGGGACTGTAAAACCTAGTCACGCAGCTGTGTCACTTGCCAGTGCAACAAGATCAGTCGCCACAACTCCCCGCCTCTGGGCAAGTTCGACATTCCCGCAAGACGATTCCGTCATGTACATATTGATCTGATCAGGCCTCTTCCTCCTTCAGAGGGCCATAGATATATCTTATCAACTATCGACCATTTGTCTCGTTGTGTCGAGGCTGCCCCTCTCTCTAACATTACTGCCCAGATGGTAGCCAAGTCTTTCATTGGCTTGTGGATCGCTCGTTTTGGGCACCTGAACACTATCACCACCAGTCAGAGTCAACAGTTTGAATCCTCCCTTTTCACTATCCTTTGCAATATCTGCGGTATTAAAAGATACACAATACCGCCTATCACCCACAAAGCAATGGGTTGGAGGAGAGATGGCCCTTCACTCTCAAGATGGCCCTTTGATGCCATGATTGTCTCTGGTCAGAAGCTCTCCCATGGGTGCTACTTGGTAGACCTATAAACCTGATCTACAGGGCACTATATCAGAATTTGTTTTTGGCGAGAATCCAGTCCTACCGGGGGAACTTGTTCTTCCCCAGGTTAGCGCGGATCTTCCCCCCTCGCCAGAATTCATTAGCCGGATGCGCACGCATTTTCAACAAATGCGTTTGCATCTGCTCATCAGTCACTCACCACCCGAGACTTATGTTCCCTCCACACTCTCTGACTGCTCCCACGTCATGCTGCGTGATGATGCAGTTAGGCAGCCTCTTCAACTTCCTTATCTTGGCCCCTACAAGGTCCTGCGCCAGGGTGACGTGACTTTTGATATCATGATTAAAGGCAGCACACAGACATTTTCTCTGCGCTCACTTGAAGCCGGCTTTTGTTGACCCTGATGGTCTCAAACCACCGCAGTCGGACTCTGTAGATGATCCATCCTTGAGCGAGAACGAAGACATGCATCCATCAACCTCACCACACACCTCTTCTGACGAAGACTGTTCATCACCATTCACTGGTTTCCCGACCTCGCCCCCTGCTTTTACCGTGCGCAGGTTTCGCACCCTCTCCTCCAACGTCGGAGACACACACACCTACTATCAGTTTGTCCTGCAGCGTTCCGCTGCACCAAGTGAACGACGTTTCTATAGTGACGTTCAACGACCGAGTGCTCACTCTTTTGACAGATACCGAGGTCCCACCATTGGACGGTCCCTTACACGTCAACAATGCACAGAACCTCACACTCCCATGCAAGTGTGACCGAGCATCTCTACATGCTTTCATTTCTACAGGCGGCTCGATCCACTTAAGGGCCACACATGCCTCCACCACTCTGTCGATCACCCCACCCACTTACTCCTGGGACAGCCACCATCTCATCCAGCCACGGTGGTGGACTGACTATGAAGTGGAGTTGCCTGTCACTGCTCTGCCTGCACAACCCACCTCATTCGAGATAGAAGTACCTGTGGTGCGCCTGCCTACGCGAACGATTTGTCCACCAATGTCGACGCCTGCATGGACATCTGCAGTACTCCATACTGTGGGGAGGGGGAGGGGGAGGGGGCAGGCGGGCTGTGTGGCGTCGATAGTTCGTATCAACCACGAAATTTAATATCTGTGGACTCTAAGTGCTCTGTCAAGCCTTCATCATAAATTTACTTTAGTCAGTTCTTTATTATACTTCATTCTGTATGGACACAGTGTCAAGTGTAAATATATACAAGCTACGACATATGTGGGAAATATATGGGAATTAAGTTTTCTATACACCGATTACTGATACCATTCCCATAACAATATTTTACCTACTAAACATATACAATTTAGGCAAACATCGATCTTTTATAATATTTCATAAGCATTCCATTTGTATTTTACATTATGAATTTAATGTTAGACATAATGAACATATGAAATTTTATAGTGTATTTAAATTTTACCATCATTTTTTGTTAGTATATGATTTTTAGTGTAATTTAAAAATGAAAAATACTGTAATAGCCATACCTGTGCGCTTGTAGTAAAATATTTGCAGCACAGATACCAGACAAGGCATAAATATATATAAAGGCATTAATAATGTATATAAAGATCACTAAAATTTCTTCTTGGGTATTTACAACCCTAATATCACTGTATGTCATGCCAATTGATACCATGTAAGCAAAATATAATGAGAGGATCAGATGATCCTCTGTTCCCACATCATTTTCCAGTGCTGCCGTCAACCAGCCCTCTTCAACACACACCCTGTGAATGAATGAAAAGTGATTTCTTAACAGATTTGAAGGATATAGCTATAATGAAGACATATGCAAACATTTAACTGACTTGATATTGGGAACATGTCAATGGAAGTAAACGTAGTAAATGTATTTCAAAAGAATGTATCAGGAATTTTGTAGCTTATGTGAACAAGCTTTATCTACAATACTGGAATATTGTGAAAATGAAACTCACCCATCAAAACAGGATTTTATATATAGGACAATTGCAGTTAAATATATGCAAAAATAAATATAACAGGTACATTTAATGAGTCTTATATATGCAGTGGCATTCACAAATGACAGTTCCAATTTTGTGAAAAAACTTTCAACCTGTGAACAGTGAAACAACAGTGTCAGTTATTAGCACTCTAGCTTGAATTAGCAGCTTTTTTTCTAACACATATCACTTAATGTTTAATTTTTTTATTACAGTCTTGTGAAGCAGCAATATTTAAAATACAGGAATATCAATTATCAGCTTTGCATCATCAGTATCCTACGTAAGCTTTTCTCAACAAAGTAACTTGGTGGAACACTATGACTCACTAAAATAATGGGATGAAGTTAACTGAGCTAATGTTTATTTTTTGATTTTTTTTGTATTTCTTTTGTGGAAGTGGTGTTGTGTATCCTATGTAAGCTTTTTTCAACAAAGTAACTTGGTGCAACACTATGACCAACTACAATAATGGGATGAAGTTAACTGAGCTAATGTTTAATTTTTGATTTTTTTAAATTTCTTTTGTGGAAATAGTGTTGTGTGGACTTAATAAATATTAAGAACTGCATTACATATTACACAGCTGCATCAGATGATCAATTTTGGCCTTAATAAATATTAAGAACTGCATTACATATTACACAGCTGCATCAGATGATCAATTTCTGTCCATGATCAGACCATCTTCAGGTCCACTGTACCAAAGAAGAACAGAAACACTTGTAACAAAGTGTGTAACATTAAGCTATGCAGATGTTACATGAAAAGACATTAAAGGCATCACATCTTATATTACTGTAATAAAGTACTTAAAAATATCTCAGCTATACATTCGTATAATTAGAATAACAATTATCAAATTGCATGGTTCCATGACTAACGGTAGCTTTATAAACATGAAGTATATGTCCATTTAACCTTATAGACATATGAGTACTGAACAGAGTAGGTCATATATTATTCAGTGGAGCATTTAAGGCACTGCAAAGATATACCTGTGCATTTCTGCTCTTAAGGTGATGATAAACACAGAAAACCAGCAGAATATCTCAATACAAACATTTATTGATACTGATATATAATACCAAGTTACACAAGTAGTAAACAGTGGATCAGAACTGGTCAAATCAAAGAACTTGTGTCACAAAGCATAAAGTTCATTTTCCTGGATCAGTAGTGCTTCGTGGGTGGTAAGCAGTGATATGGAACTTATTCATGCCAAATGTGGCATACAACTTGGCAAAGAGGGAGCTGTGCAACTGGTGCCTTTGATGAGTTGTTATTAAGGAGGGAGGAGGGGCAGGTGAGGTGGGGCAGGTGGCTAGTGCTGCTTAAGCTATCTTTTGAGCTCTGTCAGAAGTCTGTCACATGTTCAGAAGAGGCTTTAGCCAGAGTATAGATGCCCAGAGAGACTGCATCAATAATGCTCGTATCTGTGCACCAGGGAGCATTGTCGTTCTCTGAAATGCTGTGCAGGTTGCAATTAAACTATTTATGGTGACATAAATGTACTAACTGATCTTGGAGAACCCAAAAGATCCACTACTACACAGCGATGCAAAAATGTTTAAATGTTAACTTAACACTTAATGTAATTACAATGATGATTATGAACTTCTCAAAAAAGATAAGCAATTATTTGAATTATATTTATGAAATCTGTGTGCCTAAGACGATTTTGTGTAAACAGATCAATATATGGTAGTAATTTCTTTGCTACATGTTAGAAGTAAATCTTTGTTTTCGTTCAGTTAGTTGAACGAGTTAGAAGTGCGAGGAAAGAGTAGAAGTTGTGTGTGTTATATTGAATCTCTTGTGAAGTGAAATGATGGAAAATATATGCATCATTCACCAGAAAATCCACCAGCATTCACGTGAATTTGTAGAAGCAACTCAGACATCCTCTACACAATCATAAAAATTTATGAAACTTCCTGGCAGATTAAAATTGTGTGCCCGACTGAGACTCGAACTCGGGACCTTATTATACCAAAGAAAAAAAATTGAAAACGAATTGACAACTTAAAACAAAGAAGAAGAATAGAAGACGAGTGATGTTAATAAAACTGGTTATTCAAATTCTGTCATTGCTGTGTCTCACTGTAGTGTGTCACTATCTCAACGTGGTAAGTGCTGAGATAATGTGACCAGCTGTCCAAATGAGTACCCTACTTTAAAAAATAATAAATCAACTTTAGGGAACGAACGGGTGGTAAAGGTCAGAATATGGGGCCTCATCAAGGATTTTCTGAAAGTGAAATTCTGGCGGTTTCCGGTGATTAAGGGTGGCAGTGTGGCACTGGTGTGGATGACTCACACTCCCCCTTGGCTGTCGAACTTGCTTCGCCGATCTTCTTTCAGGATAGCCGGCTGCGATATTCTGCCCAGCTTCTTCTCCGAAGAACAGATGCTACTCTGGAGGAATTTTCTATACTTTTAAATAACGCGGTACACTCGAGAATACTTTGAACTCAATCTCACTGTATTTTCATAACACATAACAGTTTTCATACACTAAACAATTTCCGTAAGCTCGGCACCTTCCAGTCCGACAGAAGCTATTACAAAAATCTTTCTATAAATATGTTCAACAAGACAACTGTCCATACCTTACGACAGTATGTGAGAGAATGAATGAATAAAAGTCCCTTCTTTTCTTTCAACAACCTTCAAATATTCACACAATAACGTTTTGCTGTTGCACAGAGTACGACGTCTTTATTCCTTGAGTGGGATGTGTAACTTCTTAGGTGGGCTCGGCGACTACCTTCTCGCGCCGATCATCCGTCCAATACACGTCCGTTCTGCACACACATAGTTGTGAGGCAGAAGTCATAGTTCTACTTTATCACACTGACCTCTAAAATAATGTGTGTTCGAGACGGTGGAAATACGAGTGTCTCTAGAATTTAGCCCGTAATTCTAGAGGCACTGTATATCCCCCTCCTTAGATGGAACACGATATTTTATACTTGTTCATTATGTATACCAATATCGTATTTGCATAACATTACAGTTTTCCTTTTACCAGTTGTGTACTTAATACATAACTCCCATTCTTTTTCCATTTTAATACTATTATTATCATAGACCGTTTGATCAATTTAAAGTTTGTAAGAACAAGGATCTTTCTGTTCCCTTTCCAATCGTAAATTCCAAGTGTGCATTTCCCAAGCGTATGCTGTTATTTGCTCTTACTTTGCGTACTATTTTCTCTAAGTATGGATTTATGCACTATTTATTACAATCTGGAGGAACTCTGAGTCATTAAAGGTGTTCTTTTCAAACCATGTAACTTCACACAAACATAAAAATGCGAGTGGGAACAAGAATTCAAACTTACCAGAATAATCTCTACAAAATGTGTGACTTTTGCCATGATACAATCCTTTTCCTTTAGGTACAGTACCTATACCTTACCCAGTGGTCGACACTATGAATGTACTACATCCTTTCGTTTTGGTAGGTATGCCCCTTTAAACAAATTCCTAATAGACTACGGTACAGGTCAATCCCTTTCTTGGTGCCCCTGCCCACACAGTATAGATCAGCCTTCCTTGGGTCTGCCTACCTGCCCTTTTCCGTACAAACAATTCTGGGTGCACCCTCCTTATCCTTCCTGAGTAGGCTTCATAGTCCATTGCCCTAGTATACATCTTTATCTACACTATGATTCAAAACTGCCTGAAAAAATTAACACCATACTTTACCCCTCAAACTCGCTTCACAGTACTTCCTTTAACCCCTTTTTTTCACTTAAAATATTTCAGTACACTTAGTCTTATGTTTCCAGTAGTTATCACACTTGGAAGTATTATTTAATACATCTATATTCTCACCTATACTCTACTTGTCCCACTATCATATAGTTGTTAGACTGACATGAAACGAAACCAAACATATTTCTATTATCCTACGATTCGTTAGTATAGTTGTTAGACTGACACCAATTCTGTCCACTTAAATATATGCTATAACATGTTCTCCTTCTCCAACGTGCACCTACTATGATGTATTACTGTCAACATAACCATGAATACTCTCAGTTCTTACCTATATAAATATCTCTGTACATGACCATGAATACTCTTAGTTCTTACATGTATAAACATGTCATCATAATAACCATGAATACTCTTCTGTACATACCTTTATGTGATGTGGAACCATCAACTCACATAACCATGTGTGCATACCTATCACTGAGCGCATGATTTCCCCCCTCCAACACCAGATGGTTCTCACATTACCTTAAACTTTACTCTTTCTATTTGTGTCTTTGTGTTTCACTGTGTGTGTGCATATGGGTAGTCGTGTAGCCTGATTCTTCGGCCAGCTTATGTAAAATAAGTTGAAAGTTATAGAAACCCACAGAAATTGAGAAGAACTTCACCAATAGAAGTGTATGCATATGGACAGAGGGAAATATAGATTGGTACTCAAAAGAGAAGCAAGAGAGGAAAAAGTAGAAATGGTTGCTAAGATTGAAGAAGAGAAAGAAGATAGCCCAAAGACAGGAAACCCTTCCCACCCCCCTTCCCCAGGATCCCCAATTCGCCGGTACTTGAGTGAGAAGCTGGAGGAGGTATGATGTTAAACGTCTCCTGCAGAACAGATATTCTCACCTTCACCTTTGAAGTCCCTGAAGGAAGATCTTAGTAACTCCTATGGAATGGCAAATGGTGAAGAATCAGTCACACTACTCTGCGAGGGTCATATGAGAGGTGTGGTGTGTGTATAGTGTTAACCTTGTGTACCACCACTGCCCAACCGTTTCAAAATTGATACAAACCCTCCCCATTCATATCATGCCTTACCAAAAGGTATAAAATAATCTAAATAGAAAATTATACACTATAATCAAATAGTTCTTCAGCTAGTAACATCACACTATATCGTTCTTAAATATACTACTCATATTCATTTTATGTCATCTAGGTATCATTCTTCTTAAACAGTACCATCATATTATATCTTCTCCTAGAATGTTATTCTGTTAGTTTTACCTCATGCTTAGAGGTCACTGTTTACTGTGACTCCTTAAATTAGTCATAACATAATTCATCACTTAAATACTAATATGATAGGATAGTTTAGGAGGTTGTAAATAGCTTACAGAATAGTCGAAGATTTGAAGGGATTTCGGTGTAGGAAAACTAATGTGGAAGTAACACTGAACCCAACTCAGGAACTGACAGTCGTCACTCTGCCTGTTAATACAGAATGTTAATGTCCCTAGGGCATATACCACTTTATACCTTTAACATTATATTTTCCTTTTTCTTCTCCAGTTGTAGGATCCACTAAACAAAGGTTTTTGGGTGGATTACCAAATGTACTCGTAAGGCCATACATACTTTTAAAAAATTTATGCAGTTCTTTTTCAGGGCAGAGCTCTAAAGATCATCTACCTTATATTGAGGTTCTATAGCCTTCTCATTATGTCTGCTTACTCATTGTGCTCTCTTAACTAAGTTCTTAGAAACTACCGTTTGATTTCAGTTGGTCATGAGTAGTAGGTTGTTCTGGTCACATAAAATATTTAAGAAGTGGTTCACCTATAAAGAGTTTACCTGTCACTTCCAAAGGTGTTAGTCCAGTCGATAAATGTGGCAATTCATTTATAATAAGCTCCAAATCTTTAATTTTTGTCGCCCATGATGTGTGGTTTTCATGGCAGTAAGTGCAGCATAATATCCCAATTTCCTTCATACCTCTCTCACATGGGCTAGAAGAAGGATTATGGTTGGATATTAGTATTTGACGAATCCCTTCCCATGCTAAAAATTCTTTAAACTCGTTACTAGTAAACTGAGGTCCATTGTCAGAAAGAAATCGTTTTGGTTTGCCTACTTCAAGAAAGTATTGTTGTAGATAATTTATTACTGTTTGTGTTTGGTGTTTTAATGGGATAGAATTTAACATACTTCGACCAACACTCTATGAGGACAAAAATGTATGCCACCCCTCCTCTTCCTTTTGGAATTGGTCCAAAGAAATCTGCAGCGGCTAGATTGTGTAACACTTTATGAATAATTGGATGCATCTTATATTTAACATGAGAGTTATTCTCTTTTACTTTCTGACTAATCTCACAAGTAGTCTTAATGATTAATGCCACTTTATGTCCCAGCTTTTTAAAGTAATAGAACTTATTCATATGTACAGTGCATTTCTTTATACCGAAATGTCCATAACCCTTATGAATGTACCACACTAACTCGGCTTCCACTAGACTTCTTATACATAAACGCCAACATTGCATTGTCTTACTGTCTCTGTAGAACAGATTATATCGCACTATCTTCCATCTTCCCTCTTGATTAGGCAGTAGCGATTTTCTAACGCACATAGCGAAGATATCCATCATGTATGGATCATGTTGGATGTTCTCTGTAACTTTCTGAGCTATCTCTTGTACTTTGTTGCATGAATATTCTAATGTTAGAAAATTAATCGCAAAGATTACGCCAGGTCCTTCTGTACGCTTTAGTTCTTTCATGCCTACTGGTAGCTGAGACAAAGCGTCGGGTACAACATTCTCCGAACCCTTTACATAATGGATCTTAATGTCATACTCTTGAAGAAACACCATCCACCACATCAGTCTACTATTTAGTAATTAGCTTTTCATTAGAAACGACAGAGCTTGGTGATTTGTATAGACATATATTTCGGACCCCCATATCAGTGTTTGGAATTTTTGTATGCTCCATACTATGGCTAATAATTCCTTTACCATTGCCATATAATTTAATTCATGTTTGTTGAGACTCTGTCTGGCAAAAGGTATTGGCCTATGGTCTATACTGTTTAACCCCCATTCACCTTGGAACAGCTCTGCAGATATAGCATAGTCTGATGCATTGGCTGAAATCTTAAATGGTTCACCCATTACCAGATGGTGCAGTATCAGTGATTCTGATAGAGCTCGCTTTGCTTTTCAAATGCTGCCTGTACCTCTTGGCCCCAACACCATGGTATCCCTTTCGTAATAAACGCAAAAGTCGAGGGTCGTTCAACTCTTGACTTCGCACATAATGTCTATAATACCCTGCCATTCCAAGAAATCCCTTCAATTGTCTTATATTTCTAGATAGTGGACGCTCCTTAATAGCCTTTATACATTCTGGATCAGGCTTAATTTCTTGTAGGCCTATGGTATGTCCCAAATATTTTAGTTTTGCCTTGCAAAGTGTGACTTACGCAACTTTACTGTAATACCTTTTTCTTTAAATTTTTTCATTGTTTTCTCCAAGGTTAGGCAATGCTCTTTCCAGGGGGGTGATATTATCAATATATCATCTACATATATAATTAAATCCTGTAATAACTCTCTACCTATTGCTTCGTCCAGCACGTGTATAAACACTGATACCAAGATATTTAACCCAAAATGGTAACACATTAAAATGATATGTTTTTCCATCAAAAAGGAAATCTGTACATTTCCTTCAATCTGGATGTAACCATATCTGCTAGTACCCAGGAGTCAGGCCCATTTAGCTAAAGTACTGTGCTTTCTCGAATTTGGATAATAACTCATTGATGTTCATGGGTCTATCTCTTTTGGTTTCTATATGTTTATTCAGGGTGCGCACATCCAGTACAAGCCGCATTCCACCTGTAGCCTTTTTCACAACTACCAAGGGATTATTTATAATGCTTGTACTGCATTCTATTATTTTATTATCTACCATTTTATATATTTCCTCCTTAACCGCTTCTTTTAAACTCACCGGTATTGGGTATGGTTTACAGAAAAATGGTGTATCATCTTTGATCTTAAATTTACATATGTAGTCAGTAATACTATTTGGAGTATCCGAAAATACCATCTCGTATTCTAATAGAGTTTTGGCTAAATCTGCTTTCTAGTCCTTGGTTAATATTGGAGATTCATTTACTTTATTCTGTATGTCAGCTCATTGTGATGCATGACTTACGTTTTCCATCTCTGGTGACAACTGAGCTGTCGTGGTTAATCATAAACTCTGCTATTCAGTTGTTTGTTTATCAACATAACTGTCTGCTAGAAACTTAATACAATATTTATCTTCCACGAGTCCAAAATAAAAGCAGCTCTCTTCAAAATTCAATATAACGTTAAATTCCGACAGCCAATCTAAGCCAAATAATACCTCTCTATTAATATTTTCTACCACCAGCTACGTTTGCCATGACGTAATCTCACCGATGTTACAGGTTACTTGGGTTTCGTGTTTAACAACCTTACTTTTAGTTCCAGTTATACCGATTATATATATATATATATATATATATATATATATATATATATATATATATATATATATATATATACTCCAGTTACTGTTAATGCTGGTAAGTTATTGCTAGTTCTTAACGTATTAAAGAATCCACTAGAAATAAGCGATACTAACTACCAGAATCAATAAATATGTCCAATTCAGAATCATCTACTTTTGGTTGTGGATTAATTGTATCTACACTAGGTTCTTCTAGTAGCAACCATTCTTTTGTTGGTACTTTATGGGTAAAGGAAACATACTCATTATGAGGTAGGCCTCTTTAGTTATTTCTACGTCCTAGGCCCCAGCCCTGGGTCCAGATCGTCCTACGTTTACCTCACTATTTGTAATTACTGGCTGGTTACCAAACCTTGCTATGACATTTCCATTTTTAGCCCTATTATGGCCAGGTACAAATTCTTGTGCAGCTACTGGGCCTATATTCGAAGGTGGATGTCCTTTCTGATAATTTCCATTACCCTTATTCCACTTATAATTTAGACTCTCATTCTGATACACATTCTCATATCGGTCTTTATTTATCGCATCAAGTGCGTCAACAAAGCATAATAGCTCTTCTACTACCTTCCACCCACTACATCATATATCTTTCCTAGTGTAAGTGGGTAATCGGGTTATCAAAATTTGTACCAATCCCTCTTCTTCCATTGGTTTATCTAAATATTTAGCTCTTGTTAAATGCCAGTCAAAATATTTTCTCACTGTACCCCACATACTACTGTAATACTTTGGGTCCCATAAATCTGATATTTATCTAAATATTTAGCTCTTCTTAAATGCCAGTCAAAATATTTTCTCACTGTACCCCACATACTACTATAATATTTTGGGTCCCATAAATCCGATATTCACTTCTCCTGGGCACTAGGTGACCAATATTTCTCCTTAAACTTTCTCTGAAAGACGAGAAATTTTCTATACTCACAGTGCCCCATTCGGAAGCCTCTCCTAAAAGATAGCCTAGAGTAAACTGTATCTTTTTTGCATCTTCCCAATTTTTTGGTAAGGTCTGATGAAATCGCTTTAAAAATGGGTTGGGTGCACATCTCCATCTGGTTTAAATTTGGGCAATTGTCTGACAAGTCCAGAATTAGCTCCCCATTGTAAATCTGTTACTACTTCACTAGTCAACACTAAATTCGGTAAAGCTACCCCTTACTCTACTTTATTCTGGATAAGTTTAAATTCCTTCAACAAATCGTCTATGCCTTTCATAGTATCGTCATGTTCCGATTTTAAACGTGATGGAATGTTATCTGAATTTACCCTCTCGGCCACTTTGTGGTTGATTAATTCCTCTACTTATTCCTCCAGACTGCTTATATTTATGGTCTTTGAGGTTGCTAGCTTTTCCTTGAAATTTCTCTCTACCGCATCTACATGAGTGTTGGCCCCTGCAATTTGCGATTGGACAATAGGGATCAATTTGTCTTGTCTTTCGATGGAATCATTTAAAGTATGTAACCTTTGTTTCACTGCATCGAATGTAACGTTACACACATTTTGAAATGCTCCTAATTTTTCATTAAACTCCGACTCTACCTAACTACACTTGTCTTCAATGTCAAATTCTAGTTTCTTGGTCAAATTCTGTAATTACTCCTCCTGTCTTTGGTTAAAGTCCATAAACATTTGATTCATTTGTACTGTTAAAGAATTACTTAATTCATTCTTTAAATCTACTCGTAAATTTTCCACTTTATCATTTACCACCTCAAATTTAGAATTTAAAGCTTCACCCTATGCTTCTAATTTTTCAAAAGCTTCACCCTGTGCATCGAGTTTTTCATTTAACGGAGCATTCTGAGCATCTAATTTGGTGTTCAATTGTGTATTTAGTGCATTTAATTGAATACTTTGAACTTTGACTAAGTTTATTACTTCAGACAAATCTGGCATGTCTTTGTTCACCGTCATTGCCATGGCTGGTTCTGCAGTTGGTGTAGGTTGTTGTTCCTTCTCCATAGTTTTAAGTTTTTTATACTTGTGATCATAAAAAAAATCACCTCTGTAAATAATGACCACCCTAGTTTACATTCAAATAGTTATTATCTTGAGCTCACCCGGCGTAGGATTGTGCTGCGTCGATGAGGTGTAGGAACAGCACTGGCAAACCGTATGGGCACTGGCAGCGTCACACGTTGATCACGGGGTCAGTGTCAGCATCGGCAGGTACAAAGTCAGCAACTCAAACAGTAACAAGCAACGATGGCGTGATACTGCGTCGGCGTCGGCTGGTTACTGTGTGTGTGAAGATTGTTTCCTCCCCACAACCAAATCTTCTTGATCGAATCTTGCAGACCAATTTTTCATCTCATTATGATGTGCTGCTATGGCAACTCTCAACTTTTTATTATCTCTATCTACTTCAAAAAAATTTCTCCTTTTCGTGTTATGCTCACTTTGGTCGTCACGTTCTGGCATTTCCAGTGATTAAGGGTGGCAGTGTGGTACTGGTGTGCAGGACTCACTCTCCCCCTTGGCTGTCATACTTACTTGGAGTTGCTTCACCAATCTTCTTTCAGGATAGCCGGCTGCAATATTCGGCCCAGCTTCTTCTCCAAAGAATAGATGCTACTCTGGAGGAGTTTTCTATACTTTTAAATAACTTGGTACACTTGAGAATACTTTGAACTCAATCTCACTGTATTCTCATAACACATAATAGTTTTCATACACTAAACATTTCCCGTAAGCTCGAAAACTTCCTGTCCGACAGAAGCTATTACAATCATCTTTCTATATATGCAGTCTATAAATCTCTCCAAGTTTCACAAGTTAAGTAATAGAACACAGTACGTTGTCCTCGATGGTGAGTGTTCATCGGAGGTGAGGGTAGCATCTGGAGTGCCCCAGGGAAGTGTGGTAGGTCCGCTGTTGTTTTCTATCTATATAAATATTCTTTTGGATAGGGTGGATAGCAATATGCGGCTTTTTGCTGATGATGCTGTGGTGTACGGGAAGGTGTCGTCATTGAGTGACTGTAGGAGGCTACATGATGACTTGGACAGGATTTGTGATTGGTGTAAAGAATGGCAGCTAACTCTAAATATATATAAATGTAAATTAATGCAGATGAATAGGAAAAAGTATCCCATAATGTTTGAATACTCCATTAGTAGTGTAGCGCTTGACACAGTCACGTCGATTAAATATTTGGGCATAACATTGCAGAGCAATATGAAGTGGGACAAGCATGTAATGACAGTTGTGGGGACAGCGGATAGTCGTCTTCGGTTCATTGGTGGAATTTTGGGAAGATGTGGTTCATCTGTAAAGGAGACCTCTTATAAAACACTAATAAGACCTAGTCTTGAGTACTGCTCGAGCGTTTGGGATCCCTGTCAGGTCGGATTGAGGGAGGACATAGAAGCCATTCAGAGGCGGGCTGCTAGATTTGTTACTGGTGGGTTTGATCATAATGCGAGTGTTACAGAAATGCTTCAGGAACTCGGGTGGGAGCCTCTGGAGGAAAGGAGGCGTTCTTTTCGTGAATCGCTACTGAGGAAATTTAGAGAACCACCATTTGAGGCTGACTGCAGTACAATTTTACTGCCGCCAACTTATATTTCGCGGAAAGACCACAAAGATAAGATAAGAGAGATAAGGGCTCGTACAGAGGCATATAGGCAGTCATTTTTCCCTCGTTCTGTTTGGTAGTGGAACAGGGAGAGAAGATGCTAGTTGTGGTACGAGGTACCCTCCGCCACGCACCATACGGTGGATTTCGGAGTATGTATGTAGATGTAGATGTAACAAGACAACTGTCCATACCTTACGACAGTAAGTGAGGGAATGAATGAATAAAAGTCCCTTCTTTTCTTTCAACAACCTTCAAATGTTCACACAATAATGTTCTGCCGTCGCACAGAGTACAAAGCGTTTATTCCTTGAGCGGGACATGTAACTTCTTAGGCAGGCTCGTCGACTACCTGCTCGCGCCGATCAGCCATCTGATACATGTCTGTCCTGCACACACGTAATTGTGGAGCAGTAGATATATGAGGGGCGTTTGAAAAGTGTGTGCAAAAATAAAAACTAGTTACGTGTTTGGGGTACACCTTTTTATTTTTCAACATAGACTCCTTTTATACTTACACACTTCGTCCAACGCTGTTCTAATTTGTTGATCCCTTCTGAATAATGGGAATTGTTGAAGTCTGCAAAATAGCTGTTAGTTGCTGCAATCAGCTCCTCGTTTCAATAAAATCTTTGTCCCGCCAGCCATTTCTTCAAATTGGCGAACAAATAGTAGTCCAAGGGAGCCACGTCTGGAGAATAGGGGGGATGTGAAACAAGCTGGAATCTTATTTCCAATAATTTTTCGACCACTGCATTGTCATGATTTAAAAGGACTTTTTTGCGGTCCAATCGCCGGAGTTTTTCTTGCAGCTCGGTTTTCATACGGTCCAATAACAATGAAAAATATGCACCTGTAATAGTTTTACCGTTTTCCAGATAGTCGATGAGGATTACCCCTTCTGAATCCCAAAAGACAGTTGCCCATAATCTTTCCAGCTGAAGGAATGGTCTTCGCCTTTTTTGGTGCAGATTCTCCGTTGGTAACCCATTGTTTAGATTGTTGTTTGGTCTCAGGAGTATAGTAATGTATTCATGTTTCATCCTCGGTGACGAAACGATGCTTAAAGTCCTGTGGATTCTTACTGAACAGCCGCAAACCATCTTTGCAACACTTGACACGATTCCATTTTTGGTGAAGTGAGAGCAATCGCGGAACCCATCTTGCGGATCGATCTTTTCATGTCCAAATGTTTATGCAAAATATTATGTACCCATTCATTCGAGATGCCCACAGCACTAGCAATCTCATGCACCTTAACTCTTCTGTCATCCATCACAATATCATGGATTTTATCAATGATTTCTGGAGTCGTAACCTCCACAGGGCATCCAGAACGTTCAGCATCACTTGTGCCCATATGGCCACCCTGAAAATTTTGAAACCACTCATGAACTGCACTAACCAAAGGTGCAGATTCATCGTAATGTTTATCAAGCTTCTCTTTAGCTCCTGAGGCGTTTTGCCTTTTATGTAGTAATTTTTAATCACCACACAAAATTCTTTTTCATACATTTTTTGAGAATTACTCGACTTCCTTGATTCACACGAATGACAAACACAAAGAAATAGACCAATATGGCTGAAACTTGGTGTGCATTCTTTCCAGAGATGCTACTAACTAAAATGACCTCGATACGCGCTGGTGGTGCCATCTCTCAGACTTTGCACGGACTTCTCAAACGCCTATAGTAGTTCCACATTACCACACTTATCTCTAAATTAACGTGTGTTCGAGATGGTGGAAATACAAATTTACTCCGAAATTCTTGAGGCACTAAAAAATGTGAATACTGCAACAGGGTGGTCCAGTTGTTTCTTGGCCACAGTTTGTCAGTGATCATTCATGTGGACAGACAACTTGTTAGATGTCATACCCACGCAGAATGCACCATAGTGGTTGCAGCTTAGCTTGCAGATCACATGACTGGTTTCACAGGCAGCCCTGCCTTTGATGAGATAGGTGATGTTTGGGATGGGACTGGAGTAGGTCTTGCATCTGGGTCTTGCATCTGGGTCTGTGACAGGAATATGAGCCAAGTGGCAAGGGGTTGGGAGCAGGGGTCGTGTAGGGGTGGACGAGGATATTGTGTAGGTCCCATGGGTGTCAGAATAGCACTGGGGCAGGAAGGAGGAAGGATAGCAGGGTAAGTGTGGGACATGCTAATGTGTTGCTGGGAGTGTGCAGGGACGATTTGGAGAGTAGGGCAGCTAGGGGCAACCGGGACGTTAAGCAGAGAGTGGTGGAGAGGGGGTGATGGTGGGGTGGGGAGGCGGAGGAATAGTAGCATAGGGCTGGCAGAACAGTAAAGTGCTGCTGTGCGAGCGCAGGGAGAAGGTTGGGTGTAGGGTTGCTAGGTGCATCAGGAGGTTAGACGAAGGGCAGGAGGGGGGTTGGAGGAAGAGGGATTGCAGTGTAGGGGTGGTGGAACAGTAAAGTGCTGCTGGTAGTGTGCAGGGGCGAGTTGGAGACTAGGGCAGCTAGATGCAACCAGGAGGTTAAACAGAGGGTGTGGGAGAGGGGTGAGGGGTGGTGTCGGAAGGTGGAGGGATAGCAGCACCCAACATGATGTTCTTCATTTCAATGACTGCTTCATAGCTTCTCTTTAGCTCCTGAGCCGTTTTGCCTTTTATGTAGTAATTTTTAATCACCACACAAAATTCTTTTTCATCCATTTTTTGAGAATTACTCGACTTCCTTGATACATACGAATGACAAACACAAAGAAATAGACCAATATGGCTGAAACTTGGTGTGCATTCTTTCCAGAGATGCTACTAACTAAAAAGACCTCGATACGCGCTGGTGGTGCCATCTCTCAGACTTTGCACGGACTTCTCAAACGCCTATAGTAGTTCCACTTTACCACACTTATCTCTAAATTAACGTGTGTTCGAGATCTGGATCCTTCCCACCAACACCAGCTTTTCCAAACTACACAGGTGGGAACTCTCCCTGCAATTTGCATGAGTGTGTGTGTGTGTGTGTGTGTGTGTGTGTGTGTGTGTGTGTGTGTGTGTGTTGTCTATTTTTGACAAATGCCTTATTGGTCGAAAGCTAACTTTCTGACATCTTTTGCTGTGCCTTTCAGCATCTCCGCCATATGGTGAGTAGCAATTATCCTTTTCATGATAGTGTTACATTTCATCCTGGATTTTCCATTGTTCGATTTCTATACAGTGTTTATATAAACTTTTGTACAATATTTATGCAAAGAAATGTAAATGCCACATGACACGTATGTGTACTGTGTAATAAATGCACAAAACTGGCATTTCAATATATTTTAAAATGTAAACACTTAGATTATCATAACAATGATGAAATGTAAAAACTATCTGTGTGATGCAATGTAGAGATGAATATGTTTTCCAGGACTGCATATATAGACTAATAATTCTAAATGTGCTACAAACATTTTGTGAAGGTATGTAACCCATAATTCCATGTGTTCACACAAAAAGTTTGTGCCAGAGATGGGCTGTATTAAACATTTATATCCTCAGTGTGCTTGGATATCGACAAGACATTCTACCACAGAGAGGGTATGGAAATGAATAAAGGCGTTGGAGACTTACCTTGAACTCATTCAAGTGCCTTTGGGATGCTGATGGCGTGAGCCTGGTTCAACCACTGAAATGAGGATTATGACAGGGACAAATGCCTGAGTCATAAATGATGAACCTCCCTGCCAGAGCTTCGGTGGTTCCACTATGCACAAGCCCCAGCACCCCAAATTGCACCAACAGATGACCACTTTGAAACTTCCTGGCGGATTAAAACTATGTGCCGGACCCAGACTCGAACTCGGGACCTTTGCCTTTCGTGGCCAAGTGCTCTACCAACTGAGCTACCCAAGCACGACTCAGGCCCTGTCCTCACAGCTTTACTTCCGCCAGTACTTCGTGTCCTACCTTCCAAACTTTACAGAAGCTCTCCTGCGAACCATGCAGGACTAGCACTCCTGAAAGAAAGGATATTGCAGAGACATGGCTCCTTTCTTTCAAAAGTGCTAGTCCTGCATGGTTTGCAGGAGAGCTTCTGTAAAGTTTGGAAGGTAGGAGACGAGGTACTGGCGGAAGTAAAGCTGTGAGGACGGGGCGTGAGTCGTGCTTGGGTAGCTCAGTTGGTAGAGCACTTGCCCGCGAAAGGCAAAGGTCCCAAATTCGAGTCTCGGTCCGGCACACAGTTTTAATCTGCCAGGAAGTTTCATATCAGCACACACTCCACTGCAGAGTGAAAATCTCATTCTAGATTACCACTTTTATTGGCTTTGGGTGAATAAGTGAAATTGTAGCACACTCATGGACAGCTCAACTTAACTACAGCATAAACAAACTCAAGTGCACATGCAGCATATGTATCATAAGGTACATGCTCCGGACAATGGTGCATTAGCAGCAGTTAGATTTCAATAATTAAACTGCAGACTCTGAATTCAAATGTGCCTGTTGATGCAACCCTTAAAAAATTTTGTAAATAGTAGTAATAATAATTTATGTAGTGTACATTAAACAAAATTAGGTATCTATATTATGTAATGACATGTTACGTGAGTAAACAAGATAAACTTGGCCAAAAAAAAGGCCTCCTTACCCAAACATCAAGAGTTTTAATGTCCAAAAAAGGTGAGAATAGTGTAATGCACCACCACTGTGTACTGACATCCAGTGAGATAGATCATGCAGTACAGAGTGGGGAGGGGTAGGGGACATATCCTTAGGTTCTTTAAGTGGCCTACACATATAAATAAATAAATTTGTAATGATTCTTATTTGAGCCAAAGATATCGTAGTGAGTTATGATTATATCTGAGTAAGGTGACAGAAAATTGAAAGCTGTGCTATCAATTTGTTATGTACCTCGATCACGTTTTCTTTTTTCTTGATTTTTTCTTTTTTTCACCTATCTCAGTGCCTGTCGGTCTTTTGAGATGATATGATGAAGATGTATGTACTTGTATGTACTTGCACTCTCCTAATACTGAGTTAATTAAAAGTTATAATATGTGGAATTCACAAGTTTCATTCTCCTATCATGCCATGTACTAATCTCTGCACCTGACAAAGACTTGCATTTTTAAATGGACCTTTTTGGAGAAGAAGTCAGCATGAAGAGAAAATAGCCAAAACAGCCATGACAGCATTGTTGTACATCACTGGGGGATGTGCTAAATATCAAACCATTCCCCCAAAACTCAAAGGAATTAATCTTCAATCTGTGTTCCAGAACTGCCACAATGTTTCTTAACACACTGTGGTGCGGCGCACATGCCTATAACGATATCGCCCTAACAAGTGACAGGAGTGATGCGAAGGTGCTACGCCTCACACCCCCTGTAATTATTAAAATTGTTGAAAATAACTTTTTATAATTTTACTATGTCGCGACTGTCTCCTTACTCTCAAAACAAATGTGAAATTTGAAAATTACTAATCTAAGTTACAGAATAAACAAACAAAAAAGTCACTTCCAAGGAGTTCTATGCTTACTGCATAGTGGTCAAAGACAATGAAACATAATCACATTCTCAACACTCATTGTTTATTCCAGCAATTCCTAGTAGATATGTATGCCACAAATTGAAATGGAATGGTTGCTTTGCATAAGACTAAATCAAAAGAAACTATGGATGAAGGAATACATCCATGGTCGACACTCAATCATAAATATCAGAAACATTGATGACATTGGAACAATAGTAATCTTACCCTCATCATACATAAGAAGTCCAAGACATATGCATGAATTCACTCAAGATGCCATGAGCTATGTAAGAAAATATGGATGACCTGACCTCTTCATAGCATTCACATGCATTCACCTGCAACGAGTGTGCTCCCTGCCACCGTTGGATAAGCAGCTGCCAGCAGCAAGTCGCATACACTTAGTTTACTTATTTCTTATATAGTTTAATTCTTAATTTCTTTGCGTGTTTTTGGGTACTTGCATTGTTTAATTCATAAATTTCGGGCGTATTCTAGTATTTGAGAGTTGTAGCATCGCGCTTTAGTGTTTACTTCGTAGATTCTAACTTAAACTGCGTGTGAGTTTCGTATAGAACGTGTAATTTCGAGTTTTAGTTACTGTAATCGTAAATTCAGGCAGATTGTAGCGCAGTCGTTAGGCATTTGTACAGGTTAGTTCATACATTCTTTGCATGTTTCCCTTGCATTATCTAGGCACGGACTCGTGTTTCAGTAACTGTTGTTCAACATCGATTAGAATGGACAGGAACTGTGATTGCTGTGTTCGGATGAGGGCTGAGTTGGCATCCCTTCGCTCACAGATGCAAACGGCGCTGACTTCAGTCGCGCAGCTTGAGGCTGTTGCCAATGGGCACCACTGTGGGGAGCCGGACTTGGGTATCACGGGGATGTCAACCTCGTCCCGTCTGTCCCCAGATCGGTCTGCCGCTGTGGTTGCCCCGGTTGCTGTCCGCAGTGGGGCTGAGCTCTCGCCTGTGGTTGATTGGGAGATCGTTCCAAGGCGTGGCAGGCAGCGAAAGACGTCCCCGGAGGCTGATCAGAAAGCCTCCCCGGTGCGTCTGACAAACAGGTTTCAGGCACTGTCTCTGGCTGAGCCAGATGCAGCTGCCTGCCCTGTTTCAGAGGATCATTCTCAGCCTTCAAGGTCCAGGCAATCGCAGAGGGTGGGTTTATTGGTAGTTGGGAGCTCCAATGTTAGGCGCGTAATGAGGCCCCTTAGGGATGTGGCGGCTAAGGAGGGGAAGAAATCCAGTGTGCACTCCGTGTGCATTCCGGTGGAGTCATTCCTGATATGGAAAGGGTCCTTCCGAATGCCATGAAGAGCACAGGGTGCAGCCAGCTGTAGGTGGTGGTACATGTCGGCACTAATGACGTGTGTCGCTTTGGATCTGAGGAAATTCTCTCTGGATTCCAGCGGCTATCTGATTTGGTTAAGGCTGCCAGTCTTGCTTACGAGATGAAGGCAGAGGTCACCATCTGCAGCATTGTTGACAGAACCGACTGCAGACCTTTGGTGCGGAGCCAGGTGGAGGGTCTGAATCAGAGGCTCAGACGGTTTTGCGACCGTGTGGCTGCAGATTCCTTGACTTGCGCCATAGGGTGGTGGGGTTTCGGGTTCCGCTGAATAGGTCAGGAGTTCACTACACTCAGCTGGCGGCTGCACGGGTAGCGGAGGCTGTGTGGCATGGACTGGGCGGTTTTTTAGGTTAGAAGGCCTTGGGAAAGTACGGGGTGGGCTGCAGTCTCAAAGGGTGCATGGCAAATACAGGACGTGCTTGGATCAAGGAACAGTCGGAATTGTAGTTGTAAATTGTTGTAGTTGTGCTGGGGAAGTCCCTAAGCTACACGCGCTAATAGAAAGCACAGAAGCTGAAATCGTTATAGGTGCAGAAAGCTCTGGCTAAGCCTGAAATAAGATCTGCAGAAATTTTTACGAAGTCTCAGACGGTGTTCAGGAAAGATAGATTAGGCAGAATTGGTGGTGGAGTGTTTGTGTCTGTCAATAGTGGATTACCTTGTAGTGAAGTCGAAGTAGATACTCAGTGCGAATTGGTATGGGTGGAGGTTATACTTAACAGCCAAACTAAGTTAATAATTGGCTCCTTCTACCGACCCCCAGACTCCGATGATATAGTTGCTGAACAGTTCAGAGAAAATTTGAGTCTCGTAACAAATAAATACCCCACTCATACGATTATAGTTGGTGGGGACTTCAACTTTCCCTCGATATGTTGGCAAAAATACTTGTTCAAAACCGGTGGTAGGCAGAAAACATCTTCCGAGATTGTCCTACATGCTTTCTCCGAAAATTATTTCGAGCAGTTAGTCCACGAACCCACGCGAATTGTAAATCGTTGCGAAAACACACTTGACCTCTTAGCCACAAACAATCCAGAGCTAATAGAGAGCATCATGACTGATACAGGGATTAGTGATCACAAGGTCGTTGTAGCTAGGCTCAATACCGTATCTTCCAAATCCACCAGAAACAAACGCAAAATAATTTTATTTAAAAAAGCGGCTAAAGTGTCACTAGAAGCCTTCCTAAGAGACAATCTCCATTCCTTCCGAGCAAACTATGCAAATATAGACGAGATGTGGCTCAAATTCAAAGATATAGTAGCATCAGCAATTGAGAGATTCATACCTCATAAATTGGTAAGAGATGGAACTGATCTCCCATGGTACACAAAACAGGTCCGAACGCTGTTGCAGAGGCAACGGAAAAAGTATGCGAAGTTCAGAAGAACGCGAAATCCCGAAGATTGGCTAAAATTTACAGACGCGCGAAATTTGGCACGGACTTCAATGCGAGATGCCTTTAATAGGTTCCACAACGAAACATTGTCTCGAAATTTGGTAGAAAATCCGAAGAAATTCTGGTCGTATGTAAAGTAAACAAGCGGCAAGACGCAGTCAATACCTTCGCTGCGAAGTGCCGATGGTACTGTTACCGACGACTGTGCCGCTAAAGCGGAGTTATTGAACGCAGTTTTCCGAAATTCCTTCACCAGGGAAGACGAATGGAATATTCCAGAATTTGAAACACGAACAGCTGCTAGCATGAGTTTCTTCGAAGTAGATACATTAGGGGTTGCGAAGATTGTATACCGATTAGATTCCTTTCAGATTATGCTGATACAATAGCTCCTTACTTAGCAATCATATACAACCGCTCGCTCACCGATAGATCCGTACCTACAGATTGGAAAATTGCGCAGGTCGCACCAGTGTTTAAGAAGGGTAGTAGGAGTAATCCATCGAACTACAGACCTATATCATTGACGTCGGTTTGCAGTAGGGTTTTGGAGCATATACTGTATTCAAACATTATGAATCACCTCGAAGGGAACGATCTATTGATACGTAATCAGCATGGTTTCAGAAAACATCGTTCTTCTGCAACGCAGCTAGCTCTTTATTCGCACGTAGTAATGGCCGCTATCGACAGGGGATCTCAGGTTGATTCCGTATTTCTGGATTTCCGGAAAGCTTTTGACACCGTTCCTCACAAGCGACTTCTAATCAAGCTGCGGGCCTATGGGGTATCGTCTCAGTTGTGCGACTGGATTCGTGATTTCCTGTCAGGAAGGTCGCAGCTCGTAGTAATAGACGGCAAATCATCGACTAAAACTGAAGTGATATCAGGTGTTCCCCAGGGAAGCGTCCTGGGACCTCTGCTGTTCCTGATCTATATAAATGACCTGTGTGACAATCTGAGCAGTTCTCTTAGGTTGTTCGCAGATGATGCTGTAATTTACCGTCTAGTAAGGTCATCCGAAGACCAGTATCAGTTGCAAAGCGATTTAGAAAAGATTGCTGTATGGTGTGGCAGGTGGCAGTTGACGCTAAATAACGAAAAGTGTGAGGTAATCCAGATGACTTCCAAAAGAAATCCGTTGGAATTCGATTACTCGATAAATAGTACTATTCTCAAAGCTGTCAATTCAACTAACTACCTGGGTGTTAAAATCACGAACAAATTCAGTTGGAAAGACCACATAGATAATATTGTGGGGAAGGCGAGTCAAAGGTTGCGTTTCATTGGCTGGACACTTAGAAGATGCAACAAGTCCACTAAAGAGACAGCTTACACTACACTCGTTTGTCCTCTGTTTGAATATTGCTGCGCGGTGTGGGATCCTCTCCAGGTGGGATTGACGGAGGACATCGAAAGGGTGCAAAAAAGGGCAGCTCGTTTCGTATTATCACGTAATAGGGGAGAGAGTGTGGCAGATATGATACGCGAGTTAGGTTGGAAGTCATTAAAGCAAAGACGTTTTTCGTCGCGTCGAGATCTATTTACAAAATTTCAGTCACCAATTTTCTCTTCCGAATGCAAAAATATTTTGTTGAGCCCAACCTACATAGGTAGGAATGATCATCAAAATAAAATAAGAGAAATCAGAGCTTGAACAGAAAGGTTTAGGTGTTCGTTTTTCCGGCGCGCTGTTCGGGAGTGGAATGGTAGAGAGATAGTCTGATTGTGGTTCGGTGAACCCTCTGCCAAGCACTTAAATGTGAATTGCAGAATAGTCATGTAGATGTAGATGTAGATGTAGATGACCAGAAATCAAAGAACAACTAAGATACAGATAAGCTTGTATATATCGACACAACATCAAACAGACAATTACAAATGAGATTTACTGAAGTCATCACAAAATATCACATCTTTGGAACTGTTAGCTGCCCTATGTACGCAATCAAATGGCAAAAATGCAGACTGCCTCACTCACGCAATCTCCAATGGCTGTATGACAGAATTAGTCCCATGGATATTGCGAAAATCATCAAGCTGAATTTCTCAATGCACAAAAAGATCCAGAACTGTATGACATTGTAGTGAAAAATATGATTCATGGACCATGAACCACAATTTGATATGTATGAGTGATGGAAAATGTACACAAAAATACTCAAAACCATACTTGGATGATACACAAAAAGGAGTGGGTGGCTATCCCAAATACAGAAGACTATTCCCCCAAAACAGTTGCTTCACAGCAAAAATACGAATACAGGAGAACAACAAACTTAAAACAGGTAATCAATAGGTAGTACCATTTATTTATTTATTTATTTATTTGCACGTCTATTTCCGTAGGACCAAATTGAAGAGCAAATCTCCAAGGTCATGGAACATGTCAGTGCATGAAATTCCAGCATAGAAGTGATAACAGAAGAAATAAAATGTTTATGAACCCAAAAAACGTCAGGCCATAAATTTACGTAGATGCAATCAACAATATAACATAAGAATCAGCTTAATTTTTCAAGGGACTCCTCAACAGAATAGGAGTGACCCATGAGGAAACTCTTCAGTTTTGATTTGAAAGTACGTGGATTACTGCTACAGTATTTTGAATTCTTGTGGTAGCTTACTGAAAATGGATGCAGCAGTATACTCCACACCTTCCTGCACAAGAGTTAAGAAAGTGCGATCCAAATGCAGATCGGATTTCTGCCGAGTATTAACCGAGTTAAAGCTGCTCATTTTTGCGAATAAGTTGATTTTGTTAACAATTAAGGAGAGAAAAGAATATATATATTGAGAGGGCAATGTCAAAATATTCAGACTAATGAACATGGTTCAACAAGAGGTTTGTGAACTTACACCACTTATTGCCAAATCGCCCATTACTGAGCCAAAAATAGCCTTTTAGAGTGGGAAGAGTTGCCCCAAAATATTGTACCAAATGACACAAGTGACTGAAAATAAGCAAAGTAGACTAATTTTCATGTGAAATGATCACTTACTTCAGATACTATTTGAATAGCAAAGATTGCAGCATTAAGTCTTTGAACAAGATCCTGAACATGGGTTTTTCATGAAAGTCTACTATCTATCTGAACACGTAGAAATTTAAACCGTTCAGTTTCACTAATCATTTGGCCATTCTGTGAAACTAAACCGCCAGGTTATGTTGAATAGTGTGTCAGAAACTGTAAAAACTGAGTCTTACTGTGATTTAGCATTAGTTTATTTTCTACAAGTCATGAACATATGTCATGAACTGCACTATTTGAAATGGGGCCAATGTTGCACACAACATTCTTTACTACCAAGCTGGTGTCATCAAAAAGAAATACTTTAGAATTACCTGTAATATTAAAGGACATATCATTTTTATAAATAAGGAACAGGAGTGGACTCAACACTGATCCCTGAGGCATCCTCCCATTTGACCTTACCCCACTCAGACCCCACATTGCAGCGACACTGCAAATAATGACCTTTTGCTGTTTGTTGTTAAAGTAAGAGGTGAACGAGTTGCGAGCTATTCCCCGCATCTCGTTTGGTCTAACTGCTGGAGTAATATTTTGTGATCAACACAATCAAGCGCCTTAGTTAAATTAAAAAATATGCCTAGCATTCGAAACCTTTTGTTTAATCCATCCAGTACATCACAGAGCAACGAGAATATAGCATTTTCAGTTGTTAAACGACTTCTAAAGCCAAACTGTACATTTGATAGCAAATTATGTGATATAAAATGATCAATTGTCCTTACACACACAACCTTTTCTACAACTTTAGCAAACACTAATGGCTTTGAAATAGGTCTAAAATTGTCTGTGTTATCCCTTTCTCCCTTTTTATAAAGTGGCTTTACTACTGAGTACTTTAATCATTCAGGTAACTGACCATACTTAAAGGAAAAATTACAAATATGGCTAAGTAGAGGGCTAACATGTGCAGCACAGTGCTTTAATGTTCTGTTAGGCACTCCATCATATCGATGAGAGTTCATAGTCTTCAGTGATTTAATTATTGACTCAATCTCCCCATTGTCTGTATAACAGAAGAGTATTCCAGACATCAGCCTTGGAAAGGCAGTTGCCAAGAAAGTTATATGATTCCCTGTAGACATGAAGTTTTTATTTGATTCACCAGAAATTCTCAGAAAGTCATTGTTTAATGCTGTGCATATATCTGACTTATTAGTAACAGAAATATTTTTACTATGAACTGACTTTACATCATCAACCTTTTGCTACTGACCAAATGCTTCCTGGTTTTAACTTTGTCCTGTGAATTAGCTATTCTATTTGCATACCACATACTGTTTGCCTTACTAATAACAATTTTAAGCAGCTTATAATATTGTTTGTAATGGGCTACTGTAGCTCGATTATGGCTACTTCTGACATTTTGATACAATTGCCACTTTTTTCTACATGATATCCTTATCCCACGAGTCAGCCACCCAGGCTGCCTTTTACCGCTAATACCCTGTTTAGAACATTTTAATGGAAAGCAACTTCCAAAGAGCATGAGAAATGTGTTAAGAAAGCATTATATTTGTCATCTATGTAATTGGCACTACAAACATCCTGCCACTCTTGTTCCTTAGCAAGGTTTGAAAAACTCTCTATTGCCACTGGATTAGCTTTTCTACATAGTTTGTAATTACATATAACAGTTGTTGGAGTACAAAAACCTTTAAGTGGTAAAATTTGTGCATCATGGTCTGATAGGCCAATCATCCTTTTACTACCAGAATGCCCATCTAGTAATGAAGAATGAGTAAAAATAATATCTATGGCTGTGCTTACTGTTCCTCTGCACCCTAGTTGGAAAAACCACAATCTGCTTCAGATCATATGAGTTTAGGAGATCTACCAACATCCTTTTTCTTTCACAATCACATACAAAACTAATATGGAAGTCACCACATATAACTAATTTCTGGTACTTCCTATAAAGTGAACCAAGAACCCTCTCTATATTCAGCAGAAATGCTCTGAATAAGGAGTTAGAAGGTCTATGGACAACAACAGTTAGAAGGTCTATAAACAACAACAATTGGAAGTTTAGTTTCACAAAATTCAACTGAACCTGCACACCATTCAAATATCTGTTCAGAGCAGTGCTGTGATATGTCTATGGACTTAAATGGAATACTGTTTTTTACATACATGGCCACTCCCCCACTCTGCAAGGAATTCCTACAACAGAGTACTTTCAAGAATGTTCCAAGCACACATAAACATAGAATACTGCAATTCAGTGAAATCCTTCATATATGTCTGTATGTATGTGAACAAAGGCAGTGACATGACAGTATTTCAAATAGGCAAAGACAGCGAACAACAAAACAGCAATGATGAGATCCTCCTCTGCCAAATGAAAGAGACATCAATGCTAGTGAAGCAGCATTACAGATTTTAGGATTTCTCATACATGAACACGAACCAACTGTGCAACATTTAGCAGTATATTTGGAGAATGGAAGTGAAGCGCCTCAGAAGACAACATTAATAGCTTTATACCAACCATATCAAATAGATTCATTCGTGAAAACATTACTATATGTCAACGTCCCTACTGTAGCGTCGCGGATTAATCCACGACCGCCATTTTGCAATAAGTTTTGTTACATTATGACAAACTGTATTGGAAGCCTGCAGTATAGTAGCATCCAGCGGTGGCCGACTTGTGGCGTGCCGATTGTGTCACCAGCCACCCGCCCAACTGGCCGAGCATGGGAATACTTTTCTGTGCCACGTTTAGAGTCCACTTATTCACCTCACCTAAGAAACTAAATAACTATGTTAAATATTATCTGTTTTATTCCATAATAGTTTATATTTCTTTTGTTATTTGAAAACAGTAATAGTACTCTCAGTGTGCCGATTTATTTTATAAAAATTTACAATTCTAAACTTTCAATAATTTTTCTTTCATAATGAAAATAACAGTTTAAAAGTTAATATTTATATTTCGTGTTAGGTGAAAGTAAGTGAGATTGGATGTGAGTGCGTATGGCAGACTCCCATCAAATTTCAAATTTATACAGTAATATACCTTACATAACTAGCAAGTGTTACGCCACCAGGGTGCCATGAAAATTGTAACTCCCCCTAACTGGCGGATGCCATATGTTTATGAGTGTTTGCTTATGTAATAGAGCAGCCAGAAATACGGTAATGATATAATCAGTTTTCTAAAGTTATCTCAAGATTAATTTTCGTCTAGTTTCAATTAATAAACATTATAGTAATAACTTGCTTGTCGAAGTGACACCAATGAATCTGATGTATTGATTGGCTCAGACCAGTTTTGGCGTGAGTAAGATTTAGAAGATGTGATTGGATTGGCCAGCCTTTTCGAACAGCCAATCGGAAGTCAGTATAGTTCTCATGCACTGCTAGATACTTAGTTTGCATCAGTAGCTGGAAGGGAGGACTCGTGACCTAGCTTTTCAGATGCGAAGGTCATGTTAAATGTGTCTGTTCATAAAATGTGGAATATGAAGAAATGTTCCTTCCTTCACATTCAGATGGATTCGAAATGGTAGCTTTTGTTGCTACAAACGTTTTGTAAAAGTTTGAGAGTCGTGGGATATTTTGTTTGGGAGATATATGTGTGTGACTTGTTGGGTTAGAAAATTCCACGTGGCCATGTTCTGTGTTCTACTACAGAATATATTCAGTGGGCAACCTTTGTAAAAGAAATCCACTGAATGACTTATGTAAGAAATCAACGTTATGTGTAGAAAGTGACTGTATATTTGCGTGATTATTTTCGGAATGGACTTAGGAGAATTCCGGCTGCTTTATGTGTGACATTAACTGGGAACTTATAATAGCAGTTTTGCACACTAAATGTGGGCTGATTACACATGTTCAAGCAAAGAAAATAAAACCTACTTTTACCAAATTTCCGAACTTTCAATGAAGATCAGGACTCTGTTCTCCACCCGAAAATTTATTATGAATATTTACAGGAACAATCATAACGAGATTTACATGGCCTCAGTAATTGTAAATATTAGGTGCTGTTTTCACCAACGCTGCTTTTTCATCACCTTGTAAGTATCTACATTGCTGAGTGAAGGGTCACTGAGCAGACGCTGGTCTGAGGTAGGTGAATATCAATTTGCCGCTTGCTTCAGTGACAGTGAAACTCAGAGACAGTTCCTTCGCCATTGGTGATGATTGCGCAGGAAAATCTGAAAATATTAAAGTTCGTACAAATCGGAAGTTATTAAAAGAAGCAAGGTATTAGGACTTGAGCCATGAAGAAGTCACATGCATGTGGAAAAAGGAATTGACTGTAGGACAGTAGACACGTGTGCAGCTGAATGTGCATCGAAAATGCGGCAATAGGTTGAATGAAGCGGCAGACTTCGGCAACAGCAGGGAGAACAATGGACAGTGTGCTGTAGCAGGCGATGTGCTGAGAATGGAAGATTGACCAGTGCAGTGCTACTACAGTAAAGAAGACGGACGGAGCAGTTAGAGACACGGCGGAAGCAGAGACCCGTATTCTGTACTAGTATACTGAGCCTGGAGTTCGGACCCGCAGATTCGTCTCACTGAGCAGTTAACCGGACAAGATCAAAGATAAGTGTTCTGCTTCATTGTTTGTGTGTCAAAAAACTTTGCATCATGGCAGAAAGTAATCAGAAACTAGTAGGTGAAAAACTAAAGGTAGGTTTAGGTGATGGAGATAATCACATCATAGGTAACTTCAGTTCTGATGTATCATAAGCAAATGACAGTGGTTTGCCTGAGTCATTACCTTCAAATTCTGGTCAAGGAAATGATTTGAGCACGGAAGGAGCTGGTATTAAATATTTGCTTGTAGCTATTCATAAAACAAAACAGGAACCAGTGTCAATTGCTGACGAACCAGAAAACAGTGTTCCAGATATGTTTACAAATATTCTCCAGCATATGAAAGAAATGGGATCAGATTTTAATAATAAAATGAGTCAAATGGGTTCAGAAATTAAATCTTCAATAACCTCTGACATTAATACTAAAATGAATAAAATAGGTTTGGATATAAATGAGTTACACAGTGAGGTTGTAGAAATGGAATCCAAAATGGAAAATAAAATTTAGAATTTGAGAGAATTGTGGAAAAATTGCCTGTCTCTGTTGGGCAATAATATTAAGAGTGATGTTAATCAGGTAAGGCAAGAATGTAATGCTGCAATTGTAACAGTGGAAAGTGAACTAACTTCCCAGATTAAGCAGCTTGCTGAGAATAGTAAACAGTTCAAAGAATATGCCAATTCAGAAGTGGACAAAATTCATGAACACCTACAAAGTGCAGAAAATTACCATGAGGTTAACCATGCTGTCTTAGGAAGAAAAATTAAAGAAGGGAAAGACGTGTGTACAAAGTTTGGAGCACAAGTGGCTAGGAAACTCACTAACCTAGAAACTAACATTACTCAGATTAGAACTAGTGTGAGTGAACAATTAGGTAACCATGATAGTAGACTAATAAAAGTTGAACAGAATGGTGGCAGCCATAATGCTTGTGTAATGTCTAATGGTGTTGTGGAATCTACAGAAATTTCATATGTACCGCATTGCCAATTTCTGATATTTGATCCAGACAAGAATGTGCATCCAAAAGAATTCTTGAGTGACTTTGAAGATGTGTTACCTAAAGTGTGGAACGATAAACAAAAAATCCATTTCATTACTTCTAGTCTAGTAGGGGAAGCTAGAATTTGGGGTAACTTAGCTTCAGATAAATACGACAGTCTAGTGGAATTTAAGCAGACATTCTTTGAAGAATATTGGGGTAAGAGAAAGCAAATAGAAGTTTTGATTAAGTTTTGGTCAGGGGAGAAATATGATCCTAAGAAAGATAACATTAAAAGATTTGTGCAAAAGTCGGTGTCTACACTGTCATATTTAAATTCAAAAGTTGAGATATGACAGATAATCATGGGCATAGAAAATAAGTTGCCATTGTACTGGGGGAATAAAATCATTTCTGCACCCAGGGATGACATTGACAGATATCTTCACTATCTTGAGAGGGTCGAAAACATTTTGAAAGAGGAAGAAAATAACAGAAGGGAATATAGACCTACCGTAACACATAATGACAGTAGCACAGAAGTCAATGTAAATAGATACAAAGAGGTAATGGTTACCGGGGTAGGTACAGAGGAAGAGGAGGTAACGCTGGAGGCAGGTACACTGACAAAGTACAGTATTTTGATTGCAATCAGCTGTGAGCCGAAGACGTAACGGATGAGCATCTACTGTCAGGTGGAAGGAACGTCGGAGGCAACAACACATGGCAGGAAAACTGCTAAGAGTCGGCAAGGACGCTGGTATTCACAGACAGAAGCATTACCAATTAAACCCACTGGCGAAACCATTTGTAAAGAAAGCTCATGTTAAACAGTGTTTAGAAAGTAATGGTAACGTATTCAGGAGGGCAGAGGAGAGTAATAGTAAGGAAAACCGGAACCATCTTAAAGGGGAACTAAGTACTGCGATTGGAGACTCAGATCAGGAGGTGGGGTTGAATCTGTGCTACGAAACAAATGAGAAGCTACCTGTAAACGGCGGAAGTAATACTAAGAAAATACATGAGGAGGTGGTGAATAGGCTGAATCAAATAATTACAGAAAATGAGTAAGAAGAATCAGCAGGAGAAGGGGGTAATTTAAGTAATTCTGACAACACCTTGAACAGGGTTGCACAAACAGAAATGGTAACGGAGGGTGAAATGTTAGAGAGGTGTTTTGATTTGTTTATAGTGGATCGGATAGTAAATGTCACCACATTAAATGAAGTAAAACGTGATTCATTTAAGCTAACTGTACTTTCCACTGAACAGGTACGTTTTGACAGACAGGAAGTAGTGCAAGATTTGTTAGAATAACCTGAATCTGTAGTTAGAAGAGAGTATGTGGGCCAGCCGATTATTGAAGTAATTGTGTTTGGAGAAAACGTTCCTTGTCTAATTGATACCAGTTCAGCAATGTTTGCTGTATACAGAATTTTGTAAATGCTCTCCCAAAGAGTAAACAAATAGTTATAATGCTCATTAGTGGAGTAAAAATTGTAGTGGCCACAGGTATAAGTAAAAAAGTGGTAAAACGGGAAATATTGTTACCAGTTACTGTAAGTGGTGTACAAATTGAAATGAAAAATTTTAATTACTAATGTGCCTAAGTGTGGAAATGATAGTAGGTGCTGATTTCCTGCATAAGTATGATGTTTGAGTTAATTTTAGTACTAATGATATAATTATAAGAATGAAAGGAAAACCTGTAATTATTCCATTTATTAGAAAAAGACCGGGTGTAAACAATGAACGGAGTGACATTCCAATTCGTCTCTGTAGGGGTGCTAATTTAATTTATGGCTATAATGAATATCGTGAAAGGGAGGAAGTGGTTCCTTCTGAACTAGAAAATGTCAGAATCAGGATAGACGAAAAACTAATGAACTTACTGAATTAAGTGATATACAAAAGGACGATTTAAGACAAATTTTGAATAAACATTGTGAGGTATTTTCAGGTCAGCCTGGATTAGTTCGAAATTACGAATGCTATTTAACCGTGAAAGAAGATGCATATTTTTTCAAAAAACCATTTGCTGTTCCAGAAGTGCATAAGGAAGCCGTTCGAGACTTGATACAGAAAACGCTCGATTGGGGGATAATTGAAAAGGCTGTTAGTGTATACAATAACCCATTGGTTGTAGTACCTAAGAAGGATGGCTCAGTTAGGCTGGTTTTAGACGCTAGGGCATTGAATAAGGTTGTTTTACCAAAGAGTGACAGGCCAGAAAACATTGAAGAACTATTACAGAAGTTTGAAGGGGCAGAATCCAGAAAGTATACAGCATTCCTGTTTGAAGGACAATGTTACCAGTATAAGGTTGTGCCTTTTGGGTTGAATATCAGTGTTTGTGCATTTGTCAGGGCAATGAGATCTGTTACTATAGATCGATATGGTGTGCTAATCTCCAAGACTTGGTTACATTTAGAGAAATGTGGTGCACTTGGAGGGGTTAGGACTAGGAAAGATCTATTCAGTCAAGAGAGGTGGAGTGTAGCTGTATTTGTCTGCTCGGTTGAGGAATAATTGGGTAGCAATGTTGCGGGTTAGGTTGGTCAATGCCGAGGTGAGGATAATCTTTTAACGTAAGAGGACTAGATAGCTCGGTGACCGCCATACGCAGAGAGATTGATCGAGTGCTATGCGCCAGGACTTAGAAATATGTATAGCATTGTCTGGTATAATATGATCGTCTTTACGTGTTCGAGAATTAAGTGTGAATGGACGTGCTGAGCAGTCATCTATGAATGTTCGCAATGATACTTGCAAAGTAGAGGATGTATGGTTTAGCTATGATACTGAAATTAAGAAAACAAGCTGTCACATGATTGGCTATTTTTGGACTTACTGTAAAATTTTTCGCGATATCAGCTGTGATGGATAATATTACGGTAGATCGGTGGTGTCTTATCCATCGCATCTGTGCATTGGGTACGACATAATGATTGACTGACAATGCTTGCTTGAGTTGGGACACAAATTTTGGTTGATGGACCGCAACTTCCGGGGTTGCTAGCACAGAAAACGGTGATCCCGTACTTGTGTGCAAAAATGAACAATCACTAGAAATGGAACGCAGAGTTATAAACTATTTGGTCACTGTGACATATGAGTTTAAACGTAGAGGTCGTCAATCACTTTCGAGGGAAGTCGCTACAACGCCAGCAGGCTCTTCTAGTTTCCTTGTGTTGTGGCTGTGCTTTATTTAATATCATTCAATCTTATACTATCGACTGTAAGAATATGATTTACAAGGTGCAAGGTATAGTTTCCTGTGAGAGGTCGTGCATCAGTCCGTGTTAATGTCTGTTTAGAATCAGACACTGACTTCGAAGTCGTTGCAGAAAGACGAAATGCTCGGCAGTGTGCAAAAGCATTTTTGAAAACACAGTTTGAACAAGGGCAGAGGCAGCTTCTCATTCACTTAGAGTATGGGTGATCAAACTTTAAAGCGGTCTCTGCAGCGTGTGCATATTTAATATGATCTTGTTCATACAGGCATCTGTAGTTTGAGGTGTCGGACTTGGCGAGCTGTTAGGAATTCTTGGATGGTCGCACTCAGAGTTATTCGGAGGGGAGTATTGTGAATTCCGTTTGTCCGTGCTGGAGGTGGATCGCATTGGTGCCTTCATGACTTTTTCACTGTTTGATGGTAGAGGATAAAGATGTTGAGGATCCGTTTTACCTGTACCTAGGCTGAGGCGTACAACATTGCGCGCATTTCCGGCGAATGGTCAAAACAAGGTCCTGTTGTAGTAACTGAGATTGTTCTGTTTATAGACAGGTTGCAGAAGGTAATAGATATGTCTTTCTCCGACTTAAATTGCAGAGATCAGATGGGTGAAGATAAATGGATACTCATCTACGCTTAGAAAGGGAGAATGCTTTTTTATTATTAAAAGAGTTTTGGCAGGAGTGAATATGGTTTTATATATGCGCGTGTTTAAGATTTGTGAGTGGAAATTGTCAGCAAAGGGTGAATGACGTTGGGTTCGCTGGCTGGGGGAGACACTGTTTACATGTCCGTCCTGTTGGAGATGAAAGGGGGAGATAGAGATCTGCGCTATTCAGGAATCCATTTGTGCACTGTATGTCGTTAGACAATAGCTGGAGAGCAGGTATAGAGAGAGCCCACTTCAGCATTCTGGTCTGGGAGCTGAGTGGACGGCTGTTTAGATGGACAGCTCTGTGGCTTTGACATGCCGCGGGCGGCGCTCGGACATTCGCTTTGTAAGGTGCTGTGGGATTAGTTTGAGCATTTAGTACTTGTTTCGGTGGTTATTGGATTAAGAACTGTAGTATTGAATATCATGTCGACAGCGGTACTGCTGTGTAATTGAGTTTTCGTATTTGAAGATACGTTTCACGAATGGCGATGTTAAGTTGATGGCGCAATTTAGCTACCACTGTAAAAAAAATAGCTGTCTGCTGCTGAAAGAAAGAAAGAAAGGGGTGACCTTGCCCCCAGGCCTGATGGATGAGTTATTAGATAAGAGCAAGTGATAGTTGAATGATGTTATGTGTTCAGATATAGGACTCTCTAAACGGTGGGACGAGATTTTTTTTATGTGAAAATTTATGTAATCTATAGATAATGATACTCGACCGCTAGTGACAACAGTTAAGAGCGGAAAAATACACTCCTGGAAATGGAAAAAAGAACACATTGACACCGGTGTGTCAGACCCACCATACTTGCTCCGGACACTGCGAGAGGGCTGTACAAGCAATGATCACACGCACGGCACAGCGGACACACCAGGAACCGCGGTGTTGGCCGTCGAATGGCGCTAGCTGCACAGCATTTGTGCACCGCCGCCGTCAGTGTCAGCCAGTTTGCCGTGGCACACGGAGCTCCATCGCAGTCTTTAACACTGGTAGCATGCCGCGACTGCGTGGACGTGAACCGTATGTGCAGTTGACGGACTTTGAGCGAGGGCGTATAGTGGGCATGCGGGAGGCCGGGTGGACGTACCGCCGAATTGCTCAACACGTGGGGCGTGAGGTCTCCACAGTACATCGATGTTGTCGCCAGTGGTCGGCGGAAGGTGCACGTGCCCGTCGACCTGGGACCGGACCGCAGCGACGCACGGATGCACGCCAAGACCGTAGGATCCTACGCAGTGCCGTAGGGGACCGCACCGCCACTTTCCAGCAAATTAGGGACACTGTTGCTCCTGGGGTATCGGCGAGGACCATTCGCAACCGTCTCCATGAAGCTGGGCTACGGTCCCGCACACCGTTAGGCCGTCTTCCGCTCACGCCCCAACATCGTGCAGCCCGCCTCCAGTGGTGTCGCGACAGGCGTGAATGGAGGGACGAATGGAGACGTGTCGTCTTCAGCGATGAGAGTCGCTTCTGCCTTGGTGCCAATGATGGTCGTATGCGTGTTTGGCGCCGTGCAGGTGAGCGCCACAATCAGGACTGCATACGACCGAGGCACACAGGGCCAACACCCGGCATCATGGTGTGGGGAGCGATCTCCTACACTGGCCGTACACCACTGGTGATCGTCGAGGGGACACTGAATAGTGCACGGTACATCCAAACCGTCATCGAACCCATCGTTCTACCATTCCTAGACCGGCAAGGGAACTTGCTGTTCCAACAGGACAATGCACGTCCGCATGTATCCCGTGCCACCCAACGTGCTCTAGAAGGTGTAAGTCAACTACCCTGGCCAGCAAGATCTCCGGATCTGTCCCCCATTGAGCATGTTTGGGACTGGATGAAGCGTCGTCTCACGCGGTCTGCACGTCCAGCACGAACGCTGGTCAAACTGAGGCGCCAGGTGGAAATGGCATGGCAAGCCGTTCCACAGGACTACATCCAGCATCTCTACGATCGTCTCCATGGGAGAATAGCAGCCTGCATTGCTGCGAAAGGTGGATATACACTGTACTAGTGCCGAAATTGTGCATGCTCTGTTGCCTGTGACTATGTGCCTGTGGTTCTGTCAGTGTGATCATGTGATGTATCTGACCCCAGGAATGTGTCAATAAAATTTCCCCTTCCTGGGACAATGAATTCACGGTGTTCTTATTTCAATTTCCAGGAGTGTAGGTACAAATCGAGCGCTGACAGAATGTTGCGGCAATGGTAATAATATTTAATTCAAGGTGGAGGTGGTAAATATGGACAAGGCATTGAATATTGGTGTGAGTTCCGTATGTGCTTGATGCTCTGTATAAAAGTTAGACTCTTTAATTGCGTTTGGTATTTCTGGGTGTGTGTAAAATTAATTTTACTGTTGAAAGTGCGAGAAAGATGAATTGATTGGTGTTTAGATAGAGGCTACGTTTGCAATTCGAAAAGATGGGATGAGAATGGTACATTGATTGATGGACATGGTTTGTGGGGTGATATATGAGTGTCAAGATAGGGCTGAGGACGTTTGCGTATGTTGATGGTGGGACGGGTGTGAGGTTAGGTGCGGTGGGAGGTGAAAATTAGATCCTATTTTTTTTAATGTTGTAAAGTAAGAATAATATTGAGAATGTTTTAGATGGCTGGTCACGCGACGAGGCGAGAGCAGGGATGTGTAGTTATGTTTAGTTAAAGAGCCGTGTAATGTTGTGTGAGGAGCAATGCGCAGTGTGTCATAGGACGTAAAGATATGAGCTGCTATGATGTGCCTAGCGTATGGAGGCTGCGCTTTGGAATTATGCTACGTTGATATAGAGTTGACTTTCACTCGCGTTCGGTGGTCGCGGCTCGGGATTGTGACGTATCGCGGTCCTGGACGGAGGTATGTGTGTGCTTTGACCGCTGACGAGCGCGTTGACCGCGCCAACCCACGCTTGCGGAAGGCGAGCAGGGCTGTGCGAGGCCTGAAACCAGACGGATAGGTGACTTCACGATCCAGTGGGCAGGGCGTGGAGTGGGGGGTAAGTGCGCACGTCTGCTGAGTTATTTTGCGAGCGGATCTGCAGGCTCTGCTATGCGTTATTAGGATAGTTTACGAGTACTGAGCGTATCTACACATCTGTGTGAGGAATTATTTAGTAGCAGTTTGCTATAGTGTGTACTGAAATAATGATTGGGTACGTGTCTGTGGGCTGTGCAACATGGCCCAGGGTGTGGCCACCTACTAACAGCCGTGTACCGCAAGTCTCTAGAGGAACGGAAGGTTCCAAATGATTGGAAAAGAGCACAGGTAGTCCCAGTCTTCAAGAAGGGTCGTCGAGCAGATGCGCAAAACTATAGACCTATATCTCTGACGTCGATCTGTTGTAGAATTTTAGAACATGTTTTTTGCTCGAATATCATGTCGTTTTTGGAAACTCAGAATCTACTATGTAGGAATCAACATGGATTCCGGAAACAGCGATCGTGTGAGATCCAACTCGCTTTATTTGTTCATGAGACCCAGAAAATATTAGATACAGGCTCCCAGGTAGATGCTATTTTTCTTGACTTCCGGAAGGCGTTCGATACAGTTCCGCACTGTCGCCTGATAAACAAAGTAAGAGCCTACGGAATATCAGACCAGCTGTGTGGCTGGATTGAAGAGTTTTTAGCAAACAGAACACAGCATGTTGTTATCAACGGAGAGACGTCTACAGACGTTAAAGTAACCTCTGGCGTGCCACAGGGGAGTGTTATGGGACCATTGCTTTTCACAATATATATAAATGACCTAGTAGATAGTGTCGTAAGTTCCATGCGGCTTTTCGCGGATGATGCTGCAGTATACAGAGAAGTTGCAGCATTAGTAAATTGTAGCGAACTGTAGGAAGATCTGCAGCTGATAGGCACTTGGTGCAGGGAGTGGCAACTGACCCTTAACATAGACAAATGTAATGTATTGCGAATACATAGAAAGAAGGATCCTTTATTGTATGATTATATGATAGCGGAACAAACACTGGTAGCAGTTACTTCTGTAAAATATCTGGGAGTATGCGTGCGGAACGATTTGAAGTGGAATGATCATATAAAATTAATTGTTGGTAAGGCGGGTACCAGGTTGAGATTCATTGGGAGAGTCCTTAGAAAATGTAGTCCATCAACAAAAGAGGTGGCTTACAAAACACTCGTTCGACCTATACTTGAGTATTGCTCATCAGTGTGGGATCCATACCAGATCGGGTTGACGGAGGAGATAGAGAAGATTCAAAGAAGAGCGGCGCGTTTCGTCACAGGGTTATTTGGTAACCGTGATAGCGTTACGGAGATGTTTAACAAACTCAAGTGGCAGACTCTGCAAGAGAGGCGCTCTGCATCGCGGTGTAGCTTGCTCGCCAGGTTTCGAGAGGGTGCGTTTCTGGATGAGGTATCGAATATATTGCTTCCCCCTACTTATACCTCCCGAGGAGATCACGAATGTAAAATTAGAGAGATTAGAGCGCGCACAGAGGCTTTCAGACAGTCGTTCTTCCCGCGAACCATACGCGACTGGAACAGGAAAGGTAGGTAATGACAGTGGCACGTAAAGTGCCCTCCGCCACACACCGTTGGGTGGCTTGCGGAGTATAAATGTAGATGTAGATGTAGATGTAGATTGTGTGATAGATATACAGTATGGTTAAATAAGTAGTTTGAAAAAATAAATAGATTGTTGTCAATCATTACCCGCAGCGGCGTTATTCGTGTGTGTCCACGAGCTATGCACTATTCTGACAATAGGCGTGAAGGCAGGTCCAGACCTGAGACGCCTGCGGCAAACATGAGAAGAACAATGCAGCTTTCACGTGTGTCCGATGAGAGTGCCCTTTCTGGTCGGCTGTCACGAGTGCTCGGAAGCTGAACTCGAGTGAAGGCTCTGAAACGCCCTCCCCCAGCCGACCGCTCGCACGCGCGCGCTGCCTGGGCCTGCCTTGGAGCATAATCAAAGGCGCATAGGCGATATCAATTTCTCCGGTGTTCGGCGCGAATGCGACTGTGTTGAGGTCATGTTTGGGGGGAGGCCGAGCACAGACTTTTGTACGGTTTGGCAGCTGTGGGTGTTTGGCTGCGTCTGTTGCACTATTTTGCGAGCATGTCTGTGCACTTTGCTGTGCTTTATTTGGAGAGTTTAAGAGTACAGAGCTCGTCTGCTAATAATGTATACTGCATTATTTAAGAGCTGTTTGCTATTGTGTGGTGAAATTAGGAGCTGTTTACGTGTTTGTGGGCTGTGTCAGATGACCACACTCGGATCAGTGCGGGTGTTTTGTGACAAATATACTCCACTACTAAATAAAAGGACTTGAAATAAATATAGAGTGCAGTTCTTCCTTAGTTCCCCGAGCAGCAAAGCGCAGTCTGAGCTGTTTTTGCGCAATAACGGCAATCTGGTCAGACTGTGAGTGAGTCGACATATAACTGGACAAATTTATCTGTAGAGGAGTTACAGGTCTGGATTGGAATGAATATCTTGATGGGTGTGGTTGTGTTGCCAAATGTAGTGCACTACTGGAGTTCAGGACATGCCTTAGGTCATCCTTACATATCGAAACCTATGAGAAGTAAAAGTTTCAAAAAGATATGTCGCAAATAAATAAAGTACAATCGTTCCTCCTTCCATCAGCCTATGCACTGAAATTGTTTCCGAAAATTAGCAGTCGTTTGGCTATTTGGACGTAAATGTTTTGCATTATTTACAAGCGGTTCGCATGTCTGTAGGCTGTGCTATGAGTTATTTTTAACTGTTTACAATTATCAAGCGTGTGTCTAGAGCATTATAAATGAGTTATGTAGGAGTGATTTGCAGGTCTGTATGGTGTGGAACATGTCAGTGTGATACATATACTCCATTCCTAGGTTGGTTGGTTGGTTTGGGGAAGGAGACCAGACAGCGATGTCATCGGTCTCATCGGATTAGGGAAGGATTGGGAAAGGAAGTCGGCCGTGCCCTTTCAGAGGAACCATCCCGGCATTTGCCTGGAGTGATTTAGGGAAATCACGGAAAACCTAAATCAGGATGGCTGGACGCGGGATTGAACCGTCGTCCTCCCGAATGCGAGTCCAGTGTCTAACCACTGCGCCACCCCGCTAATAAAGTAAATTGGTTCCTCCATCCATGGGCCTAGTGCAGGGTGAGTCCTTTTACCTGAAACGTGTACGAAGAGGTTGAGTGCTGGTGGCTTAGTTTAGCAGTGATGAGCTTGGTTTGCAACAATTTTCTTAGGTTGGTGGCGGAAGCGCCAGTGAGCTTTGTTTAATGGCAGATTTCAAACTTGGCGCTGGTTCCTAGGAGGACGTGGCGGTCGGGTGGCTGGGGTTTGTAAAAGTGCCCCTTATATTCAACAATTTTGTTAGGTTGGTAGAGAAAGCAGAAGTGACCTTTCTTTACTGCCAGAATTCAAACTCGGCGCTGGTTCCTAGGAAGAGGTAGATGTGTGGTCACAAAAGTAGTTGAAATTAGGTAGTTGAACACCTTTGCATACATATATGAAATTGTAAATTGAATTGTTTAATATTAAAAAACGAAATGGAATTAAGTACTTAGGTATTTACAGAAGACTATGTCTGTCGCGTGTATGGAGGGTGTGTGACGTAAGCAGGGTGGCGGCGCAGCAATTGTACAGTTATTACGCACACACGAGAGAGAGTCAATTAGCGAGCATTCCAGTGCAGACCAAACATGCTGTTATATAGTCGGGGGATTCCAGTGTAGAGAAAACTTTGCCGCCAAAAGTGTAGCACTGCGTCCTCGCTCGCACAAGGACAGGTGCTGGACGGTGAGCGGTTGGCATCGACAGGTTTGAATGTGCTCATGAAAACAACTTTGGTGCCAAAAGTGTGGCAGGGAACGGCCGACCGTTGTGTGATTCAGCTCCGAGGCAGACAATTTTGGCGGGAAACGTGCGGAGGCGACGAATACACGTGGTGAGCGGACAAGGGACCGCTGTGACGTTAAACTCGGCAAGTTGCAGCGTGTCCAGCGAAAGTATGTTTACGATGTGGGAGCGATCGCTGGGCTCGCCACCCAGCGTACCGGCAGTCCAGCGCGGGCGGCCGCCTCAGGTGACAGGTGTCGACAGTGTCTCCGCGCGCTGGCAAGGGGGTGGCGAGGATTTGAACTAATTCAGTTGAAGCGCGGACGTCGTGGTGACTGCACTGCGATATCAAAGATGTGTGTGCTGACTGTGTTGGAGAACAAGTGATGACCGTACTGCTAGAAATAAAGTCTTCAGTCCCTTCCCCCCTGCAAAATCAAAGAATATGAATTACGTTACTATAAGTGCAGTGTATTATTTGACGCGATTAGGATAGGCTACCAGTGAAAAAAAGATAAGTGACAGAGAAAGTTCGTTGGTATGATCGATTATGGTGTTTGGATTTGAACTTGTGATAGATTTTTGTTATGGGTGTAAGGAAAATGGCTTTCTCGCTGAGAAAATCGGACATCTTGAATAAATAATAAATGATAATAATAAATAGAAGTACAGTTTTCGAGACATTATCATGTTGGATTTTGGCGCAATTTTCTAATGGAGGTAGGCCTATAATAATAAATGATAATGAATAATAATAAATGATAATGAATGATAATAAATGACAATGACTGATAATGAATGTTAATAAATGATAATGAATAATAAACAAAAGTAAGGTTTTGCAGCCATTATTGTATTGGAATTTGAATTTGGAGGGAATTTTCTAGTGGAGGCAGGTCAATAATAATAAATAATAATAAATGATAATAAATAATAATAAATTATAATAAATAATAGTAAATGATAATAAATTATAATAAATGATAATGAATGTTAATAAATGATAATCAATAATAATGAATAATAATAAAAATAAAAGAGAAGTACGGTTTTGCATGCATTATCCTGTTGGAATTTGAATTTGGTGCCAATTTTTTCTGGCGGCTTAGGTTAGTGGACATAGCCCAGTTGGTCTATTTAAATAATAATAAATGATAGTGAATGTTAATAAACGATAATCAGTAATAATAAAGATAAGTACAGTTTTTGCATGCATTATTGAGTTGGAATTCAAACGTCACGTCATTTTTTTCTTCTGGAGGCTTAGGTTAGTGGACATCGCACAATTGAGCTATTTTCCCGCCAAAATTCAAAATTCCCGCCATTTTTAATGGAGGTTAGGTTAGTGGATGTAGCACAATTGGCCTATTTTCCCGCCAAAATCCGCCATCTTGGATGACGTTATGCGCTGTTGCCAAGCCCTCATGCCGCCATCTTGGATGACGTCATCGCCGACATCTTGAATAAATTTGGCACAATGGAAAGTGGGGCCACACGAATCTTGCCCTACTACTAATCTCTGGATGCTGGTACATGAAATATGGGAACCAACAAGTTTCACAGATCTTGAGACTGTTGAATGTTACCTATGACAGACGTGCAGAGAAGCATGCCAATGCTTAGGTCTACTGAAAAATGACAACCACTCGGAATTAACACTACAAGAAACCTCACTCACAGCCTGAGTTGAACAAATGAGAAACAAATTCGCCAGAACTCTAACCACATGTAACCCATTGAATCCAAAACAGCTATTGGACTGCTTTAAAGAGAGTGTGAGTGATGATATACTGTATCAAATCTGACAAGCTCATCCTGAACTGACCATCAAATTCAATGATGACATCTTTACTGAAACAGTCATTCGTCTAGAAAATAAATGTTTAGCAATAAGCAACCAGACCTTAATACAATTTGGGATGCAAGCACCACAAAAAGATGCTCTCAGTATGCTAAACATCAAAATTACAAAGAAAAAAACTACAACATCAGTGAACTACTTCAATACATTGCTCACAACAAACCACTCCCAAATGACAATCAAAAGGAAATTTACAAAGTTATCACAGATCAGATCAATAACAATCTGGCAGAATTATTTGCTTTTTTCACACCAGGCCGCACTGGGAAAATGTTTGTAATAAAACTATTCCTGGCCAAAATGCATGCTAAACAACACATCCCAGTTCCCATGGCATCATCCAGCATTGCGAGCATAGTTGTGAAAGGAGGACAAACTGACCATTCTCTCCTCCAACTACCATTGAATATAGCCAAAGAATAATTCCTGGTATGTAAAATCTCAAGAGCATCTTGATGGGGTGAACTTCTAAAGCAAGCTAAAATTATCTTCTGGAACAAATGCGCAATGGCACATAGAAAATCAAATAAATCCATGGACAGAACATTACAAGACTTGCAAGGACACTTTGAAGCGATTGGAGGAGCTCTACTCACAATCTCAGGACATTTTCAACAAACACTTCCAGTTATCTCCAAGTCAACACCAGCAGATGAGATTAATGCATGTTTAAAAAAATCACATCTCTTGTCACATATACAAATACTGTGACTAAAAAAAATGAGATTTAAAGTATCAACAGATGAAACAACAGCACATTTTGCTCAACAACTTTTACAAATAGGCAAAGGCGCTTATCCTGCTAACCAGATGACTGGCCTCATTAAACTTAGCAACGATTTCTGCAACTTAGCCATTGCTGAAAATGAACTCATTGACCAAATTTATCCAAACATCATTCACAACTATACCAATACAGACTGGCTACTTCAAAGGGCAATTTTGACAACTAAAAATAATATTGTCTATGATATCAACTTTAACATTCAATCAAAAATTCCCGGTGGAGAGAGAATATACAAATTGATCGACTTGACGGTAAATGTTGAAGAAAGTGTTAACTTCCCTACAGAATTTCTAAACTCTTTGCAAGTACCAGGAATGCCATTACACTGCTTTTGACTTAAAACTGAATTTCCATTCATACTACTCAGAAAACTCAAAAGTACTGGGAATGCCATTACACTGCTTTCGACTTAAAACTGGATCTCCAATCATACTACTCAGAAACAAGGTTGATCATCAAACAGGTATCGAGTACAATCATCAAAGGTGAACTTATGATTGGAAACTACATAGGACACGCTCTATTTATACCCAGAATTTCACTGATCTCTACTGAACTGCCATTCCAGTTTAAAAGACTGCAGTTTCCAGTTAAATTAGCCTACAGTTCGACTATCAACAAATCACAAGGACAAACTTTAAAAAATAGTGGCATCAACCTCAAAGACTCTTGCTTCTGACACAGTCAACTATACATAGCTTGCTCTCAAGTAGGAAATTTGAAACTTGTACATATATACCCTAGATAACAAAAATGAAAAACATTGTTTATAAACAAGTATTGTAAATAGTTACAGCATGTTATCAATAAAAAAATTACCTCTTATATTTTAACAAGTATTGTAAAGAGTTAGAATATGTTTTCAATGTTTTTTTATCTCTTATACTTAAAAGTTTATCCTTTTATTCCAGTTACCACACAGTCACATATCAATTCCCTGAGAAAAGCCATGTACTCCAGGAAATAATAGTTATATGTGAAAGGAAATTAGGTTATGTTTGGATTGGTGTAGTGATTTACGCTGGAGATATTTTGGGGGAACCAGATAGCTGCTGATGATGTCAGAGCAGGCAGGGGCTCAGAGTCTGCAGAACAGTGTGGTGTGCCAGGAAGTTCCATCATGGTGAAGTTCTGTGAGTGTGGGCTTGGTAACTAGGGACATCTATGTATACTGCAGAACTAAATCTGAATCACAACCATAATGAGAGTGTGTTCTTGTTATTGCCTGTAAGAAGTTATTGTCATTTGGAAGTTAAACCAGTTTTTAATTGGAATGATAAACCCTCATTGTGAACCTACCAGCACTTGTTACTACATATTAGTAGTCACCTCACAGGAAAAGTGTGCTGGAAGGTAGTGTCCCTCCAAAACAAGTAAGAAGATCACATAAAAAAGGAGAGAACCCTCACACCCTCTTATGTACAACGTGCAGTAAAATAATGTCATTGACCATTGTTGGAAGAGGCATCAAAGACCAGTGATATTTGTTTCAAACAAATATATTTCTAGCAGAACCTTTAGCTAAAGTTTCAGTCTCTACATTTCCGTCTTCATCACTTTGATCACAGTTTCATTCAAGGAATTCACAGGTGACAGATGGAAAAAGAAATTCGTCTTCACTTTTGCACTGTTCCTATTCTGAAATATGTTCATTGTTAATTTCATTCTCACTATTTGATACTGTATCACTTTCTTAAATGTCCTCACACCACTTTAAAACAGATCTTGAAAGTCAGGGTCCATATCATGAGCAGTAGATGAAGACCTGGCTACTGAATCCATAGCGCAAAGTGCCACGTGTGCTCTCAGAGACCACTAGCATGAAAGAAGCAGGAACAGTATCAGTCCACATTGCAGTCAGGTGGCTATTGACAAAGGAAAACATGGAAACTTTGGGAAAGAAGAACTACACAATACTGTAATCTCCTACACCACAGCTATGCATTAGCAACGCAGTAACAACAAATGCTAGTGGTCTGTGAGATCGCATCTCAGACATTAAGAATTAAGTATACACTATGCAGTAATCATTAAGATTTTCATTTTCATGTGTACAGATTAGTGTGCTACTGAACATATGATGGAGATGAAACTGCGGAAATCAGGTTGATAACCTTACACGTGATGCTCTTCTGGGTGAGGAACTGTTCCTCTCTGGCACAGTCAAAATTAACTTAGCATTTCAGAAATAGTGACATGCAGAAAAAAGTTAATGGATTAGTGGCCAGAGAAATTAAAAACGAAAGTGACATTGGAAAGTATGAACTGGCCAGTGATGTTTTTAAAGGAAGGAAACAGAAAGAACGGCAAAGAAATGAAACAGATTAAGAGCAAAAGGCACATTTTGTTTCACAACCGAAGAGAGTGGATAAACTGAAAGAAACTCAACATATGAACATTGAATCTATCCCCATACAAACGACATTTATGTATATTACACTGAAGCACCAAAGAAACTCGTATATTCAAATACAGAGACATGTAAACAGGCAGAATATGGCACTTGAGTCAGCAGCACCTATATAAGACAACAAGTGTCCTGCACAGTTGTTACATATGTTACTGCTGTTAAAATAGCAGGTTATCAAGATTTAAGTGAGTCGGAACATGGTGTTATAGTCGGCACATGACCGATGGGACACAGCATCTCTGAGGTAGCGATGAAGTGGGGATTTCTCCATATGACCATTTCACGAGTGTACTGTGAATATCAGTAATCTGATAAAACATCAAATCTCCAACTACACTGCAGCTAGAAAAAGATCCTGCAAGAAGAGAATCATTCAACATGACTGAAGTGCAGCCCTTCCAGAAATTGCTGCAGATTTCAATGCTGGGCCATCAACAGGTGTCAGCATGTGAACCGTTCAATGAAACATCATCAATATGGGCTTTTGGAACCGGAGGCCCACTTGTGTACCCTTGATGACTGTCTGACACAAAGCATTGTGCCTCATCTGGGCTCTTCAACACTGACATTGGACTGTTGATGACTGGAAAAATGTTGCTGGTCAGATGAGTCTCATATCAAATTGTATTCAGCAGATGGATGTTTATGTGTATGGAGACAACCTCATGAATCCATGGACCCTGCATATCTGCAGGGGCTGTTCAAGCTGGTTGAGGCTCTGTAATGGTGTGGGTCATATGCATTAGGAATGATTGGGACCCCTTGTACATCTAGATACGGCTCTGTCAGGTAATATGTACATAAGCAGCCTGTCTGATCATCTGCATACATTCATGTCCATTGTGCATTGCGATGGACTTGGGCAATTCCAGTAGGACAATGCAACATACCACACATCCAGAATTGCTACAGAGTGGCTCCAGGAACACTGTGCTTAGTTTATACACTTCTGCTGACCACCAGTCTCCCCAGACATGAACATTATTGAGCATGTCTGTCCTCCAGCACTATTTCAGACATTAGTCGAATCCATGATATGTCACATTGGGGTACCTCAGCGTGCTAGTGGGGGCCCTATATGATATCAGGCAGGTATACCAGTTTCTTTGGGTCTTCAGTGTATATATGTTGCTTAGAGTATTGTTGAATACCAAAGAAGATTTAAGATTAGTTAAGAATGTTTTAGTGTGGCTGAGGGTAATTTTGAGTATGAAATACCAACATTTTTACAATTTGTTTGACTGTTGTATTTTACAATGTACTTGAATGTTCTCAAATCATCTGGAATGATCTCAGAAAACAAATAAAAATAAAGAGAAAACTAATTGGGCATTGGGCCTTTTTCATTTAATCTGATATAATAGCCTAAAATGTAAGGGGACCACAAACTGCAGATAGTAAAAAAAAAAAAAAAAAAAAAAAAATACAGAGAGTCTTACCTTCCATAGTTTTATAAGCTGATGCATTGTTAACAATGCTGCCATTTGCTGGGAAATACTAGAGACAACATAACTGACCATGCTACCAGGAATGCATGCTATAACATCAGCCAAAAAACTTAGTTCTGTCACCCGTATTAGAAAAATGTCTCTCCATTCCGATACCAATCCTGTCAAATGTAAAAAAAGTCAATTAAATACAAGATGTGTATGGATAAATGAAAAAAATGAATTGAAGAATGTAACAAAAAGGCACAGCTGCTTGCCAGAAACTTGTGACTTAAGCGATTTTATACAGATTAACAATATACTAGCAACAGGAATAACTACCTCCATATTTTGAAAATAATTTTGTGCCTGAGGAAAAAAGCTGAGAGAAAGAGTATTTTGCAGCACAGAGAAAAATAAATAATTTACTAATGATGTGCATCTATAGAAAACTCACAAGGCTACCCACTAATAAAAAATAACTGAAAGTAAAAATAACATATTATTAGTCAAAACAGAATTTGATTGTAGTCCTGTGTTAGAAAACAGCTGGGCTAAGACCAAAAACAGAACAATAAGAAGACCAGATGGTAAAGATAAAGTGATTTATGGAACATATGCACAATTGAAAACAGAGTTGTCAGATAGTGCAGTGAATCATACTTGTTGTTGTTGTTGTTGTTGTTGTGGTCTTTAGTTCAAAGACTGGTTTGATGCAGCTCTCCAACCATTCTGTCCTCTACAAGCATCTTCACCTTCGAGTGACTACCACAACGTACATCCTTCTGAATTTGCTTTCTGTATTCATCTCTCAATGCCGTTCTTAACATAAATCATGATCCTCCACCTTTCATTGTGTTTCTGCAGTAAGAACGTGCTTGGACATATGAAGGTAAATTAATATATAAGATTTCACTTTCTTTACACCAGTGCTCTGTAATACAGATAACAGTGCTGTCTAAGATTTGTAACTCGACTTCCAGCTGTTGCACTTTGTTTCTTACACACTGAATAGTTTGGTGGAGTACTGTTAGACGTTTAATGTTACTTATCTTGGTGGCTTCTTTTTCATCACATCTGCAATTAAAAAATCCTTCAGATGGAAAGGAGGTGTCCTTTTCCATCTACTTGCTGCCCCATGGATGGTTGTTTCCAAGTCTGCTGCTGCTCCTGCTATTGCTGGGATTTCTGCTGTTACTCCTGTCTATGGTGCTGCTGTTGATGGTGATGCTGTTGTTGGCATTTCTATTCCAATTATTGTTTGTACTGCTACTACTGCTATTGGTGGGATTTCTGTTGTTACTGCCGTCTGTGATGCTGCTGTTGGTGGTGATGCTGTTGTTGGCATTACTGCTTCGATTATTGTTTGTACCGTTGCATTTTGTATAACTGCTATTGGTTGTGTTTGTTCTGCTGCCTTTTTTTGTTGCTGCTATCATCTGTGATGAGATGGCTTCTCCGTTTTGAGTTGATACAATGATAGGCTTGATGTTTTTGTGTGTACATCATCTCAGCCATCTCATTTATTCTAGAACCTATGAACTTTTTCCCATGAATATTTAAATGCATGTCATGCCTGGTGAAGTGTTTCCTTTACAAGAATTTCACATCTAGGAAGTTTGTGTTTCTGTATGCTTTGCATATTTTGCGAAATTGCCTGTTGGCCTTAATAATTTCCTGGTTGACACATGACGTTTCTATTAGGTCATATCTGTGTGGTTTTCCAGTCACTATTACACTTTCATTTTTCACTGTATCTACGGTTTTCTGGAGGTCACGGACGGCACTTTTTAGTTCATTGCAATAAACATCGTTTGCACCACTAATTATAATTAAAACCCGATTTTATTGTGTAGTGTTATCACACTGCATGTCCCTTATAACTTCGCTCATAGTGGCCCCAGGTTTTACATAGCTGGTAGCTCTAAGAGTGTGTTCGTTTTACACGATTTTTGCGAGATCGCGATCATGACTGTCTGAGTAAACAACTAACTTGGATTTCCTGAGATATGTATTTCTGCCATTACGGCCTTTTAGGGCAATGCTATTTCAATATTTTAGTATATCAGTAGCGTCTGACAGATGGCAATCAGTATCATTAAAGTCTTCCTTGTTTACTTTTACACCGTCTAGAATGGCGAAATTGTTTCATAGAAATTTGACGGAAGCACAAAAGATCAGGTTTGTTGTTGGGTACACACAAGGCGATATACTTTTGTGGGCGACAGAGGTAACTGAGCGTTGTTTCACATATTTACAATTTGAATGGGCATTTCTTGACAAATACTGGTCAGGCGCTGTACAAGAGAGACTTAGTAGAGAGGTTTTTAACCCCGCCCCTTTTAAAAGCAAATGTGGTAGCTTGCGAAGATGTTTGAACTTTTTCCCATGAATATTTAAATGCATGTCATGCCTGGTGAAGTGTTTCCTTTACAAGGATTTCACATCTAGGAAGTTTGTGTTTCTGTATACGATGTTTTGAGAAGTATCTCAACAAAACGCATTATTAGACGAATCCTATGAATTTGGGCCAAACTCTTTGCCTCTGTATATGTCTGCTTGTGTCTGTATATGTGTGGATGGATATGTGTGTGTGTGCGAGTGTATACCCGTCCTTTTTTCCCCCTAAGGTAAGTCTTTCCGCTCCCGGGATTGGAATGACTCCTTACCCTCTCCCTTAAAACCCAAATCCTTTCGTCTTTCCCTCTCCTTCCCTCTTTCCTGACGAAGCAACCGCTGGTTGCAAAAGCTAGAATTTTGCGTGTATGTTTGTGTTTGTTTGTGTGTCTATCGACGTGTCAGCGCTTTCGTTTGGTAAGTCACATCATCTTTGTTTTTAGATATATTTTTCCCACGTGGAATTTTTCCCTCTATATATATATATATATATATATATGAAGTAATTACTATCGTTTTTAATGTGAAACATTTTTTCTTAGATTTAAGTTACAAGAAAAAGTAGGTGTTCTAAGTGAAACATTTTTTCTTAGACTTAAGTTACAAGAAAAAGTAGGTGTTCTAAAGTAGGGTATTTTGTCTGATATTTTCATGTACTGTGGCAGAGGAGACCCACCTCCAAGGGAACTGACAGTAGTGTATTTCCTTGCTAACTGCCACTTGGACCTGATGAAGGCATGGACAACTCGGTGAGAAAGAGTGTAAAAGCTCATTGAAAAACAGTGAAAGTGCTTGTGAAAAATACTAAACATTGAGCAAGTGAAATTTTCTGTCTAAAAAGGGCACTGAAATGCGCAGTGAAATTTGAGTTTTTGCAACCCATGAGGATTTATTTTTCACATGCGAGATAGGACTTGTAAAAATGATATGTATCTTAGAATGTAATCTTTGTTTACCCAAACAGTACATCACTTACAATGAAGATGCCTGAATTTTTTTAAAAGTATAACTTGTGAATATTTTGTGCAAATGTACAATATACTGTACAAAAATATTTTGTATAGCCAGTTCATATAAGTATAAATTTGAAAAAAACTTATGCACTGTAGTTTTGATAAGATTTTGTATGCAGTATGTTTTTCATGTGTAGATTTCTAACCCACTGTCTGGGGTCATTTGTGGTCATTGAATTGTCCAGTTAGCTATTTGTAACATCTAACTGGACAATCCAATGAGAGGCTGATGTGGCAAAGCCAGCTGGCATATTTTTACTTCACCTCCTGTTTCGTCATCTGACTCCTTAAACTCGTTTTCTTCAATTTTAACTAATTACCATTATTATATGTGAGTATAATCTGCATTTTCATAAAATAGAAAGATTGGCCCTCAGTTTTAAAGAATGTAACACCATATCTAATTTTGAGCTCAGTTTTATGTATCTATTGATTATATAATTCATTTTGACTATTCCTAGTTAGTATCTTTTGTTATAGGATGAAATCTGTAATAGTTTTATAACTTAAATCCTATTGTTAACATATAAACAGATATAAGTTCTGTACTAATTACAAACATTTGGAGAAAAAATTACTAGTAATCTTAAAGTATCTATTTGACTCTATTCAAAAACACATTAGCAGAGCCAGCCCTTAATTAATTCCAAAGTAATTAAGAATTTTGTTGAAAGTATTGTTTGTGTAATGATAAATGTTAATTTCATCATTTAAACTAATAATTAGGCTTAACTCATGTAGTAGGAGAAATGGTGAAAAGAAGGAAGTTTTTGATGTATTCAGTTAATTTAATGAGTTAAGTTTTAATTGTAATTTCTGTAAATTAAACATTGAACAATGTGTAGTTTCAGCACCTATTATTGTGAGGGTCCAATGTTTGATCCCAAGACAGACAGTCCACGGCCAATTTTCAGACAAGAGATGTATGTTGGTTAGAACAACAACAATGCATCAACATAATTTTAAATAAGTCTAACACAATTAGGCAGTATGTGAAAACAATGACAGTTTCTCTTCCATACATACCTGATTATACGGAAAGAACTGTGAATTATGTGGCTATGTTTTTTACTGTCCGTTGATGTTCAATAGTAAACTATTGTACCAGTATATGGATGTTCACCTGCAATCTATTAATTAATTTTATCAAAAGTTAAATAATAGTGCACTGGCCATATATAACTGTGTAATATTGGGAGGTTGTGAACAGTGAAAAAATCTACTGTGAAACACAACTGTGCATCTGTCGGCTACATCATCTACAGTAGACAGTACTGCACTTCCATCCCCAATTTTTTCAGCCTGTATAGTAACTCAGCATGTTGACACTGAGGACCACAAATGAAAATAGAAAATGTAAGTGAACCATAACAAGTTCACAAGGACTTGATTTGTTGTGTTGGTAAGTATCTAATTTTCATAGTCAAAATGGAGAGAGATGGTGTTGTCTCACAATAAGTAGATTAAGTAGATGGCAATGAGGTTGTGTGTCCCATGTAGGTGATAGATATCTGTAACGTACTGAATGATAAGGTTCAAGTCTGAATAGCATCAGGGGTTAACATCTTTAGACAGATGCAATAGGGTATCACGAGCCGTTTGTGGTCTCGGAAACCCATAAAATGGAGGCATTTGATGTTTTTCCATAAGCATCTCATGGCGTTGTAGACCCCAGTAGAAGGCTGACCTTTTCAACAGAAAGGATGTAAGTTTTTGTGAGAAGAATGAGCGTGCTTACTAGCAGTTGCAGTACCATGTCTACTGTGGTGTTGCTTGCATTTGTGGTGACAGATAGTTGATCATCTCGAAGGAGCCGGCTCATTGTGGTAGCACATGAAAGAAGTAGTCTTTTGTGAACTCAAAGGAGTCTTTCATTTTAGTGGGCCACTTCACTTTCATTTGGACATGTTTCTTAGATCCTGCTAGTATGTCGTGTATAGATGATTGTAACGCTGCTGCCTGTGCAGGTGTCACCAATAACAGTTCAAAATTCCTAGAAAGCAACAGAGTTCATGATGATTCTGACAGAGAGGAAGCTGTCTTACAGTGTTAGCTCTACCTACAATCAATTGTTCTGATACCTAAAGTGCTAACTAGATGGATGAGGAAGATAACTTCTGGTTTCCGTAACTGAGATTTGTTGTTTTTGTCACTATGCCACCATCTCCTAGAGCACTGAGAACTTGTTTGAAATGTCACTCGGCTCTTTGCATATACCCAAAAAAATGAGTATATTGCGTAAACAGGTGTAGCAATAAGAAAAGAGTCCTGTCAGTGAAACTCTGCCATGTTTGGGCAGCATTTTATAACCCATACAGTATTAAAAGGTATTCAGAGAGCCCAAATGGCATGATAATCATAGTTTTCGCAAAGTTTCCTTTATGGATTTCCACATACGCTTTTTTACAGCCAATTACAGTGAAAAGGGATGTAACTGCTCATGAATGTGTAAAGTCCTGTATTTTGGGTACATGGCAGCTGTCACGGCCTGTACACTTGTTGAGGACCCTGTAGTCACTGCATGCTGCACAGTCATAAGGTTCCTTCTTTTTTCGGTATTGATTTGATTGACGATGCCCATGGACTTCAGATGGGTGAATAGTGCCTGCTAGCAACTTCTCATCAATAACTGCCTTACAACTGTGTAAGTTAGATGGGTCCAGGCACTGTACTTTGTGACATACTGATGGCCCAGTAGTTGCTAGGATGTGACACTTCTTGCTGTTACTGTAGAACTGTGCATGCTCGTACCTTTGTGATGAGGAACACACAGTTGGGGGGAGGTGGAAAGGGAGGAGGGGGCTATGTCTGAGGCACTGTGTATGAAGTCAAAGGGTACAGTACCAGCCTTGATGCTGTTGTGTGTGCTCAGAGTCACTGGCCGCACAGCAGCTCGAAGCATGGGTGGTGGAGCATGGTTGATTGATAAGAGTGTGCTCATTTTCAATTCTTTGCATTCATTGGTGTGGTGGGTATGTGAGATGGCCTTGAGGTGTTCATGTGCTAGTACAAATGCAGCCGATGTGACCACAATGCATTCTTGGCACAGATTGCATTGGAAGCTGCAACACAGTCACCATAATGCTGATGTGCCAACAGTAGTTGTGGTGTCGTGATACACTTCTGGAGTGTGCTGATGTGCTTTGGGTACTTCTATCGATTCTCCCTTCTATTCCAGTCTCGTATTGTTCGTGGAAAGAAAGCTTGTCAGTATGCCTCTGTGTGGGCTCTAATCTCTCTGATTTTACCCTTATGGTCTCTTCGTGAGACATACGTAGGTGGGAGCAATATACCACTTGACTCCTCGGTGAAGGTATGTTCTTGAAACTTCAACAAAAGCCCGCACCGAGCTACTGAGCATCTCTCCTGCAGAGTCTTCCACTAGAGTTTATCTATCATCTCCGTAACACTTTCGTGATTACTAAATGATCCTGTACCGAAGTGCGCATTGGATCTTCTTTATCTCATCTATCAACCCTATCTGGTATGGAGCCCACACTGGTGAGCAGTATTCAAGCAGTGGGCAAACAAGTGTACTGTAACCTACTTCCTTTGTTTTCAGCCTACATTTTCTTAGGATTCTTCCAATAAATCTCAGTCTGGCATCTGCTTTACCGACAATTAATTTAAATAGTCATTCCATTATAAATCACTCCTAATGCCTACTCCCAGATAATTTATGGAATTAACTGCTTCCAGTTGCTGACCTGCTATATTGTAGCTAAATAATAAAGGATCTTTCTTTCTATGTATTCGCAGCTCATTACACTTGTCTACATTGAGATTCAATTGCCATTCACTGCACCATTCGTCAATTCATTGCAGATCTTCCTGCATTTCAGTACGATTTTCCATTGATAAAACCTCTCGATATACTACAGCATCATTGGCAAAGAGCCTCAGTGAACTTCCAATGTTATCCACAAGGTCATTTACGTGTATTGTGAATAGCAACAGTCCTATGACACTCCCCTGTGGCACACCTGAAATCACTCTTACTTCGGAAGACTTCTCTCTATTGAGAATGACATGGTGCATTCTGTTATCTAGGAACTCTTCAATCCAATCACATAATTGGTATGATAGGTCATATGCTCTTATTTTGTTCATTAAATGACTGTGGGGAACTGTATCGAACACCTTGTGGAAGTCAACAAACACGGCATCTACCTGGGAACCTGTGTCTATGGCCCTCTGAGTCCAGTGGACAAATATCGTGAGCTGGGTTTCACATGATTGTCTTTTTGGAAACCCATGCTGGTTCCTACAGAGTAGATTTCTAGTCTCCAGAAAAATCATTATATTCGAACATAATACGTGTTCCAAAGTTCTACAACTGATCGATGTTAGAGATATAGGTCTATAGTTCTGTACATCTGTTCGACATCCCTTCTTGAAAACGGGGATGACCTGTGCCCTTTTCCAATACTTTAGAACGTTACGCTCTTCTAGAGACTTGCGGACACCGCTGCAAGAAGGGGGCAAGTTCCTTCGCATACTCTGTGTAAAGTCCGCAGCTCGTGGTCGTGCGGTAGCGTTCTCGCTTCCCACGCCCGGGTTCCCGGGTTCGATTCCAGGCGGGGTCAGGGATTTTCTTTCCCTCGTGATGACTGGGTGTTGTGTGATGTCCTTAGGTTAGTTAGGTTTAAGTAGTTCTAAGTTCTGGGGGACTGATGACCATTGGCGTTAAGTCCCAAAGTGCTCAGAGCCATTTGAACCATTTGAACCACTCTGTGTAAAATCGAACTAGTATCCCATCAGGTCCAGCAGCCTTTCCTCTTTTGAGCGATTTTAGTTGTTTTTCTATCCCTCTGTCATACATTTCAATATCTACCAGTTTGTCATCTGTGCAACATTCTAGAGAAGGAACTACAGTTCAGTCTTCCTCTGTGAAACAGCTTTGGAAAAAGACATTTAGTATTTCGGCCTTTAGTCTGTCATCCTCTGTTTCAGTACCATTTTGGTCACGGAATGTCTGGACATTTTGTTTTGATCCACCTACCACTTTGATATAATACCAAAATTTCTTAGGATTTTCTGCCAAGTCAGTACATAGAACTTTACTTTCGAATTCATTGAACGCCTCTCGCATAGCTCTCCTCACACCATATTTCACTTCACGTAATTTCTGTTTGTCTACAAGACTCTGGCCGTGTTTATGTTTGCTGTGAAGTTCCCTTTGCTTCCACAGCAGTTTTCTAACTCGGGTGTTGTACCACTGTGGCTGTTTTCCATCTCTTACGATCTTGCTTGGCACATACTCATCTAATGCATATTGTACGATGGTTTTGAACTTTGTCCACTGATCCTCAACACTATCTGTACTGGAGACAAAACATTTGTGTTGAGTCATCAAGTACTCTGAAATCTGCTTTTTGCCACTTTTGCTTCCTACATTTTTTAATATTTCTATTTACAGGTGAAATCATCGATGCAGTATCCGCTTTATGGTCGCTTATTCTCTAAGTTCTGCGTTAACTGTTTCAAATAGTTTGGGTCTGTTTGTCACCAGAATGTCTAATATCTTATCGCCACGAGTCAGTTCTCTGTTTAACTGCTTAAGGTAGTTTTCAGATAACGCAATTTCAAAAAAAATTACTGGATTCTTTGTCCCTGCCACCCATTATAAACGTTTTAGTGTCCCCTCTCTCTGTTACTTTACATATTCTAATGGAAATATTAATAATATTTGCACAAATGAGTTAAAAACAATTCAAAAATTGCCTTAACAGTCTTATTACTTGATAGACAGTGATTACCATTATTTCTCTAGCAAAATCAACCTCTAGCTGCAAGGGATTTCCTGAACTTCTTGATTTTTCCACCACTCATTGGCCTAGTGATCACCATTTTTGAGATGGCCAAGGCACCATTAAGACTAACTGGACTGATCCCATTAGCATACATTAAGAACACTAGTTTGTAGCCAGACAAGGGGATCACCGATACATTACAATGATTTTGCACACATTTAAAATCAACAAATATATAGCCTAAGCATGCTAGTTCCCTAGTGGGTTTATAGTTAACACACTGTAGACTGAACTGTCATAATAGGTTTTTCAGATCCCTAACACTGTGCTTATCAGTTGACATGTCAAAATCAGAATTAAGATCACTACCTATTATAAGATCAAAGCTGGGAAATCTGTTCTCAGTGATTGCACGGAGCTGGATGTCCAATTTTTCTAAGAATACACTACTAATACCACTGGGAGACCTATGCAATGATACTACTATTAGCTTCATCATGCTAATAACTGTACCAGTAGCTTCAAAATTCAGTTCTTCACACACATAATCCAGATCTAAGTTACCAGTTGAGCAATTGATCAATCTGTCGACATAGACTGCTACATAACCTCTCCTATGAACGCTTCTGTGGCAATTGTTTAATAAACTACAATTTTCTAACTTACAAAATGAAACTTTGTCTTCAGTAGTCCAATGTTCACTTAATCCCAACAATTCAAATTTATTTTCTGATAAAAGTCACTCAATACTATTTTTCTTGTCATTCAGTTCTTGGATGTTCAAAAATCTAGTTTTTAGGTCTATATTCTGCTCTTCCTTGTTTTTTGGATGATACTTTTATTTGGATTTTTAACTGGTTTATCCAGCTTTTCACTCTCATTAGACCACTTTAGTTTACCTTCTTTTATTATTATTTTGCAAATGTCTGTATACATCCCACTTAATGTTAGGGATACTAATCTATTTGGATGAGGTCCATCCTGCCCCAGACCGTTTTCATTTTCAAGTATTACCTTTGTGGACATTTGTTCAATTCTTCCCTAGGCTATCTATGGAGAACACTCTTCATTGTTCTGTGATCTTCATCAGCATTTATACACGAGACAGTGAATAAGTCTCACCCCCAAGTTTGATAATATTCCTCCCATCTGTGAAATTTATATTTAACAAAGCTTATAATTTTGTAGGGTGTACTCATCCATATATCTGCTGCTGCCTCAGGTTCATGTTGTCTACTGCAATATGGATTTTAAGCCATGATTAATAAATACAAACATTAAGTTTCAGAACTTTTATTCCAAGATACTTCATAATTGTACTGACATGCTTACAACACTGACTTATATTTTCATTAAGCCGTTACATGCTTCTTGCACAGAATCTAATAAAATACTGCCCTCTAATGCCAACATGGCTGCCCCTTTATATACGAATCTGAACAATTCTCGGTATTGTTATAAAGGGTTTTTCTATAAAATTACAATTAAAACTATTGTTGTGAAATTAATGACATACTTCAGCAGTTGCACTGGCACTTAGAGAATGAATACATTTATTGAACTTTAACCATTTAATATTCTATAAATGTGAAAATATTCAAATACGAAATATTAACAATACTTTTATTATTTTTATAAAATGCAAAAGATACATCCATCGGAAAATGTTCCCTTCAATATATATTTTTCCAAGTCACCTATTGAGTGTGGCAATATAGGTCTTTTATTCATTCTTGACAAAATACCTAAAGAACTATGTTTTTTCTGCACACCACTTATAACATTTTCACTAATTACATTTTAATTTTCTAATCACTTATGATTCTCTCAGTTGGTTTTTCATTTCAATAAAACAGACTTCAATTTAGTTATCGTTTTAACACGAGTCCATCTCAATTTCAAGGAAATTACTTTGATTAATGTACTTCATCATTTTTCCCCAGATTTCACCTAATTACGTTATTTCTAAATGTTCCTACCAATTACAGGACTTATACACTTCAAATCAGTTTCAATGGATTGTTATGTCTCACATCCCACTATCCAAATTTAATATTTTAAGATAACACCACTACATGGCAGAATGTTCAAATAATTCTCCCAATGATTATAGTTCTAACTCTGCCCAGTTATCTGGATAAGTAATTACATGAGATTTTAAATATTCTGCTTAAAAATAAATTATGTGTGAAACTTCTTGAAATTTCTGCATAAGTAAATTCAATTTAAAATTACCTTCTTTTGTCCGTATTGCTGTTGTAATCTGTACATATACATCCATCAAGAATATGAGTTCAAAGAGAGTACTTGATAGTATGAACGTTTGCGTCCATGTAACTGAAAAAGCAGCAGAGTATGGTATTATAAGACTTGCTATTATCACCATTATTAGAATAAATGTGTCCCAAGCTTCTGTTAATACAGAATTTGGCTGAAGGATCCATGGCCATGATGTCTTAAGGCACACTGAATCCATTATAAGCTCTAGTTTCTGCAAGAATAAAGAGATTATCATGTAAGCATACAAAGAATACAAAAACATAGTGCTTTCTCACTTAAATTCATTATAAAATGTTTTTAATTCTACCAGAAGGCAAATAATTTTAACCTCATAGAACAAGCAAATTCATCAATATTAGTTATTAATAAAACCAAAAGGTATAAGTTATTGTTTTCAAACGTGGTGTGAACCTGCACTTCATTTGTGGAGGTAGATAAAATGAAAACAGCACATCAGTTTTCTAGCAGCATTTGACTTTCCACAGATGAAGACATAAAGTAAAATTATTGCCCATTATCAGAGACATTACTCTTCATTGTTGATGTACTGAGATTTCACAACAAATCCTATTCTGCTTTTGGTACTCTTCACAAGTCAAAAATTTTTTAATTTCCTTTATAGCTAAATAGTCTGCACTGATTATTGCAGTGCTTATAGTTGCTTTTGATGTTTACAGTTGATAATATGGATTGTTTTTAAAAGAAACTACAGCACCTATTCAATACACATAAGGCGGGAAAATAAACCACATGTCATGTGTATTTCTTTGAATACAGTACCAGTACTGGTGAAAAAAGTGTGCAGCAATCTCCAATGCTTATTTTCTGTAGGCTTCCGTAACAAATGAAAGCAATAACTGACACAGCAGGAATTCAAATGAAGGCTTTGTTTCCTAGAAATCTTCTTTTTATTTATTTATTTATCCATCTTTAAGCATTTACATGCAATCAATGTCATCACGAGTAATATACAATTTACATATTAAGAAATATAACTATTGTGAGGTATCGCACAAAGCTAAAGTATACATTTTAAAAGAACATACATAATAAAGGAATACATTTGATACATAAAGATATCCCATATAACTAAAGTGTGCATTTTAAATAATGTGTATAATAAAAGAATACTTTTCATACATAAGGATTTCTCCACATGTTTAACAGTTAAATGAGGAACTACAGAGACAAAAAAAGCTTAGGAAGAGGTACCAACGGAGTTGCAAGTTGTTTCATAAGTCAGGTCTATTTTTGAAGAGTTTTCAAATTCTTTAACACTGTAAAAAGCTTTGTCTTTCAGCCATTTTTTAGTCTTGCTTTTAAACATATTAAGAGAGACACAATGTGCCTGCACAGGTGATGTGTTGAAAAAAAATGGTTCAAATGGCTCTGAGCACTATGGGAGTCAACATCTTAGGTCATAAGTCCCCTAGAACTTAGAACTACTTAAACCTAACTAACCTAAGGACATCACACACACCCATGCCGAGGCAGGATTTGAACCTGCGACCGTAGCAGTCCCGCGGTTCCGGACTGCAGCGCCAGAACCGCTAGACCACTGCGGCTGGCGAATGTGTTGAAAAGCCTTATTCCCATGTATTCATAACTGTCTTGTCTTTTCTTGAGTCGAGTTGTTGGTATGTCTATCTTAAATGTTTGACGAGTGTTATGATTATGAACGGGACTGCCTAAGGTTGTAACTGTTAAAGTTTTCTTTTATGTACAAAAAGCAGCTGTATATAAAAAGAGAAGGGACTGTCATTATCTGTAATTCTTTGAAGTATGACCTGCATGATATGTTATTTTTGGTAATCCCAGAGATGCTCCTGATGGATTTTTTCTGCCAAATAAAAATTTCCTGGACTATGGAGAATTACCCCATAGAAGAATACCATAGCTAATATGGCAATGAAAGAATGCATAATAGGAATTTATCAGCAGGCTTTCAGAAACACATGTGCGTAATTTTTTCAGTAGATAGATAACTCGCAAAAGCTTTCGAGATATGTTGTTTATGTGACTCTGCCAGGTTAATTTCGTATCAAAGTATATGCCAAGGGGTTTGGTAAAATTGTACTCAATATCAGCATTGGATAAGCTGAAGGATATATTTACAGTCTTTTCATAGTTAATAGCTAACTCATTGGCTTCGAACCACATATTGGATAATCTGAGAAAATCTTTACTTTGCTCCTTCAGTTTATTTATATCCTTCCCTGAATTGATGAAAGTTGTATCATCTGCGTAAAGCACAGATTTGCATGGCATATTGCTGGGCAGGTCATTTATAAATATTATAAACATTAATGGCCCAAGCACTGATCCTTGGGGTACACCTCTAGTGACATTCAGTAACTGTGGCTTTTGACCTCTGTAGCTTACAGTTTGCTTTCTGTTACTGAGATATGATTTAATGAGGGAGAGTTCCAGATCCCTAATGCCATAACACCATAGTTTTTCCAGCAGTATTGTGTGGTTTACAGAATCAAATGCTTTGCTTAAGTCCATTAGTGTGGCTTCAGCAGATAATTTGGATTCAAAATAAGATTGCACAATGGAAACAACATTTTCAATAGCATTAATTGTTGATAACTGGGCCCCAAAACCATATTGAGACTTAGTCAGTACATTGTTTTTTGGCAAATGCATGTTAATTTGCTTTTGTATACAATATTCAATTATTTTTGAAAAAATAGGTATCAGAGAAACTGGACAGTAATTTTAGTGCAGTTTTTATCACCCTTTTTGTGTAATGGAATTACTACTGTGTTCTTTAGACATTCTGGAAAAATACCACTGTCAAATTTCCAGTTCATGAGTGGGCTTCTGTAACCTACAAGAATACTTCAGTACTCTGTTAAGCAAAAGTAATTCATAGAAGACAATGTAAAAATAGACAGTAAGCTTTAAAGAGTACAAGTCCCTCATTGTTAAAAGATTTGTAAGTAAAGTAAATTTTTATGCTGCATGTTATTCATATTACAATTATTATTACTGTTATTAGATGTGATTGTACTCTACTAACCAATGTTTTATGATTCAGTTTGTTGAGTTTTGATGCAGATAATTTTTTCTTCATGAATTCTCTTTCTCTCTTCAGTACATTAAGCATCTGCACTCATAGTTATATTCTCTATTATGTTAATATTTTGTCTGAATACCTGTTTAAAGCATCTGAGGCATTTATCTGGGCTCTTTGTCAACCACTGTTGACTTTTTGAATCCAGAGTATACTTTTCAGTCATTTTCTATACATTAAAATTTTGTAACTAAGTCTTCTTGCTGGAAGTCTGTGGATGTGAACATAAAAGTTTAACCTTCTTTGTAGGACGTCTGCTGTGAGGATGCATAATTTTTCTATCAGTGTCTAGGATGTTAGCCTGTAGAAATCTTCTGTTCTCTTTGGGCTGAGAATCCTTCTCATAACATTGCACTCCTCTTTCTGCTGATCTTCATATTCCCTTTACTTGAGGTTTTAAGGATGACATCACAGTCATGAAGCACAATCATTCTCATGGAAATCAACATAATGTATGTATATATATTTTTACAAAGAGCATTTTGAAAGTAAGTACAATTTTCAAATTTCATCATTGAAGCACTGCAGTTGGCGTTTGGCACATCTGTGCTGAGTATCACAATCTGTTGGTAAGCCACAGACGCCATTACAGAGTCAAGTGCCTCAACTGACTGAGGTACTTGCTCACTGAAATTTTCCCTGTGATTCATTTTCTCATTGATAAAGGCATGAAAGCAGCTGGAATTCATCATCAGATAAGTGAAGTGTAAGCTTAAACATTATGTGTGATGGGATGGTATGCAACTGGGTAAGAGCTTTTAAAGATGGCTGTATGAATGTGCAGGATGAGAAATGAAGTGGGCAATCTCCAGTCATTAATGATGGTTTGTGTGCAGAAAGTTAAAAAAGTGAGAGAGAACTGACACAAGATTTTGACATCATGTAATGAGCTTCCTCATGAAGTGTGCTTTATGCAACTGTTACATAATGCTTCAATTATCATAAGTTATGCCCATGCTGCTAACTGAAAATGCGGAGAGGTGCATAAAAGCAAATGTTAACCCAGTTCTTTGACTTCTATAGAGTGGTACAGTGAGGAAGGTGATGAGTTTTTAAGACAATTTGTCATAGGCAATTAAAAACTGGTAGCTAATGTTACACATGAATGATAGCAGCAGTCCAGGAATAGCAGCATTCAACATCACCCTGGAAAGTGAAGTTCAAGCAAACAATTTCAGCTCAGAAAATTATGTGCACTGCTTTTTGGAACAGGAAGGGGACATACTTGTGGATTTTTTGCCTTCTGATGAAGCCATAAATTCTGTAACTTTTGTGAGACCTTAAAAAAACTGTGGCATGCAATCCAAAACAAAAGGTGTGGCATGCTGAGTAAGTGGAATGTTTCACTTCATGACAAGATCTGTCCACATGCAGCCAATTGAACACTGCAGCAGATTGGATCATTTGGCTGAGAACAATATGATCACCATCCAGACAGCCTCAATCTAGTGCCCAGTAACTACAACGTGTTCATGAATTTGAAGAAGCATCTGGTTGTTCAGTGGCTCAACAACAATGAAGATGTCAAAATGACCATGTTGAAATGGTTGTCTAATCAGGTGGCAGATTTCTACAGGTATAGTGTTCAACAGATGGTTGAACTATATGTGCCTTAATATTAGTGAGAATTATGTAGAAAACTAAAGTACAGGCTTCATGAAACATAAATTTGCTGAGAAAACTCTACTTGCTTTCCGTTTTATTTTGTTATGGTACTTACTTGAAAGGCACATCCCATATTATTATTATTATTATTTCTGTATTTTACAGTCAATATTTCATTATTCTAAAGAAGGTAGAAAGGAATACATGTCCAAAAAATTAGATTCATAAAAAATGCAAAATGGTTAATTAGTAATGGCTGGATGGCATATCCAAGGCTGTAGAAGCATGTAAAAACTATAACAAAGATACATACCACCAACAGGAAGATTGAAGAGATGTTTGGAGAAAAGACATGCATCAAAATTCTTGACAGGATTCAGATAGCACAACAGTATTAACCCTCAGGTGAGCGCGTCTGTATATAAAAAGTGCCAATCAAAATTAAACTATTTTGAGTCATTCAATTAGTGTTTCACAATTGTGAGCCCCTACCAACTGCCTCATCATTGCTTCAGCTAACACAGCAATAAAATGTATTGTCATAACTCCACGTGAACAATTAATATAAAATAAAAAGCATGCTGTCTAAGAAGAAATTTACGTTCTGTGTAAGAAAATGACATTTTATCAGCTAGCAGCACAATGCCACAATGAGACAGTTGTCTATGAGATAATTAGTATAGATGTAAGCACTTGGCTATGATATGATGCAAATGCACTGTTTAATCCTTTGAGTCGGTCATTATTGTGGGGTAACAGCTGTCCATGTCAACAGAGACACATAACAAAAGTTTATTTTATTATTATTTAATTAAACAGTTATTTAGTTCATACAACGTAAGTTTAGTTTATCGTTGTTTCATTGAACTGAGATTAAACTGTCATTATGCTCATATGTTTACCTCCATTACACAAAAACAGCTATTTTTCACATTTGTAAAAAATACGCAGTGCGCCCTTTCATGTTATGAAAAATACCACACTCACTCGAGGGTTAAAAAAAAGGAAGGAAAACTGAAAGGTATACACAGAGGGCCTTTACAGAGGAAACAAACTTGAGAACATAATTATAAAAAAAGAAGGGGAAGTAGGTGAAAATGAGATGGGAGACATGTAACTGTAAAAAGAATTTCACAGAGTGCTGACAGACATCATTGGAAGAAAGGTTCCAGGAGTAGATAACATTCAGTCAGAACTACTGATAACCTTGGAAGAGCCAGCCATGACAGAACTCTTCCATCTGGTGTGCAAGGTGTATGAGACAGGCAAAATATCCTCAGACATCAAAAAGAATGTAATACCCAATTCCAATGACAGCAGGGGCTGACAGGTTTAAACTTCCAGTTTAGTAAGTCATGGCTGCAAAATACTAACAGAAATTATTTACAGAAGAATGGAAAAAACTGGCAGAAGCTGACCCTGGGGAATATCAATTTGTGCTCTGGAGAAATGCAGAAACACACGAGGCAATACTTACACTATGGTTTTTCTTACAATCTAGGTTAAGAAAAGGCAAGCCTGTTTTTAAAGCATAAATTCATTTAAGAACATGTTAAATGCATCATTTACCTCACTTATCCTATAAATTGGATTCCAATCTATTTGTTATAGATGGCAATTAGAGTGGGAAAGAGTTTCAGTATTTATACGTCTAAAGGACTGGTAGGTGTGGGAAACTTTGCTGCACAAACTAATGTTATTAACCTTAAGCAGTTCGCCATCATGGTCAGAAAGGCCATTAATGATTTGGCATATACTTACATTGTTGATTCTGTTCTTGTCAATAAAAGTGTTGTCTATCAGACTTTTTCAGTTTTCTGTAACTCTAGTAGGGCAGTTAACCATAGCAGCCAAGTTGTAAGAGTTCATTAAATGTACCAGGTCAGTCCTATTGTTTTTATCAGTTAAGAATTAAAGACCACGCCAACTATTAAATTTCTGAATTTGGAAAAAAGCTTGCCTAAAAGAGTTTCTAACTATTCAGAAAAATACAAAATTTCCCTGCTGGAGCTCTGTAAATTGTAAGCACTATAACTGACAGGTTCTTTGCACTGATTTCAATCCCACAGACTACAAAATGTTGATCTGTAGAATATTTTCTTAAATCTAAAGCTTTATAAATAATTTTGTTGTTGATATAAATTACAGCACCACCTTTCTCTCTACTTATTCTACAACAGTAAGTAGGTAAATAATACTATTCAAGTTGCAACCCTTCAGTTTCATTTGCCATATGATGGTCAGTAATGCATAAAACATGTGCATGATCAACAAAACCCATATCACCTAGATTTATAGATAGAAAATATAATTTATTTTTGAGAACTCTGACATTTTGATGAAAAATAATAAGATTGTTAGAGTTACCTTCACTGTCCTGTGGTGAGTCCCTTTGTATGTTCACGCCGTATTTCACTGTTTCACTAAGAATTGAGGCTCTGAGCACTATGGGACTTAACATCTATGGTCATCAGTCCCCTAGAACTTAGAACTACTTAAACCTAACTAACCTAAGGACATCACACAACACCCAGTCATCACGAGGCAGAGAAAATCCCTGACCCCGCCGGGAATCGAACCCGGGAACCCGGGCGTGGGAAGCGAGAATGCTACCACACGACCACGAGCTGTGGACTACTAAGAATTGAATTGTCCCTACTGTGGCCTATGTTGCAGCCAGCAGTTTGTTCACTTGATGATGTCTCTGTGACTGTGAGAGTTCCAGCCATAAAGAATCACTGCCTCTCATTGGCACTCTTCTTACTCTCATTGAGATTTGTGATGCAGTTTTTTTCACTTCTATGTACAGCAGCAGAAATACTTCCAAGCTCTTTAGGTCCTTCGGATGAAGAATCAGATGACATTGATGTGAGGACTTTATATTATTGTTGTTTAAGCCCATGAAGAAGTCTTTACCATGTGTAGAGGAAGCAAGCTATTATCTCTAAATTTAGAAATGTTAGTTTTATATGTAATATGTATATATTTGTGTGTCCCCTGCATTCTTATTTTGTTTCCTGGATAGACTGGTATGGAATACCTCCTGCAGCACATTAGGTGACTTTTCTGGCAGAGCAGGTTGAAAGAGTTCTTAGTACTTCAGTCCGGTTCCATGGTTTTGTTATTATTGATGCAATGTTTGTGCATAAGCTGAGCTTCCCAGTGCTGTTTATGTGCAGCCCATGGTTTGTGTAGTCACTTCTTTGCAAAAACAAATTGGCATCAATTACCTTCACATTAGCAAATCTTGATGATATGTCCATTACATATCTGTTAAAATTATACACTGGACGCTTTCTGGTATGTCATGAGGGTAAGGAATGGTACACACTAATAAATTTGCGTGATCAAGTTTTGAGATCACCTTTCCTAAATCACGGAAAATGTTTTTTTTTTTTATGACTGTCATTCATTCCTGCAAGAATAATAACTACATCATCATGTTTGAAGTCCCTAGTTAGTTCAAATGCCTCTTCCAATACATTCCCAAGTAATTCATTAAATTTACACGAAGAAGTTGTGCAATACTTAGGTTTTACGAAGTCATTTAGCAAGGATGTACATTTTCTGTCATGACTGTCCAAAAGCAATAAACTATTTTGTAGACTGAACATTTAGAGGTATTTTTGTCATATTTTTAGTATGCCTGTCTCTCTCTCTCTCTCTCATATATTCACCCACAGGGGGCAATATTTCTGTCTCATTGATTTCACCCACTAAGGCACTAAAACGATTATTTGTACTCACATGATTTAGTTGTTGAGAAATGAGATTTTTTACCATCTTTTTAGGCTGGCTCCAAGTCATCTAGGATTTCACATTCACTTCGCTGCTCTTTGTGCAATAAATATTCATATTCAAATTTTAATATTTGCAACTCTTCTAACTACACTGAAATTATTTCTTTCTTGCTGTCTTTAGAGCTAATTTTTACACATTTATTACATATCCATTAGCATTTGCATTTATATGAATATAGTGGTAAACAATTTCACATTTGCAGCATTTAACGCATTTCACTCCACATAAACACAGGTTTCTATACATTTCTTCTTGCAGAGCAGTTTTATGGCTGTATGATGAAGTTGATGCTAAAAAAACTATAGACCAAATCTTCATTGACAAATCAAAATGTGGCTTTAAATCTGAGGTACTGGATATGGGTTTCTCTGGTCATCAAGCAGTTAAATTAACTTTAGAAAAATCTCATGAAAAAAGTAACAACAGGAGATATGTTCAGAGAAGATTAATTAATGATGACAGTATTAGGATTTTTAATCTAATGTTAAAAAATGTAAACTGGGACATGGAAAGGAATAGTTCTGTAGATATAAAATTCAACAAGTACTTGTCAAATTATAAATACTGCTATGATATTTCATTCTCTCTGAAGAGAATGAAAATAAACAAAAAATCAAATTCTGGATAACAAGTGAAATCAAAGAGTTACCAGAAATTCTTAGAATGCTATATAAGTGTGCAAAGCAAAATATTATCTTGAAACCATATGCCAAGTGTAATAGGAAAAAGCACAGGGAAGCTATAATTGCTGCAAAAAGGAAGCGCAATGATTCATATATCAGAAAGGATAACAACAAAATGAAATCTGCATAGAAAGTTATTAGCAATCATACAGGCAAACATGAGAGTGCAAGTAATAAAATCACCACAAAACACAAAAATGAAATTGTAGATTTTCCACTTCTAATAGCTAATTTATTTAATGATCACTATATTAATGTAGCCCAAAACCTGAACACCATTAAATATAATCCAGAGACAAAGGTAAAAACTCCAGTAAATGAAAGGACAATGTACCTATATCCTGTAACACCCAAAGAAGTACAATCGGCTATCAGCAAACTAAAGAGTAATATGAGCTGCGGATTTGATGGTATCCCTGACAAAATTATTAAATATAGTACCAATAATGTTGTCTCTCAGCATGTAGACAATCACTGACTCTTTTGAATCTGGAGTGTTTCCAAATAAACTTAAGCAGCCAACAGTAATACCAGTTTATAAAAGTGGTGAAAAGTTTGCTGTTAAAAATTTCAAACCTCTATCATTTTTATCTGTAGTTTCGAAAATAATTGGAAGATTAATGTATGACAGATTGTTAGACATCCTAAATAGAAATAAAATTCTTGTAAATGCACGGAATGGTTTCAGAAAAGGCAAACCTACACAAACAGCTCTCTTCAGTTTCCTAAAACTTGTTTAGAAAGCTACTGAGGACAAGGAACTGATCTGTGGGTTGTTTTTGGACCTTTCCAAAGAAAACAAAGATTACAAATTATTCAGGATGGAAATGTGTACCCTTCTGAATATAAAAAAGTTAATTATGGGGTGCCCCAAAGCTCGGTATTGGGACCACTATTACTCTTGTTATTTATTAATGATCTACCTCAATAGTTTTCAACAGCTGATACCATATTATTTGCTGATGATACCAGATTCATTATAAAAGGAAAGAATGATTACGAGATACAGCAAAAAGTCAACAAAACAGCACAAGCGGCAGAAAAATGGTTTAAAGATAACTGTCTAGTTGTCAATGACAAGAAAACTGTATGAAATGATATTTAAATCGAAACCCTACACTGTTGACAGGCTTTGATATACATCAAAGGGGACAGTCGTAAAAATATGTGCCACGACCGCAACTCGTACCCGGTATCTCATGCTTACATGGCAGACACTCTATTCATCTGAGTCATCGAGGGTAGAGAGGATAGTGCGACTGCAGGGACTTATCCCTTGCATGCTCCCCGTGAGACCCACATTCCCAACTTAATGTCCACACACTACATTCGTAGTGTAATGGGCAGGGGCATGTAACAAAGTATTCCATACAGGATGTGGTGAGCACCTAAATAGCTTATGAATATTACTTCTAAGCAAAACAAAACTTGTGGCTGTTAAAAACAGATTGAGCTGTGCAATAAAATGGTGCATACATTTCAGTTCAAAGAGTCAATGCAGGGAAACTCAGAGCACTGACCAAGCGTGAAATACATTTGATTTGGTCAGAACAATTTTCAGTGAACAAGTAAAGAAAATGTAGTAAAAGAAGAAAAGAATCAATAATCATCCCCCCCCCTCAATAACAAGAATGATTTAACATTATTACATGTTACTGCACATTCCTAAGAAGTAGGCTTAATGAATTGCGTTATTGGTCACACAAAATTAACTACAACATGTTTATTTGCCTTAACGTAATGGAATAGGATTTATGTCTCATACATAATATTGATATGTCTAGTTATATACACAATTACAGATGTTAACCTTACACTTTAAATTTAACATATGTTCACATTCTTCATCAAAAAATTCTGATACATTATAAATTGAATTTTCAAACAGTCAGCTGTACAGTTTTGTTTGAAATAGTTTAGAAGCCATGGACCATGCTGAAGGTTATAATTTGTTGAAGATTATTAGAGCACTGGTGCGGATGACTGGGCTGTTTTTACTAGTCTGTATCTCGGAATATCCATTTTAACTTTTCCTCTGCACTGTGCTGGTGTTTAGTTCCCCCTTTACGAAATTCTTTCATATTTTTTAATGTATAGTGATGAGAAATATATATAAATATTTCCATCTGTAAGTATATTGAGTTTTCTAGGAGAGGTTGACAGTGATCTGCTGGTCTAGCCCTACACATTACTTTTATAACTTTCTTGTGTATCCTCAATGTATTACATATGTGTGTGGAGTGGCCCCATACTAGCAGTCCATAAGAAATGTCAGACTGGAACAGTCCAAAATGTGTCAATCTTAAATAATTAGGAGTAACTAAACCTCTCAGTTTCCATGCTAGGTATGTTATCCTTGATATTCTTTTGCAAATGTACCTGATGTGTTCCCCTTACCTCAATTATGAGTGTATATGGAATTCTAAAAGTTTAGCTGTTCGAGTTTCTATATCATTAGATACTCCTGATAGGGGATTCTTGGTCTTGTCAGGATTACACAGCAGTTTGTCATAGGAGACCATTTTATTGCAACATTTAGTGATTTTTGTGACATGTTTTGTAATGTCGATGTGTCCTGGTGAGTAGCAATTGTTGTTGTGTCATCTGCATAGCAGACCACAGATTGAGGAACATGATGTAGCAAATCACTGCAGGCAATTATGAAAGAGAATGGTCCAAGCACTGATCCCTAGGGTATACTTTCTCTACAATTTCCATTAGAAAATGTCTGTTTCTCACTGTTGTCTCATGACATATTGGTTTCTGTGTTTTAAGTATGAAGCAATTACTATTAGTGCTGTAAAATGTACTTGACAAAATTCAAGTTTCTCAATCAATACTTCATAAGGCATATAATGATAGGTCTTACTTAGTTCACATAAAGCCAACGAGGCTTTATCCCTATTTTGAAAAAATAGTGATTATCTGGTTTACAATGTCAAGAACAGCTGAAGTAGCGTGTTTTCCTCATCTGTGACCAAACTGTTTGTCCAAAAGGAGTTTATTTTCTTCAAAATAATCACTTATTTGATAGTGTAAAGAGTTTCAAATATTTTGGAAATTATGGGATGTATTTAGAATGGACGTTAATTTTCAGGGACATTTTTGTCTCCTTGTTTAAACATTGGTATAAGATTTGAAAATTTAAAGATGCAGTGACACTCAATATTAAGTGGTTGATTATTTATATCAAACAGAAATATATGAGATCTAAGGCAGAAACTTGTGGTACTCCTGTGACATGATTTTCGACTCTGAATTATAAGTTCCTCTCTGTGATGATATAATGACTCTTTGTCTTTGGTTATGCAGGTTGGAGTTAAACCAACAGACCCAACACAATTTCCTCCTGCATTTCAAAAGTATTAAAAGACAATTATGTATAATGAACCTACAATTTTTTTAAATAGAAACGATGTCCTATGCAGTGAACAACATGTATTCAGAAATAAGAGGTCAACAACAAATGCTATTTATGAGTGCATCAAATCCATATTGAGCCTTATGGACAAAAAAAACAAGAATTAACAGGAGTATTTATTGAACTGTCAAAAGGTTTTGACATGGTGGACAATAAGATTCTGCTGTCAATCCTTGAAACATATGGTATTCAACGTCTGTCCAACATCTAGATCAGTTCCTTCCTGAGCAATTGTGAGCAGTTAGTGGGCATCAAACACACAATATCTACCTAAAAACGGTATTGGAATACTTACCAGACTTTAAAGGAAGTAAATATGGTGTTCTCCAAGGATCAGTAGTGTTCCTTCTGTATATAAACGATCTCAGCTTAAATGTGGATGCACATAAAATAATCATAGTTGCAGATGACACCACAATTCTACTAAAAGGATGCAGTAAAGAACAAGTACTGCAATCAATAGACACTCACAAAACAACTTAGCTGCTAGGTACAGAATAATCAGATTGTAATAAATAGTAAAAAACTACTGCATCAAAATTCCGCAATGCTCCATACAAGGACATGTTTATCCTGTTGGTCTCTATCAATGATGAACTAGATAGTAACAGTACAGAAACCAAATTCCTTGGATTATAGCTGCAGAGCAATGTTAAATTGAATCAGCATTTTGAATACCTTAATGCAGAACTGAGCAAGACATGTTATTTTCTTTGCTCACTAAAATCATGCTGTAGTGAGAAAATAGTAATGAATGCATACCATGGCTACTTCTATTCTCACCTTAAATATGTAGGTAGTCTCTTTCTGCGGAACTCTAAAACAGTTAATAGCACTTTCAAACTACAAAAAAGGGCCATTAGAATTGGATGGAAACCTAGAGACTCTTGCAAACCTCTGTTTAAGATACTTTGTATCATTCCCTTACCATGTGTATTCATAATGGAAATCCTTATATTCGTTAAAGTAAATATAACTGGTAAGAACTACATACTGTGAAAAAAACTGTGATATACATGATCATTTTACCAGAAAAAAAAAACAAAAATTTACATATAATCCAAACCAGAACATCTCTGTGCCTGAAAGGTGCTTTCCACATGGGAGTTAAACTATATAACAAACTTCCCAAAAATATAAAAGCTATTACTGAAGGCAATATCTTTGGCAAATCTCTAAAGTCATAGTTACAGCATCACTGCTTTTACTTCATTTAAGAATATTTACATTTATGAAGTGTGCTATATAAATACTTAATTCATAAAGTGTTTTATTGTAACCTTAAATAAGTATGCCTATAAATCACTTTCAGAAGTGTACTAATAACATGACTTCTCCAATGTCTTATGCAAAGATGCTTTGTAGAAATCATGACCAATAAGTACAGCACAGTACAATGCAATACAAAAATCATTTTAATACTGTGCCCCTAATTCCATATTTTTCTAGTTTATGGAGTAGCAAGAAACGGTTCACACTGTCAAAGGCCTTTAATATGTTACAAAAAATTCCTGTGGTATGCAGTGAACTGTCCAGAGGGACCTAATTTTATGTAAAAAATGGCTTATAGCAGATACTATGAAATCCAATTGGTTTCTTGAGATAATTTTAAATTCTTTTATGAGATTTTTAATTTGTTTTGTGACTACCTTTTCAAATATTTTTTAGTTGTGGAGGAAGAGAGATTGGGTCACAGTTTCCAATTTGTGGCTTTTTTTAATAGTGGCTTATCTAAAGTGTTATTTTAGACTGTCTGGAAAATAGCCTTCTTGTAGGTACTGGTTAACTATTGCAATTAGTGTCTGTGCAATTATTTTAGATGCTGTTTTAAACACTTGTGGGGGTGTAGAACCACTGGCTCTACCCCTCAATAATATTGCTGGCTCACTGCAGCAAGAACAACTGTATCTTTGCCAGATCAGTTGTTTGTAGTACACTCTATGCTACATACACTGTGAGAATAAAATTATTCATAGTAAGTAAAGGGAGGGCAAGTGATTATTTATCATCATAATGAGCACCCCACTCTGCTTTTGTTGGTATCCCATCCCATCCTGCTGACATTTTAATTTTTAGTGTTAGTACCCCATTTCTACCTTTTACAGTAGTTCTGCTGACTGTAGTGAAAAATTCATCTTTAAATTGTTCAGTGTTAAGCAATTATATGTTATGTGGGTAATTTTCTACATTGATGTTTGATTTGTTTACGTTTATAAATAATTAATTAAATAATAATGATATTTGAGCAGGATTTACAAAAGTTTTGCACTCTATTTTGATTTCAGAAATATCATGACCTCAAGCTGTGACATCTGTTTCAGTTTTGATCACTGACTATAACGGCTTTAATTTGTTTTCCGTTTCCAAAATAAATTTATTATGTGCCAGTTATTTTTCTGCCCTTGCAACTTTTTTAAGAATATATTTGTAAATTTTTACATAGGTAACAAAATCAGCACTTTCACTGTTTTTAGTTCCCTATGTAGCTGTCTTTTTCTTGCACTTGTAGTTTTTATTGCTTTAGTGATCCACTTTACTTTATTTCCTACTTTTTTATGGTGTACAGTAAGGTGGAAAGTTTCATTAAAAATGTGCAGGAAGTTTTCCCAGAAAGTAACAAAATTTTCAGAACATGAAATACTTTAATCTATAGCCCACTTCATCTTATTTAATCTATGATGGAATAAATTCATATTTTCTGTGCTAAACTGGTGTTTGCTTTAGGTTTTTTTCAGAACAAGTTTCTGTTGTTCTTGGTAACTCCATAAACTGAACACAATCATCAGAAGGTCCTAAATCTAAAGCAAACTTGTTTGCCTCATTATAAGTACAATTGGTTAAAATATTCTCTATACATGTTGCTGACATTTCATTTACTCGAATAAAATCAGTGAAATTAGCACTGAAACCCAATATTTGAATTATTAGTCAAGTTTTGTTTCTCTGCCTTATGTATAATTGTATGTTTGTATGTTCAAGTGCATTAAGAATGTATTGTTACTTTATTGAATATTCAAATGGCACCTGTTTTGAAAGGCAGTTTACTTATTTTCATTTCAGCTTTGTTATTAATTTTTACACCCTATAACAGAACGTAAAATCATGTATGTCAGTAATTTCTTTATGTGTAATGTTTTATGTAAATATAGCCTTTGACTGCGAGTTGAACAATTAAGAAACGGTTATCTTTGGTCATGCGGGAAGGAGGTAGATCTTAGGAAGAGGGGGGTTGAGGGTCTTTGGATCGGGAGCGTGGGTGAGAGGAGGTGGTAATACAGATGTGGTGTAAAACAATGTCTTATTGCATATTATTGTAGAAGTGTTAAATGTGAATAAATGAATTAAATAGTGATGTGCAAAACTAATGTAACTTTTGCTCTCTAAAAATCAAAATACCACATCGCCCTAAAAACCAGTTAATCTCATCCAAACACAAAGAAAATCGCGGGAACATTGCAGTGGAATCACCTCTAGACTTCACGAAGACAACAACGCAGCCATCGATATGAGTTAAGTACCAAACTGTTCGTACTTGTTAACGACCTCGGACTATAAATTTGAATCTCCTGTAGTGCCTGAAGTCACCATGAGGACAAAGGAATAGGACAACTTATAGACTGTGGAAATCTTAGGAAGAGGTCTGTTAAACTTGGGGGCTCATCCAGGATATTACAGTTAAATGCGATGAGACTAATTGTGCTTCGTTTGCGGAACATTATAAACTTTATAATTTGTAAAACATGAATAACATTGTACATGTTTCCTGGACCAGAAAAAGTAGTGTGAGTACCAACAAAGTGCTGGCTTATCGGAGAGGTGGACCTGTGATCAACGTCGTGGTGTGAAAAGATAAATACAATTCTGCTTTGTTTTAAACTTTTCGTCAAAACTGTGTCCAAACACGTGGTGTCATCATGACGCTATCAGAAGAAATTAAAAAGGAAGTGGGAGAAATGTTAGACTCGAACGTGTATGGTGTAAGTGACAATCCAGATGACTCACAAACCGAAAGAAAACCGGATCAACAGGACTGGGTAAGTTTACTCTTTGCCAGAATGGGACAAATGCAGTCCGAATTAACAATGGCAATGAATTCAAATAGTGAATTCCTAGAATCGAAAATAAATGCATCCAATGAGTCGCTAGAAGCGAAATTAAACTTAACTAGTGAATCGCTGGAAGCAGAAATGAAAAGCAATGGTGATGTACTGAAAGAAGAGATCTCAAATTTAGAACTTCAATTAGGAGAAAGTTTGGAGGGCATGAACTCCAAAATTGAGGCTATAGAAAATAAGTTTGTGACCTTAGAAAATAAACTGGCCACAGTTAGCTCAAGTCAAGGGAAAGAGATTGAAAGGTTAACTGCAGCTCAAAGAACTGTGGAGGAGAGGGTAGACAAATTAAGTCTACATACAGAATCAAAAGTTAATTCAGTAGATGCTGAATTAAATAAGATACAAGAGTCTGTAACATGTAATTTAAGTGTAATAGCCAAGAGATTCACTGAAATGCAAGATAATTTTGTGTCTAGAAATTTATGTATGAATGGTGGAAGTGTGTGGAGTAATTCACCTGTTAAAAGTTTTCCTTGTGATAATTTACACCCTGTAGATTTTTTACAACACTGCTCTGACTACCTTGTTCCTGGCATGTCTGACAATCTAAAGATTAAATTTGTCAAAAAATTTCTTGAGGGAGAAGCTTTGTCTTGGGCAAACCAACATTTTGATGAGTGGAAAACGTTTGATGATTTTAAGAAGAGTTTCTTAAATAAGTTTTGGTCTGAGACTGAACAGGGTGGAATAAAAAGTGAATTTTTAAATGGGCCTAGTTTCAGCGGCAGAAACCACTCAATGAAAGACTTTTGCAGGGATCAACTTAGGAAATTGGTGCACCTAGATAAACCCTTCAACGAAATGACGCAAATTGATGCCCTTAAAAGAAGCTTACCTGAATGAATACAGTGGGAATTAGTGCATGGACCTGACGACTGTTTAGACCAGTTTATTAAATATACAGACAAATTAGACAGGGCAATGGAGAGAAATGTGCAACAGTTTAGTAATGGAAAGCATTACAAAGGGAGGTGGAATTCTGATTACCGGGGGGAGAACACTATAAGGGACGATAGAGATTTTCAGAATGAACACCAATATGATAGAACAAGAGAGTACAATGCTAATGGTAGAGGGAGTAACTGGGAAAACAGTGGTGTAACTAGGAACAACAGATGGGAAGGTAACAAGAGAATGAATACAAATTGGAGGAGTGACATTAGAGGTAGACATCCGGAAAACTCCGGACCGCCTCAACGAGGGTCCACAGCTTTGGGATGAACAGATTTAATCATAATAGGACCACTAACGTTCACACAAAACCCAATAGTGTAAATAACTGTACCATTAACAAACAGGTTAAAAACGACGAATACCAATTGAATTATATAAATTTTGATAAAAAATTTTGGGATGCTATGTGGCACAGTAGACCACCACAAAATAAACATAGGAGAGATCAAAGTTCTGACTCAATTCTGGATGAGGAGATGTTAAATGATTTTTACAGCTGGGCAAAAAGGGGAGAGCAAGGTGATAATGAAGAGAGTAATAAATGTTTCAGTTCAGAATTGGGGGCGTTGTTCACACAAGAAGGTAATAGTGAATCAGCTGATGATAAACCTAAGCAACAGGAAAAAGAATCAATCATAGAAAGTGAGAAACAGAGAGAAATAGATGAAACTGGCAGTAAAGTATACCATAGTAGTGATGATGTTAGTATTATTGATGTGAAAAGTACGGTAAGCAAACCAGAAGGTGAGTACAATGTTTTTATTGAAATAAATAATGAAGTGTTCAAACTTGATGATAGTTGTGGTGACGAAGCAAAGGAATATGATAAGAATAATGAAGTGACAGCTGAAAATCAATTGCTACATGTCTGTCCTGATGATTTCATGGTTAATGAAAGTTGTGATAACAAAAGTGAAAATATGGTGAAAGAATTAGATTTGTGTGATATTATTGAAAGTAAAGGAAGCCAATTTTTAGAAATCCTGTGGAACAAGTATAATGAGAGTTGTAGTAGCAAAGTGTTTTGGTATCATCTAACTATAATTAGTAGAGTTTTATGCCCACGCTGGTGGGAGAGTAAAAGAAAGAGTCTGAGTGAAAGGTACATAAACAGTAAGGAGATATTTTGTGTGCAGCCAAAGTGTAAACTTGACACTAGTAACTTAGAACCTGAAACTCATGTAAACCTGATGAAGACTCAAAGGGAGTAAGTAGGTGGAAATTATAAAGAAATTGAAAAAGATTTATTATATGAAGTCCCTGAGTGGAAGGCAGATGAAAAGGATTTAGGCTGTCCATACATTAAAATAAGAGTAAATCAGTGGGAAGGGCACTGCCTTATTGATACAGGAAGCCCCATATGTGCAATATCAGAAAAATTTAGAGATAAAATTAGAGATGGTAAGAACTTTGTAGATATGCCAGTTGTAGGGGCAAAAATCAGAGGTGCCACTGGTAGGCAAAGTGAGGTACTTAAGAGTCAAGTAATGTTAACGTTTGAAATTGAAAATGTGGAATTTGAGCAGAGTTGCCTTGTGGTCCCAAGGTTAGAAGAAAATATCATCTTTGGTATGAATTGGGTCTTAAAAGTGGGTGTGAGCTTCTCTTGGGCAGATAAGAGTGTTATAATTACTGAACCTGAGAAAAATAGTATTCTGAAAACAGAAATGTTCATCCTTAACTGTAGTAATTCTTGCAACCATATCAAAGCTGTTGTAAGCGAGGTAGATAATCAAGCCATAAGTGATAACACATCCTTTGACCTTATAAATGAACAAAATTTCGAAGAATTAGTAGAAGTCAAATTGAAGGAAGCTGTAAATCTAAGTGAAAGTCAGAAAAATCAGTTAAGAGAAGTGTTATGGGAATTTCAGGATACATTCAGTGAGAGACCAGGGAAGGTAAAAGACTGTCAGTACAGACTTCAACTCAGAGATCATCATCCTTTCTTCTTAAAACCATATGGCATTCCATTCTCCAGGAAAAAAGATGTAGAAAGGGAAATCCAAAAAATGGAAAGTTGGGGGATTATAGAAAGAAGAAGAAGTGCTTATAACAACCCATTAGTAGTTGTGTCTAAGAGAATGGTGGGGTTAGACTTGTACCTGACTCTAGGCACCTTAATAAATTTTTGATCACCTTAATAAATTTTTGATTAGAGAAAATGACCATCCTGACAATATGGATGAACTTCTGCACAAATTTGGTAATGTAAAATTTATGAGTAGCCTAGACTTGACATCTGGTTTTCACCAAATAACACTTGAACTTGATTCTAGGAAGTATACTGCCTTTTTGTATGGTGGCAAAAGTTACCAATATTGTGTTGTTCCTTTTGGACTGAATGTATCTGTGGCTGAATTTATCAGAGCACTGGATTTTGTATTAGGTGATGAATTGTCTTCAAAATTAATAATATAGGTAGATGACATTCTTGTAACTGGAATAACCTGGGAAGATCATCTAAACCTTGTGAGACAACTCTTTTCAAAATTGAAGGAAGGGGGAATGTCTGTAAAATTGGAAAAATGTTGTTTTGGAGTTAATGAACTGAAATTTTTGGGGCATAATATTTCAGAAAAGGAAATCTTACCTGATAAGGATAAACTTGAGGCCATTGTAAACTTCCCTACTCCCAAGAACAAAAGACAACTCAAGTCCTTTTTTGGTCTCACTGGATTCTATAGAAAATTTCTTAGTACCCAAGCTTTAAATGCAAACTGCTTATGTAACTTACTAAAAAAGAATACTGTTTGGGATTGGACACAAGAATGTCAGGATGCATTCGTGGAAATAAAACAACAACTGTCCCAAAGTCAGATGTTGTATAGACCTGTTATGTCGTTACCATTCTGTATAATGACAGATAGTAGTGAGACAGGTTTAGGGGCGCACGTGTTTCAAAACATAGAAGTAGAAGGAAAATTAGAACACCATTCTATTGCTTTTGCTAGCCGGGTTTTACAAAAGTATGAAAAATCATATACAGTCACAGAGAAGGAACTACTTACCATCCACTGAGCATTTAATAAGTTTAAAAGTTATCTGTTCAGGCACAAGGTAATTGTTTTCTCTGACCATAAAGCTCTATCTTACATTCAGGAGTGCAGACTCTATCATGACTGTATAACAAGGTGGGTTTTATTCCTTCAACAGTTTGACTATGAGATCAAATTTATTCAGGGTAAACATAATGTCATTGCAGATGCCCTTTCCAGACTACCAGTAGGTGCAGATGTTGAAAATACCTATTGAAAAGAGGAGAAAGTGTTCAAACTTATGTACTTAAAGGGTGTAAAAGATGAAGCTGAAATACTGAAAATCTGTAATGATATTCATAGAAACCAAAACCATGATGAAAATTGGAAGTTGGTTAAAAGTTATATAGGGAAAAAGGGAGGAGGAAAGGTAGATCAGTATTATAAAGTACAAAAAGGGATTTTGTTTAGGAGCCCTAGACCTGACTTAGGCAACTGGAAACTATGCTGGCCTGAGCAATGTATTGACATGTTAATCAGTTACATACATGAAAGCTTCGGACACTGCGGAGCAACAAAATGTATACAGAAGATACAGGAAACTGTATACTTCTATAATATCAGTAGGAGAGTGAAGAAAAAACTTGAAACCTGTGATCGTGGTCAGAGGGTAAAAGTGAGTAACCAGACTTCTAAAGGATTGATGCAAAACATTTTACCAAAGAAAAACCTTGAATTGACAGCTATTGATCTATATGGACAACTACCAAGATCAAGGGGAGGGTACAGTTACATCTTCGTTATAGTTGACGTTTTCTCTATATTTATAAAATTGTATACATTAAAGAGAGCAACCAGTAAACAAATTATCATCAAGCTGACGAATCATTATTTCACAAATGTTGGTATACCCCAGGCCTTCATGTTTGATAATGGGTCACAGATTACATCTAAATTATGAAAAAATTTAATTGAGGATACAGGAATAAAACATATTTTGATTTCGGTTTGTCACCCATCAAGTAACCCAGCAGAAAGGTACATGAGAGAAATTGGAAGGCTCTGCAGAACATACTGTAGTAAAAATCATGTTAATTGGATTGAAAATGTTACTGACTTCGAGGATATAATGAACAGCCTACAGCATTCATCCACTGGTTTTTCACCTTATGAAGTGATGTTTAATAGACGAACTGCAAATTTGATTTCTGAGAATGTTGATTTCCCACCTTGTCAAACTATGTAACCCCAGGAAAGAGAGACAGCTGTTAGGAACACTATGAAAAGACAAGGAGAGGTAAGAAAACGTAGACATGATGCAGGAAGTAAAGGAGTACAGTTCAGGACAGGAGATTTGGTTTTAGTAAAAACACAGGAAAAATCTAAATTGATGAGTTCTGAAATAAAGAAATTTTTTGACATCTATATAGGTCCCTTTGAAATCAAAGAAAACAAGCACCCTAATGCCTATAGGCTAATCTACAAAAAATCCAAGAAGTTATTTGGACTGCGCAATGTTACAGAGTTAAAACTATACAAACATGACCCATAAAATAGTCATTAATAAGTAAAATGCTGCTCGGAAAAAACTAGTTGACTGGCCCAACTCTATCAATTGTTTTATCATTCAAGGAAAACTTCATGTCAAAGTGTGGGACTATGTCAGCTAAAAGTATGAAGTAGATTTTGTGTTAATGTGAATTATGTCTGTACTAATTTCTCTTTGTTCTCTAATGTACCCATTCATTAAATTTGGTATGAGATCAGAGTGTCAGACTACGAACCATAGTAATGTCTCTTAACAGAAACCAAAGTTAATGATTTGGACACTTTTAAAGTAATGAGATACGAATAATGATTGTGTGTAAGAAGACAACCTTGTCATTTGTAAGCTATGTCAGATGGAACATTATTTAATGGATAAAGCAAACTGGAGGTACTTGTCAGATTATGAGAGTGTGCTTTGAAAGACCAGGTATGTTATAGGGTGTTAAAAATATAATGGGTAGTCATGAAATTTAATTATGCAAATTAAGAATATATTGAGGTTTAGAGCATAATGGAGACAGATGTTGGTGTGTTACTTTTGAAACCCTTGTGATTGATTGAAGGTTACGTGATACTAATTTTGAAGTTTATATTGTGGGAGAATATTTTGTAATAGTTTAGCTAATTTAATGTTAAAGTGAATGAAGAGCTGTTAGGAATTTATCCCATACCCTGTTACACACTTTGAAATAATTTCTATTCATGGCAATATGCTATTTGAGCACAGGAGAGTAAATAAAAATGAAACACTGTTTAATAATGATGTAAAGTTAAGGTATAAATACTAACAATTTTACACAATTTAAGCGTAGAGTTTGTCATAATTTGACCTATAAAGCCGACATAGATGTACAATGTGAGGATACTGCAATGATAGTCACAATCATATATGGAACATCTCAGCTACCTCATTATAAAGGAAACATTAAATCATAAATATGTAAACCAATCTGACTCTGAAAATACAGTGCTGATCACGCATAATTGAATTTGCACTGGATTCACCGTGCGATTACATTCATCACATATACATGAATTTTCCGTAAGAGACAACCATTTAACATTGTGTATAAGTATTACAATATTTTGAACTATGTCTATTTTATGTATGTGGTTAAAAGAACCTGTTTATTTTAGAATAATGATTTCTTTAGATTTAATGGTTGTTTTGGGCACAAGCCACGCCATAAGGTATTTTATTGAAGCACTTATATTAAAAGATTGTGAGAGATGCCTGCATTCTACAGTTCACTTAATATATTCTAAAGAAACCACTGACAATGTTTCCTGCTATCAGAAGAGTGAGTTTAACTAAGATGCATTAAGTCAGTATTGAAGTAAACTTGAGTTTATACATATACTATATAATTATGTACCCCTCTTAACATGGCTCTGCAGCTACCATGATCAATTAAATATAAGGTGCCATATTTTATTGTTAGTTATAAGCTCATTACACTTATTACTCAATACAGCCAATGTAACCTTCAAACTGTATACCATGGAAAGTATATATATATATATATATATATATATATATATATATATATATATATATATATATATACATATATATATATATATGGTTATAATAGAAGGAAACATTCCACGAAGGAAAAATATACCTAAAAACAAAGATGATGTGACTTACCAAATGAAAGTGCTGGCAGGTCGACAGACACACAAACGAACACAAACATACACACAAAATTCAAGCTTTCGCAACAAACTGTTGCCTCATCAGGAAAGAGGGAAGGGGAGGGAAAGACGAAAGGATGTGGGTTTTAAGGGAGAGGGTAAGGAGTCATTCCAGTCCCGGGAGCGGAAAGACTTACCTTAGGGGGAAAAAGGACGGGTATACACTCGCACACACACACATATCCATCCACACATATACAGACACAAGCAGACATATTGGTCTTTAAATATGTCTGCTTGTGTCTGTATATGTGTGGATGGATATGTGTGTGTGTGCGAGTGTATACCCGTCCTTTTTTCCGCCTAAGGTAAGTCTTTCCGCTCCCGGGACTGGAATGACTCCTTACCCTCTCCCTTAAAACCCACATCCTTTCGTCTTTCCCTCTCCTTCCCTCTTTCCTGATGAGGCAACAGTTTGTTGCGAAAGCTTGAATTTTGTGTGTATGTTTGTGTTCGTTTGTGTGTCTGTCGACCTGCCAGCACTTTCATTTGGTAAGTCACATCATCTTTGTTTTTAGGTATATATATATATATATATATATATATAACTAAGATCACTTGGGAAACCAATTTTATTACTAACTTTCGGAACTGGAAATTTTATTATGATGTCTGTACCAGATATATTTTATTCCATAGTGACACACAATCCCATGCGTGCCATGCATGGACTTGTGGGGGGGGGGGGGGGTATTATGAGTTTAACAACTAAGAAACGGTTATCTTTGGTCATGCGGGAAGGAGGTCGATCTTAGGAAGAGGGGGGTTGAGGGTCTTTGGATCAGGAGCGTGGGTGAGAGGAGGTGGTAATACAGATGTGGTGTAAAACAATGTCTTATTGCATATTATTGTAGAAGTGTTAAATGTGAATAAATGAATTAAATAGTGATGTGCAAAACTAATGTAACATTGGCTCTCTAAAAATCAAAATACCACATCACCCTAAAAACCAGTTAATCTCATCCAAACACAAAGAAAATCGCGGGAACATTGCAGTGGAATCACCTCTAGACTTCACGAAGACAACAACGCAGCCATCGATATGAGGTAAGTACCAAACTGTTCGTACTTGTTAACGACCTCAGACTATAAATTTGAATCTCCTGTAGTGCCTGAAGTCACCATGTGGACAAAGGAGTAGGACAACTTATAGACTGTGGAAATCTTAGGAAGAGATCTGTTACAACCCCCATCTCTGCATACTAGTTTCCCTTACTATGCATGATCTTACAAATATCACTGCACATTTTGCTGACTGTAGCTGCAATTAATGTATTTAGATGCAGCCCATCTTGTTCTAAGCATTTATCACTAATAAATTTATTTGAATCCATGAAACCTTCACCAAATCTGTTACACTGCTCTCTGACACAATTGTCTATGTGTTTACCACTTACTGATCTTCTGAGCAGGATACTACTTAAAATTACCTTTGATTCTGTCTATACATTTTTTGCTATCTACATTAGGTTCCATGCTTCACTCATGACCTCGTACTCACTGCTGTTCCGAAGCAAGTACTTCCACTCATGAAAGAAACACCTTTATATTTTCCATTGTGACATTGTGATTTACCCATGAAAATGCATTTTGTTTCAGTGTCCTGCATGTTCTTGAAGTGATTAATTAATAGATGTATCCTTGTGGGTGCAAGTGGATTTAGTAGAGAAATAACACTGGAATACCACTTTTAAATGAATAATGCTTTATTATAAGTAATACATTTACCCCAGTCAAACTCACGGTTCAACAGTTCATAAGAGACTGCCTGTCTCCTCAGTACAGGCCAAAGATCTTAGTACAGATGTTTCACATTACTCAATACATCGATCCACCACAGAGCCACCCGCTCAGAGTGCAGAGCAGAGGGTAGGAGCAGTTAGAGAAAGAGAGATGGATTGAAGCGGAGGAAAGTAAAGACACAAGATAATCTTGTAGCCATGTTGGTTGGCACAGAGGCCGACCCACATGGGAGAGTGAGTCATGGATAGGCTACATTGTGGGGGGGGGGGCTCTGGCTGACTGCCTTGGACACTAATTGTAAGCATACTGTCCAGGCTGAGTACATGTTTAATGTTCAGTGATGACGGTATGTTTTTTGACATATCACAAAGGATCTGTTGTGACACACAACTGAGAGAGCAAGGTCAGACGTAGAGGGAGGTGAACTGTTGGTAGTTATGAGAGGTCTGCCACGTCGAAGAGGCTTGTAGAGGCTTGTTAGAACTTCAAGTTTAACACATATATTTCCGAACGACACAACAACACATATAAGTCACAGAGTAAGTTGACAAGTAAGACATGCGAACATGTTAGCATTCGAATGAGCACTGAGTCCCAGTCTAGCGGACGCTGCTCGGCTAGCCGCTTGGGTGGCGCAGCTGCTGCATGGCAGGCAGACAGCGCCGCACGTAGAGGACGCGCGTAATTGCGCAGCGGCACTTTGAATGATCGGCGAGTCACAACAGTATGAAACCATGACAAGCAGTCTGCTACAATGTTATCCATGCATTCAATAAAATGGATGTCTGTCGTATATTGGCTGATGAAGTCCTTATGCCTAAAGCAGCATGGAGGGAGATCACAGGCAGGATTACATAGTGCATCAGTGAGAGAGCAGTGGTCCGTGTAAATAGTGATGTCATGTGCCTCGATGATGAAAATGAAGCGATATCACCTTGAAAATAACGTATGGCTTCAGATAGCAAGAAGTTCCCTATCAGAGGTGGACTACTTACACTCAGAAGGAGACAGTTTTTTGGAAAAGAAGCACAGTTGCTGAGAGCTCTTGCTTTATGATGTTGCGGCACAGTACCAATCAAGGTATCACTGGAATCAGTAGCCACTAAAATTGGAAAATTGGGGCGCTGGTAGTGGGATGAGCTGGTGTGACTGCATTAGCTAGAGCTGTTTTCACATCATTAAAGGGTTGCGTCATGTCTTGGGACCATGTGACCTTGAAATCATTGAGGTATGCTTGCCTTGTAAGGCACAGTTAGGGGCACCTGGAGACAGGCAGCATGAGGAATGTGGTATCTGAAAAAATTGATCTTGCTCAAGAAATGCTGGAGATCACTAAAAGTGACCAGTGGTGGTAAGCTCATAATGTGAGCAACGTGTTCAGACATGGGACGTTTGCCTTTGGAGCTCAGGTTGTGCCTTGGGAAGTAATTTCTATGAAACGTGACTGTGATTTGTTGTCATTTATCTCTGTACTGTTATGCGAGAGTATGTGGAATACCTGAGAAAGATGTTGCTCATGTTCTTCAGTGGAGGCAGAAAAGATTAAAGTGTTGTCAAGATAAGTGTAGCAAATTGGAAAGTGGAGAAATGAAGAGTGCACAAAATGTTGCCACATCTGAGCTGCATTTTTCAGTTCATGAAACATAAAACAATATTCAAACAAGTCAAAGGTAGTTATAATGGTAGTGTTAGGAATGTCATCTTTGTACAATGGAATCTGGTGATATGCCTTACAACAATCAATGACATTGAAATGCTGAGCACCACATAATTGCAATCCAGAATCTTGAATATGGGAGAAAGAGTAATTGTCTAAAATTGTCTGAGCATTTGAGCCTATGGTAATCCCCACAAAGTCTGAAAGTTGGGTACTTCTTGGGGATGGGATGAAGAGTTTATGACCAATTGCTATCAGAAGGACGTACGATCCCTAACATTAACAATTCCTGAATGCACTCTTTGGCAGCATGAAGTTTCTTAGCCAATAGGTGGTGCACTTTCATGCAGACATGAGGTCCTTCAGTGGCATGTAGCCTATGACATGTACCATTTGTAATAGCATTAATGGAAGCCCTCAAAGGATTTAAAGTCTCAGAAGCAGTAGCCACTCCAGGGTGGGGAACAATGTCACACGCAGCACTATTAAACAGAGGAAGACTGACCTGAAATGTAGGTGGCAAAGGCTGTGGTTAGTGTCAGCTGTGGGTGCAGAGGCCAGATCGGCTGCCTTGTGGTATGGTGACATGGCAAGTGGGGTGTCATTTGCATTGGTGGTGGGTGCAGTGGTGCTGATTTCTATGGGGTTGGTGGGAGCAAAGGTAGCTGCATAGCTTGCTGGCTTGACTGTTGCAAAAGGGGGTGTTGTCTGCCTCAGCACCAGATGTGTCGTTGATGCTCTCTATTTTAAGGAAGAAGTTTGCTCACCATGTGAGCAAGATGCCAGTTTCATGTGATAGCCATGACTGTAGTTGTGGGATTTGGCTGTATAACATATGTGGTTATAATGGGTGTCCTTGATGCAAGCAGAGCAATGTTAGTCTGTGTGTGTACCAGATCAGCTGATGTGTTGTTGATGAGTGCTTGCAGCGATCCATTTACCACACATATAGTTGTGATGTTGTGTTGCTGTTTGAGCAGTTTGCACAATGAATTTACTAAGTCAAGAATGAGACATGTGAGTTCAGCTAACTGTGGTGGAGAGACAGCAGTCATAAATCTTGAAAGTGTAAGCATTGCAATGAAGGAGCCCTCAATGCATTGTCAAGAGGAGTGTTGTAACAGGGTGACCATCAAAAGGTCTGGAGAGAGGCCATAGTGTTGCAGAAAATCTATGCCTAACACAGGTTCATCAACACTAGCCACGTTAAATGTCAAATCAAAACAAAATGCTGGTTGAAATTTAAACTGAAGATGAGCAGAGCCACAGACTTACTATCACCAACGAGTTGTTAACTGCTTTCAGAGTCATGACAGAAGAGGTCAGTGGCACAGTAGACAATGCTGGGGGTGTAACACTATTATCTGCACTGGAATGGATCAGGAAGAGTGTGTTGCTGATGAGGTCACAAACATATAGTCTGCCTGGTGGTACTTGCTTATTATGTGATGACTGGTGGTGATTTAGAAGCTCCATAGAATACCCATGAGATGATCTGACTAATTCATCCTGCAGCACAAGTTTGGGTACCTCAAGTAAGGTTGGCAGCACTTCTTAGCTACATCCCCATGTTTGATGAGATACCAACACAGAGGATACATGATGTATGGCTGCAAACTGGAGGTGACATCTGTGTTTCAGCAGTGGACTCGTTTGAGGCCATGTCGCAGGCCAGGCAGGTAGGAGTGGTGGAGGCAGCAGAGTTGCTACAACCACCACCAGGTAGCACCTTGATTGAGATTGTTCACTGATGGAACTTACGTGGCCGCACGCAAAACTGTGTACTGAAAATTTTACAAGATTGCCAACTGTCAGCAGTCTCGATGAACTCGGCACAGAGATGAGCTGATCATGTCTTATGATTTTGTAGGCATCATCTGCCAGCCATAAACACATTTATAATGGGTCATTAGCATGGGATAACAGCTGTAACTGGTGGGCTGATGGTATTTTAACTATCCAGAGCGACCACTGCATTTTGTTTGTTCGGTTTGAAGTGTCTATTTATGCTCTAATCTTTCACCAAAGTTGAGATGATGTGAGCTCACTGCGAAATACTTTATGCACAATGTGATGAATTGCCTCTTGCAGTGTTCTCAACAATCATTCATAGTGGTCCCTTGCTGGTGATGTGAGATTGAGATCAGGAGTCAAAACCAAATGCTTGTGTAGAGCTGTAAGCAATGCAATGACTTGTGCTTCATTGGACAGGATGCAATGAACATTGATAGTGCTGTCCCCTATTGACAACCATGCCTTCAGACTGTCCTTAGCAAGTGATGGTAGTTGTGGTAAACATCCCGAGAAAGATGGCAGAACATATGGAGCAAACAACAACAAAGATGTTAAGACTGTAGAGGCTGGCACCATATCTGGCACTCGACTTTATACTGCCCTTGAGGAGCATGTACTTTAAACAGGCATGGCAAGTGTGGTAGCAGACATAATGGGCATGGCAGAAATGACTGTGGCCATCAAAAAATTCAAAATGCACTACTTTGTGCACTGTGCATTGTTTAGAGGTTCAAGTGCACTAAAAATGTTCAATGTATAATCACCAGGTGAGGCAGAAATGGCGAAAGTCACATTCGTAATTGGTAAAAGTTCACTGTTCATGCACTGCTGCTGTTGTACTGGGTTGAACACTTGTGGATTGTTGTCGAAATGGATGAGTGTATGTGTATGTGTTAGCAATATGGCGTTTTGATGGTAAGCCAGCAGCCTGGGTTGTAGGCGAGGTTTAGTAAGTGTAACAAATGGGTCATGGAACATTGCAGAATGTTCACACACAGAAAAGACACTCAACAGAGAACATGATGTGTGAAAATTCCTCGGAAATATCCAAGGGGCGTACAAAACTAGTGCAGCAAAGTTCATTCTCTGGACTGCTTGTTGAGCAAGTTGTACTGGCAATGAAGCAAACTCTTTGCAGTTTTCAAATTTCATGCGTTTTGAAGTTCAATGGTGGTAAATCAGAGTGCGAGAAATTAGCACAGGCGATGATCTGATGGATGAAGTCAGTTGCTGTGTCATAGCAGCCGTCATTGTCGGCCACATTGTCCTGTGTTATTTCGTACGTGGAAATTGCCCATATTGTGAAAGTTCACCGAAAACATGTAACACGGGGTGACCAGTGTGGGTGTGAATGGATTTTGTAGTGAAATAATGTCACAAACACCTCTTTAAATGAATAATGTTTTATTATAAGTAACACATTTAAACATGAGTCAAATGCACAGTTCAACAGTGAACAAGAAACTGCCGAACTCCCCCAGTACAGGCCAAAGATCGTAGTACAGAAATTTCACATTACTCAAGACATCGATCCAACACATACTTATCCCTGGGTACAGATCTATTTTAGTATTCGGTGCTGAAATGCTTATAATTAGTGTATCCCCAGTTATTAAGAAGCCATTTCTGGCGCTTTGTTTGTCACTTTCTTGAGGCTTTTCTTCTTTTGTTTTTGTATGTTACTGCAATCCACTTATATTTATCTCTATCTTTGACATATTTTGTATTTCTTTCTGCATGAACTTCATCATTATTATCACTTTTTTCGGTTTGCATATCACTTTTAACACTTCGAATTTGAGCGTTTTTCTTTCTATATTTCATCGTGAATCCATAAATTTCTGTCATTTAATAGTTTGAGGTTTTCTTGCTTCAGGGTTACTATTTCTTTTCTGACAGCCTCAATGTCAATATTCACTAACTTGATAATTTCGTCTTTTGTGTTATCAAGACGTAGACAACGAGTAAATGGTAAAAGTTTCGAATAGGTGTAATGGTAACTTTTTAAGTAAGATACTGTAATCTCCCCCCTCCTTCCTTCTTCCATCTAATGTCATTAAACAATGCCCAGTCCAAGTAATTAATAAGCAAAGTCTTTTATGAAAATGTGAGAGGAGTAAAGCTTACAATAAACTTTCAAGTTTACTTAGCTCACCATGTTGAGATGGTGTTGTCTAGGAATCAGAGTCTTGAAGCTGAAAATCTAACATCAGGTCCTGACAGTTGATTTGAACTCTATAAATTTGTAGATTATTGCTGCAGAATTTTTATACGTAAGTATATTTTCCACTGATTTTCTCACATTTCAGTATATCATACAGTATTTTGATTTTTCACATTAAGGAAGCTGATATGACATTGTTTGCACCTGTTATACAAAATTGTATCTGATCACATTAGTATTGTTGTAAACAGCATATAACCATTTGCATATTTGCTTTTTAATAGGATATAGTTTAACATATTTTGACCAGAATTCTATGATAACCAGAATATATGATACTCCTCCCTTTTTCTTGTGGAATTGGTCCAAAATAAATCTGCTGTTGTGAGATCGTGTAATGACTGAGGAATAATAGGATACATTTTGTATTTCACATGAAGATTACCCTCTTTCATTTTCTGACAAATGTCACAGGTTCTAATCAAAGATGTCATTCTATGCCCTAGTTTCTTAAAATAATAAAACATAATCATATGGGTTATACACTTTTTGATTCTGAAGTGTCCAGATCCTGTATGAACATACTACACAAGTTCATCTTCCATTACCTTGGGAATGCATAAGGGCCAACGCTGTGAGGTTACACTGTCTCACCAAAACAAGCTATGATATATAATTTTCCATTTTCCTAATTGATTAGAAGATACGAGTTCTGGATGTACATAGAAAATATTTCTGTGAAATAGGGACCATGGTGGATATTTTCTGTTATTATGTGAGCCATTTCCTTTATTCTGATGTTCAGATATTCTGCTGACATAAAATTAATTGCAAAAATAACGCCAGATCCTTCTCTACGTTTCAGTTCTTCTATTCCTATGGGTAGCCTAGACAAAGCATCAGATACAATATTTTCGGAACCTTTTATGTATTGTATCTTAATATCATATTCCTGTGGGAAAAGCATCCATCGCATTAACCTACTATATAATAATCTACTACTCATCAGATAGGATAAAGCTTGATGATCTGTATAAATATGGATTTCTGAATTTGAAATTTCTGAATACTCCATACAATCACCAATAGTACCTTTTCGGTAGCTGTGTAATTTAGTTCATGCTTATTAAGACTACAGCTGGCAAAAGCTACGGTTCTGTGTTCTACATTATTTGGATTCCATTATCCTTGGAACAGTTCGGCAACAACACCATAATCAGATGCATCTGTCGGCTATTTAAATGGTTTGCCCTTAACTGGATGATGTAATAAGGGGGGCCTCAACAGGCACTCATTCAAATGCTTTATTTGCACCTTGATCCCAAGTCCATGGTACTCCCTTCTTTAATAAATGTAAAATTCTCAGGTCATTTTTTTCTTGCTCCCATATGTATCATTTTAATTGTTTTACATTTTTGGGGTGTGGACATTTTTTGATAGCTTTTATACATTTAGGGTCTGGTCCAATTCCCTCTACCCCTATAATATGCCCAAAGAACTTAATTTCTTGGAGTGTAAAAAATGATTTTGACAGCTCACCATGATACCTTCCTCTTTAAATTTTTTCAGAGTCTTGCACAAAGTTCGACAATGTTCTTCCCAAGTAGCTGATATCATTAGGATATCATCTATGTATATTATTAAACCCTTCAATAAATCTCTCCCTAGTGCTTCATCTAACACATGTATAAATACAGACACAGAGATATTAAGTCTGAATGGCAATATATGGAATGATATGATTTCCCATCAAACAAAAATGCTGTATAATTTTTGGATTCTGAATGTAATATTATTTGCCAATATCCCTCAGTCAAATCCATTGTGCTAAAGAACCTTGCCTTTTCAAATTCGAATAACAGTTCATCAGTATTAATCAGTTGATCTCTCTTTGTCTCTAAATGTCAATTCAATGTACGAGTGTCTAAAACTAATTGTACGCCGCCTGCAGCTTTTCTTATCATGACCAGAGGATTATTCATCACACTGGAACTTCGTTCTGTAATATTATTATCAATCATTTTTTTATAAATGATTTTGGAACAGAGATTACAAATTTTTGTAAGCCATATCCAACACCGGTGAGTCTGAAGGAAGCAGTTCGAGATGAGATTAAAAAAATGATTTGAATTTTTTTGTTTTTAAAATTCAGTCTTAATCACACCATGTGTGATTAAGCTGCCAGTTGACATTACAGCAGCTGAGAAAAGTGCTCCACCTATCACCTTCAAAGGATGCGATGGGTTTGGTGTTGGTCATGTGATATGACCCAAACCGGTCACCTATGTTCTTGTAACATACATGGTGTGATGAAGACTGAATTTTAAAAACAAAAAAAATTTAATCTTTTTTTAATCTCATCCCAAGCTGCTTCCTTCAAACTCACTGGTGTTGGATATGTCTTGCAACAGAATGGAGTGCCATCTTTAATTTTGAACTTACAGATATAGTAGCTGATGTTACCAGGACAGTCGAAAAACACTACTTCATACCCCATAAAATTTTATGTAAATCTTGCCTTCGTTGATCGTTTAGTACCTGGGATTCATTAACTTTGTCTAGTAAATCAGTTTGATGCATTCCTTGAGCCACATTATCGACCTTTGGTTACAATTGTGCTGTACTTGTTAATCAGAGATACTGACACTGAGTTGTTTGTTTTCCAATGTAACTATCTGTCACAAATGGTGTCCAACATCTACTGTCCCCTCTACCAAAATAAAGATTTTTGTAAACATTTAAGATGACTTTAAACTCTAATAACTAGTCTAAACAAAACAATACATCTCTATAAATATTCTCAACTATTAATAGTGTTTGACGAAATAATATATTTCCAATATTGCAGTTCACTTGAGTTTCGTATTTCACAATACTGCAGTTCACTTGAGTTTGGTATTTCACGAGTTTACTTTTTGTTCCTGTTACACTATGTACACCCCAGACACTGGCAATAACGGTAAGTGCTGCTTATTCTGTAGCAAGTTAAAAACTGCATTTGAGATGAATAATATCTCACTTCCCGAATCTATAAATATGTTAACCTCGGAAGTTTCCACTGTCCCTGCTATTATATGGGTGTGGGTTATTAGGGGCTAAGCTTGGTTCTACAAGCAGAAACCATTCCTTTTTGGGTACTTTGTGTGTAAAATTAACATACGTATATGGAATAAGGCCTCATAATGTATCTGTATGACCTGGGCCCTGACCCTGGATCCAGGTCGAACAACATTTTCCTCATTACTACTAATTACAGGTCGGTTACTGTTACAAGGTGCTACATTCCCATATTGTGTTCTTTGATTACTCGGTACAAATTCTTGAGAATTTACTGGATCCAAATTTGAATGTGGATGCTTCTTTTGACAATTACCATTACAACTTTTCTCATTGCACTGGTGTACTTTTGGTAAGTTTCAAGCCTTTTAAAATTATTTCTGCTATTCTTTTTATAGTTCGAACTTTCGTTTTGGTGTGAAGTTTCCTTATGGTCCTTATTTATTGCATCAAGTGCATCAACAAAACATAACAACTCTTCTACCATTTTCCAACCACTACATAAGATGTCTTTTCTCACATAGATGGACAATCGTCTAATTAAAATACGTACCAATCCCACTTATTCAATTGGCTTATCTAAATACTTTGCTCATGTTAAATGCCAATCAAATTATTTCCTCATAGTACCCCAAGTATTATTGTAATATTTTGGATCCCATAGATATGATATCAAATTTCTTGGACACTGGCAGACCAGTATTTCTCTCTAAATTTCTTTTGAAAGTCCTCCAAAGAGGAAAAATTCTCAATATTTACCGTTCCCCATTCTGAGGCTTCTCCTAGAAGGTACCCCACAGCATATTCGATTCTCTTGGAATCTTCCCAATTTTTTGGTAATGCCTGGTTAAACCTTTTTAAGAATACATCTCCATCTGGCTTAAATTTAGGGAATTTTCTAGATAACCCCCAATTAGTCCCCCATTGTAAATCAGTCACAGCTTCACTAGTTAACGCCACATTAGGTGACATTACCCTTTTTCCTACTTTATCCTGGATAAGCTTGAATTCTCTCCACAAGTTGTCAATACCTTTTCTAGTATCATTAAGTTCAGAGGACAGAATAGACGAAAAATTTCCAGAGCTTATTTTCTCAGTAACTTTTTGATCTATAATTTCTTCAGATCGTTCCTCCAAACTACTTACATTTATGATATCATAGTTCGTTATTTTCTCTTTGAAATTTCTTTCTACACTATATACTCGTGTACTGACACCTTTAATTTGCAATTGAATAACTGGTATTAATTCATTATTCTTATCTACACTCTCTTTGAAAGTATTCAATCCCTTTACAGCATCAAACATAACATTGCACACATTTTCAAAAGATCCTAACTTTTCATTAATTTCGGATACTACATTATTACATCTGTCCTCAATGCTAAAATCTAAATCCTGTAAATTAGCATTCTGTTTCTGACTAAGGTTGGTAAACATTTGATCTATGTGAATGGTCAAGGAATTAGTCAATTCACTCTTTAAATCTATTTTTAAATTCTCTACTCTGCTATTTAAGGCGTCAAATTCAGCCCTAAGAACACCCATGGCTTTGCATAAATTACTAACTTCTTTTCTTTGCGAGTTGACTTTGGTATTTAGCAAATGCAGATTTGTCACTTGACTATTTAGAGTTTCACTGTGAGCATTTAGAATTTCACTCTGAGCAATCAAAACTTCACTCTGGGTATTTAATTGCGAATCTAATGAGATTAACTTAAGACTGAGCATTTAACTGAGAATTTACCAAACATAATACTCTCCTTAGAGTTTCATTCTGAGCTTTTGATTGCAGACTGTGAGCTTTAATTAAATGTATCACCTCAGCCCAGTCTGGCACTTCTTTACTCACTTTCATAGCCATAGCTGGTTTTTGAGTGTCCTCAACTTGTTGTTGTATACTGTCCACGCTTTCATATGCTTTAGCCCTAGTAAGCATCTAAAACTAACCTTAAATACTATAATTATACAATAAAAGTTCACTCAACAGTATGTATCACATAGCACTAAAGTAATAGAGTTCTGTTTCACGCTCACCCAGCATAGAAGTCGCGTTGCACGAGTGAGCACCATGAATAGGAGATGGTGCCGGTGTCGGATGTAGGTTAGTTTCTGTGTCTGCATCCTCACAATGTGTGTTAGAGCCCTATGCTCCCCCACTGGATCTTCTTGGCTGAAGTTTTCTACATGTATTTCTTCTTAGACAAATGTGTGGAAATCTTTTTTGCTGTTTCACAGTTGTGAATTGTCCATGACTTTCACCATTTTTCAATCAAATTTTGCTTCATTGGATACTTGAACATATTACAATGTCTCAGAGTAAATCCCTTGTCGTGTTATGTTTGGTTGTTAGGGCAACACGTAACAACTTAAATTAAGATACTCTAGATCTGAAGATGTGTATGGCCTGTCAAACTATGTAATGAAAAAAGTTGTAGATCTCATAACATATCCTCTTTGCATACTGATGAACTGGATGCTCTCGAGTGGACACTTTCCAGAAAGTCTAAAAAAAACAGTTGTCATACCATTATACAAAAAGGGTGACAAGTCCTGTATCAATAATTATAGACCAATTTCACTTGTGCCTATTCTCTCAAAAATAATAGAACATTGCATACTGCAGCAAATATGCATACACCTATCACACAATAATATATTAAATGATTCTCAGTATGGATTCAGGTCAAACTTATCAACAGTCAAAGCAGTTGAAACCTTATCTCTTTTGTACTAACCGCATTTGAGTCAGAATTATCTGCTGAAGCCATTCTAATTGACTTGAGTAAGGCTTTCGACTCAGTTAACCACAAATTATTATTAGATAAACTGTGTTGCTATAGAATCAAACACTTGGAACTCCCACTAATTGAATCATACCTCAGCAATAGAAAACAAATAGTAAAGCATAATGACCAACAGTCACAGACTTTAAGTATAAAATGAGGTGTTCCTCAGGGCTCAGTGCTTGGCCCTCTACTATTTATATTGTTTGTAAATGACTTTCCGACTAACTTACCCTGTAAATCTATCCTCTATGCTGATGACACAACATTAGCTAATTCTGGAAAGGATATAAACATATTGAAGGAGGAAAGTGAAGAGTGTCTCAAAATATCTAATATCTGGTTTAAAGCTAATGACTTATCTATGAACCATGAAAAGACTGTCAAGATAATCTTCAGTTTATCAAACAGTAACATGGAGTTATCATCTATTAAACTACTAGGAATACACATTGACTCAAAATTAACTTGGGACACACATACAGATTATGTATGTCGAAAGCTATCACGAGTTATCTACCTACTAGCCAAACTACACACATGTGTTACACAAGATTTATTGCTTCAGTCATACTATGCCTTCTTTCATTGCCATCTACAATATGGCATTCTTTTAGGGGTAACTCTCCAGGAGCCAAAAAAATTTTCATTTGGCAGAAGAAAGCAATTAGACGTTTTTACGGAATCACTGACAACAAGACCTCATGTAGACCTTATTTTAGAGACTTAAAAATTCTCACAGTCCCATCTCTTTACATATATTGTTGACTATTAAACATAAAAGAAAACTTAAACCACTACACTATAAGGAAATCAGTTCATCAACACAATACTCGACCAACAAATATGATTGATATACCCACAACCAGGCTTAAGAAAACCCAATCTAGCTATGAATACATAGGCATAAAATTATTCAACACTTTACCCATACAGGCTCAATTGGTTTCAATGGATATTTTCAAAACTAAAACCAAAGTGTGGATGAAGAAAACTACTTTCTACAGTGTAGAAGAATTTCAGAATAGTTGTAAAGATGATCTAATTTATTGATAAACTAAGGCTTACTGTTATGTATTGTTATGGATGTAGAGGCAGCTAGCTATAAGCTAATAGGGTACAACACTGTCTTTTTTTTCTCCATGTAATATTTTTGTTATATGAAACATAATGTACAAATAGCTATAATACTTCTGACAACATTGATTGCATGTTAATGCTGATCAAGGATGGCTTACTGTTATGTATGTACCTAGGTGTAGAGGCTGTTGTAAGCTAATAGTTTACAACATTGCTATATTTTTACTATGTAATATTTTGGTATGTAAAACATAATCTACAAATAGCTGTAACTCTACTGACGAGATCGATTGCATGTTAGTGCTGAAAGATGGATAAAATAAATAAATAAACTTCTTCTCAATTTTTTGACTTAAAATTCCCATTTTCTCGAGTCCCTTCACACAGGTCGCCACTTTCTAATGTTTTTGATGGCGGTTTAAAGTGTGAAGTAGAAACTTCCCACTTATTTTATACGAGATGACTTACTTGAGATTCGCAGCGATCTTCTAGCTGGCTAGCTGGCTGCTGGAAAACTCTCTTGACTTCGTCTCTGTAGAATGATGCTGGGTACGGGAATGTTTAAGCCTCTCTCTCTACTTGTGAAAGAAGTAATTCGCGAACTTTACATTTCGTTAACCAATGTTATATTTGAACTCACTTTCCACATACATATATGACTTCCAGTAAGTCACTCATTCCGTCCAACGTCAGAAACAAATTTAATTACATTTATAAAAGAGCTGGCTTAATAACCATGACTCTATTTCACATGAATCATAAAATAGTTCTTGCCTCTACCAAGGGTGTATAAATTCTCATTAAGAGTACTTTTTTCAATTGTTCTTGTTTCACATAACAATAGTTAGTGACACAATATGCACAACGTTGCATATAAACTCCGTGGTTCTTCCGTACACACGCACTATCACATCTATGGATTGTCCAACAGGTACTTGTCGGTGCCATTCGACCGCCACATCTAACTTCTTTACGTGACTGATTTTAACCCTTAACTACAGTCGTGCATTCCCTGGGACTGCGCTACTTTTCACACCGCTGTTTCTAGGAACGCTATTGACCTTGAAGAGCTGGGCGGCCCAGTAGCTTCCTTATTCTCAGTCCGCTGCTTGTTGCCACAGCAGTCATTGTTGCAATTGCTGTGTTTGCCTTTGTTTCGTTGAAACGACGTCCACGAGACTGCACAACTGTGTTAATTTAAGTCAGTGACTGACTGAGCATTTTTCCTTTTCGTTGTGGTTGTTTTGTTCTTTGCATCTGTCGGTGACAAAAACTTTGGAACTATGTCAGGTAACCCTGGTTCTTCGTTTGTGAGAACAGACGATGCAAATTTTGAAGAAAAACTTTCATGAATTATTGATGAAGTGGGGAGCGACATATCCGGTTTTGACTCTTCTTATGTGGAGGATGGTGATATTATACATAGTGAACATGATTCGGAATCCAGTGTGTCTGGCGAGAGTGAAAGTGACGAGGAAAGACCTGAAGGAGGATCAGATAGCGATGAAGATGAGGAACGTGCTAGGAAATATTTCTATGGCAGAAATAGGTTCAAGTGGTCGGCAGTAGAACCAAACAGGCATGTCAGAATTCCAGCTCATAATATATTGAAGATACCAGCACTTCCACACGAATTCAGAGGACAATCACAGATCGACTCACCGACTGCTTGGAGCTATATTTTCAGTGATGATATGCTGAACGAAATACTCACATGGACAAATGAGAAACTTGAAAAAATTCGTGGAAAATACACGAATACGGACAGGACCTTGTACAATGTCTGAAATGAAGAGTTTCATTGGCCTTCTTATATACACTGCAGTATTCAAATCGAATAACGAAGACATACGTTCTCTCTTTTGTACTGATGGGACTGGCCGTGATATTTTCCATATCACTATGTCATAAGAAAGATTTGCTGTAATTCTCAACTGCCTGAGATTTGACAACCCTGATGACAGGGAGTTAAGTAAGGTTTCTGATCCAGCAGCTGGTATAACAAACATTCTACATAAATTCAACGAAAATTCGCAGTGATCCTAAATTCTTGGGGCTAATGCTACAGCTGATGAAATGATAATCGGTTTCAGAGGAGGCTGTAAATTCAAAATGTGTGTTCCATCTAAACCGGCGAAGTACGGCCTGAAGCTTCAGTGCCTCGCCGACTCCAGTACTAACTACATCTTCAACACCTATCTCTACTGTGGAAAAGGTACTGATGGAGCAGGACTTTCCCCAGGCGAGAAGGAATATGCCATTCCCACTCAGGCTGTCCTCAGATTGTGCAAGCCAATAGCACATACTAACCGAAACATTACTGCTGATAACTGGTATGTGTCAATAGAACTTGGAAGCGTGCTACGGGAAAATGGTTTGACCACAGTGGAAACAATGCGGAAGAACCGAAAGGAAATTCCGGTATTTTTCTTGCCTTCCCATAGATGTGAAGTTGGAACAACGCTGTATGGATTTACCAAACACTTCACGCTGATTTCACGTGTGCCTAAGAAAGGAAGAGCAGTAATCCTTATATCAACAATGCATCACTCCATAGAAGATGATGTGGACAGTAAAAAACCTCTAATAATAGCCCACTATAATAACACAAAGGGTGGTGTTGATACTGTAGACGAAAAGTGTGCCATATATTGTTCAAGTTGAAACGTCCCCTTAGAACAATTATACAAGACTGTGCTTAAACTGACACACAATATTTTTAGCGCAACGCAATCTGACTTTCAAAAATCCCTACAAAAGAATGGCCCTGACTAACATTAAACTATACCTTTCAGAAATCACTTACCTCACAAAAATCTTCATTACTCGAACTACTGAAATACAGCGAGCGCCACTACTGCCAGCTAAATAAAAGATTCAAACTACGGAAGGCACTAATTACTGATAGGCATAGTTAGCAAAATGAAAGATTTTGATAGAGAAAAAACAATGTATTTACCTTAATAGTGTTGAAAAATCATAATATACATAGCAATTCATAATATCCAGTATTACAAATTTCAAAACTCCGTCATCTCTCTCCCCACATCCACCACTGCTGGCGGCTCACCTCCAACTGCGCAACGCTACGCGCTGTTCACATCCAGCTGTCGCTGCCCAACACTACAATGGCAGACAACAATGCAAACTAGCCACAGACTGCACACAGCACAGCCAGTGATTTTCATATAGAGCGCTACGTAACGTTGCCAATAAGAAAACATAAACAGCCTACTTACAAAGTCGCCGCACACAAAGCTGGACCATGGCCGTGTTTTTCCGTATTCTTGACATGAGTGTTGTCAATGCATATATTGTTCATCAGTCATTCAAGGAAAGAACTGTGCTTACCAGGATGAACTTCATGAAAGCTCTAGCGAAAGAACTGACCGAACCTTCACTGCGCGAAAGGATAATGAATAAACGCCTCCCACGAGAATTGAGATTTTCTGTCGGTCGAGTTCTAGGAACTGAAGTACATCTCCATGAAGAGCTGGAAAAGGAGGACAAACTACCTAGGGATGGAAAAAAGACATGTCGCATTTGTCCACCAAAAAAGAAGAGAAAGACAAGTTATTTGTGTCGCAACTGCAAGGTCTCAATTTGTTTGGAATGCTCTTGTAAGGTGTGTCCACAGTGCATGTAAGGTGGTGCGAAATGTGGCCACCTTCAGTAGTGCAAATTTTTTTCTGTTTAATTCGCTGTCAAGAATACTCGTTAAGTTTAACACTGATGGTACTTGATCGACATTAACTTGCAACAACCAAGTTTCAAGTAACGAACTACACTTAGATATTTCGATATTTGTCCATCACTGTAAATTTCAATGAGAATTTATAGTGCAATATGAATAGGTCTTTTTCACAGCACCGAAACAATAATTTGTGCATATGTATAATTGAAGAATAAATATGTAGTACTAAATTCAAAAAGTAGCGCTAGATTGACGATTTTTACGTATTTTTCCCGCCTTCTGAACGCGGTACACAGGACCGCACGACTGTAGTTGCGTGAGCAGTACTCACGACTGTGGTTAAGGGTTAAACCTGCATACACTGACATGTGACGCACAGTAGGTAGGTTTTTACCATCCCACATTTGTATCTAGAATATCGTATGTTTGAGACAGTAGAGGACTGAGTGGTTCCAGAATTTACACAAAAATTCTCGAATCACTGCATTTTAAAAAAAAAAAAGAAATATTTTATCTATATTTTATTATTTTCTGTTTCACAAATGGATTGATTTCTTGTATTATGTTCTCTGTCCCACGTTCACTGTGCGAGATGGCAGCCAAGAGACAGTCTCTAAAACGACCTGCAGCCAACACACAGACCTTGTCATACGCTGGGCCTAGAGTGCATCATCTGCCTAGTCACCTGAAAATGCTTCACAGCCACCTGTGAGTCCCAAGCTGCTAATGTTTACACCTATGTGGACATAGGACGACCTGTGGCCTAGGAAAATAGGGACATTGTATAGGGACGTACCTACCAGAATAGAAAGAAGTGCTCTGATAAGGTCAACCCACAAGCAAGGTATAGGTGCTGATCCTAGGAGAAGGGGACAGTATTGTGACAAAATTAGCAAATTTTATAGGGATTATTCTGGAAAGTATAAATTCTATGTTCAACTAGCATTATTATGTTTTTTAGACATAAATGAGTGTCAAAAGAACACTTTTATTTTGCCCAAAGTTCCTCCAAGCTGCAACTAATGAAAATAGTACATACTAGGAAAAAGGTAGTACAAAAACATAAGAATAGAAAATAGATTACTCATGTGTCGTAAACACCTAAAGTTTTCGTTTGAAAAAGGAAATAAAGAAAAGAAAAAGAGTCTTCACGATTCCTAAATGTTAAGGAAGCTGACTAAAGCCTCGAGTGTATGCAAATGTCAAAAGAAAAATTGTTCAAGAAAGAACAAAGAATTGTTACTGAAGGAACAGATATGTATATAATCTTATGTAAAAATGTATATTGTTAATATATGAAATTATATTATGAATATTACTTGTATAATGATTATGTATAAAATATCGCGTGTTCAATCTGTGGGGGGGATATGTAGTGATTCGAGAATTTCTGTGTAATTTCTAGAACTACTAAGCCTTCTACCATCTCGAACACATGATATTCTAAATGCAAGTGTGGTATGGTAAAATCCTACCTACTGCACGTCACATGTCTGTGTGTGCAGGTTTAAAATCAGTCGCGGGGAGGAGGTAGACGTGGCGGTCGGACGGTAGCAACAAGTACCTGCTGGACAATCCATAGATGTGTCAGTGCGTGTTTATGGAAGAACCAAGGAGTTTTTATGCAGCTCTGTGTTTATTGTGTCACTGTTATGTTAAACAAGAACAATGGAAAAATGTACTCTTAAAGATTCTTAATCCAACCTTAGTAGAAGCAACACCTATTTTTTGATTCATGTGAAACAGAGACATGGTTATTAAGCCAGCTCTTTTATAAATGTAATTAAATTTGTTTCTAATGTTCGATGGTATGAGGTACTTACAGAAAGTTACATAGGTATATTGGAAGTGTGCATTTTATTCTGCATGAAAGTTAAATATACCGACGGTGTTGCCGAAAGAGCAAAGTTTTACAAGAGAAGGCCTATTAAGAGATCCGTCACAAAACGTTAGAACGTGGTGAACTGTGTGAAAGGACCCAAAAAAAACGGAAATTTTAAGTCAAAACTAGAGAAGAAGTTGTTACGTGTTGCCCTAGCAACCAAACATTACATGACAAGGGATTTACTCTGAGACATTGAAATATGTTCAAGTATCCACTGAAGCAAAACTTGAATGAAAAATGGCGAAAAACATGGAAAATTCACAACCATAAAACAGCAAAGAAGATTTTGACACATATGTCTAAGAAGAAATACGCGTAGAACACTTCAGCCAAGAAGATCCAGTGAAGGGAGTATACAGCTCTCACACACGTCGCAGGGACACAGACACGGAAACAAACCTACATCTGACACCAGCTGCTGTTCACCAGTACTGACGTGCCTCTACATCCGCTCACCTACGCAATGAGACTTCTACGCCATGTGAGCGTGAAACAAAACTTTATTGCCTTAGTGCAAAGTGGTACATACTATTGAGTGAACTTTTATTGTGTAATTATAGTATTTAAAGTTAGTTTTAAATGCTTGCTAAGGATAATGCATATAAAAATGCGGACAATATACAACAAATTGAGGACACTCAAGAACCAGCTATGGCTATGAAAGTGAGTAAAGAAGTGCCAGACTGGGCTCAGTTGATAAATTTAATTAAAGCTCAGCGTCTGCAATCAAATGCTTAGAATGAGACTCTAAGGAAAGAATTAGGCTTGGTAATTCTCAATTAAATGCCCAAGTTGAAACTTTAAAATCTCAAAGTGCGACTTTAAGTTTGATAAATTCTCAATTAAACGCTCAGAATCTTAAGGTAGACTCACTAAATTCAGAACTAAATTTGGTAAATTCTTTATTAAATACCTAGGTTGAAACTTTAAAAGCTCAAAGTGCGACTTAAAGTTTGGTAAATTCTCAATTAAAGGTTCAGACGTTCTGCAAATATAGGTGTGTTAAACGTTGAAGTAGATTCTCAAAGCAAGGAATTTAGTAATCTATGCGAAGGCATGGGTGCTTTGAAGGCTGAATTCGACGCCAAATGTAATAGAGTAGAATCCAAAGTAATGAAGAGTTAGGATTTTTTGAAAATGGTACAATCTTAAGATTAATGATGTAAAACAGGGAATGAATACCAGAATGAGATTTTCACTCTGCAGCGGAGTGTGCGCTGATATGAAACTTCCTGGCAGATTAAAACTGTGTGCCCGACCGAGACTCGAACTCGGGACCTTTGCCTTTCGCGGGCATGTGCTCTACCAACTGGCAGAAGTAAAGCTGTGAGTACCGGGCGTGAGTCGTGCTTCGGTAGCTCTGTTGGTAGAGCACTTGCCCGTGAAAGGCAAAGGTCCCGAGTTCGAGTCTCGGTCGGGCACACTGTTTTAATCTGCCAGGAAGTTTCAGGGAATGAATACTTTGAAAGAGAGTGTGGATAAGAATAATGAATTAATGCCGATCATTCAATCGCAAATTACAGGTGTCTCTACACAAATACACTCCTGGAAATGGAAAAAAGAACACATTGACACCGGTGTGTCAGACCCACCATACTTGCTCCGGACACTGAGAGAGGGCTTACAAGCAATGATCACACGCACGGCACAGCGGACACACCAGGAACCGCGGTGTTGGCCGTCGAATGGCGCTAGCTGCACAGCATTTGTGCACCGCCGCCGTCAGTGTCAGCCAGTTTGCCGTGGCAGACGGAGCTCCATCGCAGTCTTTAACACTGGTAGCATGCCGCGACAGCGTCGACGTGAACGGTATGTGCACTTGACGGACTTTAAGCGAGGGCGTATAGTGGGCATGCGGGAGGCCGGGTGGACGTACCGCCGAATTGCTCAACACGTGGGGCGTGAGGTCTCCACAGTACATCGATGTTGTCGCCAGTGGTCGGCGGAAGGTGCACGTGCCCGTCGACCTGGGACCGGACCGCAGCGACGCACGGATGCACGCCAAGACCGTAGGATCCTACACAGTGCCGTAGGGGACCGCACCGCCACTTCCCAGCAAATTAGGGACACTGTTGCTCCTGGGGTATCGAAGCGGACGATTCGCAACCGTCTCCATGAAGCTGGGCTACGGTCCCGCACACCGTTAGGCCGTCTTCCGCTCACGCCCCAACATCGTGCAGCCCGCCTCCAGTGGTGTCGCGACAGGCGTGAATGGAGGGACGAATGGAGACGTGTCGTCTTCAGCGATGAGAGTCGCTTCTGCCTTGGTGCCAATGATGGTCGTATGCGTGTTTGGCACCGTGCAGGTGAGCGCCACAATCAGGACTGCATACGACCGAGGCACACAGGGCCAACACCCGGCATCATGGTGTGGGGAGCGATCTCCTACACTGGCCGTACACCACTGGTGATCGTCGAGGGGACACTGAATAGTGCACGGTACATCCAAACCGTCATCGAACCCATCGTTCTACCATTCCTAGACCGGCAAGGGAACTTGCTGTTCCAACAGGACAATGCACGTCCGCATGTAGCCCGTGCCACCCAACGTGCTCTAGAAGGTGTAAGTCAACTACCCTGGCCAGCAAGATCTCCGGATCTGTCCCCCATTGAGCATGTGTGGGACTGGATGAAGCGTCGTCTCACGCGGTCTGCACGTCCAGCACGAACGCTGGTGCAACTGAGGCGCCAGGTGGAAATGGCATGGCAAGCCGTTCCACAGGACTACATCCAGCATCTCTACGATCGTCTCCATGGGAGAACAGTAGCCTGCATTGCTGCGAAAGGTGGATATACACTGTACTAGTGCCGACATTGTGCATGCTCTGTTGCCTGTGTCTATGTGCCTGTGGTTCTGTCAGTGTGATCATGTGATGTATCTGACCCCAGGAATGTGTCAATAAAGTTTCCCCTTCCTGGGACAATGAATTCACGGTGTTCTTATTTCAATTTCCAGGAGTGTAGATAATGTAGAACGGAATTTTAAAGGGAAAATAGCCAACTCTTATATTATAAATGTAATGAGTTTGAAGGAACAATTTGGGGTAATTATAGATCGAAAAGTTACTGAGAGAATAACATCTGGGAATGTATTGCCTATTCCTTTTCTGAACTTAACAATACCAGGAAGGGAATGAGTGATCTGTGGAAAGAAATTAAGCTTATTCAAGATAAACTAGAAAAGAGAGCATCTTCACCTAATGTTCTGTTAACTAGTGAAGTGGTGACTGATTTGCAGTGGGGAGGCTTTCAAAAGAAGTTTAAAGAGAAATACTGGTCTATCAATGCAGAAGGAAAGTTATTATCAGATCCATGGGAGCTGGGCAGAGTCATCCATACCTTAGGGACGTTAACATTGTATGTTAAAGGGCAGAGTAACGACTGTTGGATCCCGAATTATTTTCGGTGTTTTTTCAAAATAGTTTCCCTGCACCGAATTCCTTTTACAATCTTACACTATTCTGTCATCCATCCCCCAGGGACTTTTAACATTCTGCGTTAAGGGGTGGAGTGACGACCTTTGAATCCCAAGTTGTTTTCAGTGTTTCTTCTAAAATAGATTCCTTCGGGAACCTCAAAGGGTGAAGGTGGGAAAAGTCCATTCCTTTAAAATCTTAAACTATTCTGTTATCTATCCTTTAAAATCTATAACTATCCTATAATCTTATTGCTTAAAAAACCGGACATGACCATAAAATAGAGAACAACATAAGAGAATCACAGAAATAAAGCAATATCGAGATGAAATAAATTAACTAGAGTGTTATATTTGTGGAAAACATAATATGTGACTAGTTAAACAACCACAGTATACAGATTTTCCATTTTGTATAGATTATATTATACCTTTTATGAGATGTGATGTAGCTAGGAGGGTTTTTATTAATTTTGAAAGGTGTGGGTATTGTAGATAAGAGCATAATTTACACGAACAGATAAATCATGACTAATATGAAACACACAGCACACCTTTCAAACAACCCTCACAAACAAGTGTGCCTGACTCTTCATCATTACCATTTCCATAGAGTTGCCAAGATTTCCTTCGGGAACCTCAAAGGGTGAAGGTGAGACAAGTCCATTCTGTAGGAGACGATTTAACAGCAAACCTCCTCCGGTGTCTCACTCAAGTACGTGAGAGGTAGGGATCCTGGGGAAGGGGGGTGGGAAGGTGTATTGACTCAATAATTTCGGTGTGAATGCTAGAAACACTCGGCCTTCCACCGTCTCGAACACCCGATATTTTAGGTACGAGTGCAGGAGAGTGAAAACCTTTCTACCGATCCACCTGTTTCTATGCACTGGTCGGAACTTTGTTATCGGAAGACTGTAAGAAGGGCGAGTCAATGACGATGACAAGTGTTCGCCGCCAGCGTCACAAAAGATGTGATGAAAACCCGAGGAATAATTATGTAGTATTCTTTGATGTGTTCATTCTGTGGTGATAGTAAAAAAGACTAATGAACAATTGAATATAGAATGCTATGCACATTCGTGTATTGGACTCGTTTGAGACTAGAGACTTCTGAATTACTTCATGTCTTGGCTATGAACGAAGCAAGACAAATGTATGCTATTTGAATATGTGTAAATGAGTCTAACGTTTAAGGAATAAGTTAGCTTGCAGAAGTTATTGTCTGTGAAAGTTGCAAATATATAGTGATTGAACTGAAAAGTATTTTACGAGTACCAAAATTATTTAAAGAATAGAGAAGTATTTTCATAAATTCTTTTAACCAGTGTGATGACCTCAACCCACAGGAAAAATAATTATCACAGTCTGAACTGTGAAGTCATCCAAAATTCTAGTTGGAAAACCACACTCTTTGTTATACTTCTTAATTGGTCACGATCCCACTTTGTTTATGAACTGAAAACTAATATTCACGAGAAACTGCTCTGAAATTAACCTGAACTCACAAAATTGTGTATATATTCTCTGAAACTTCAAAGACATCTAAGACAATATCAGAAAGGAATTAGAAAAAGTGACATAAGTTCGTGAATTGTACACAATACTGTTAATAATTCCATGAACACTGGGGGGGGGGGGGGGGGGGGCGGGGGGTGGTTCACCATTCATCTACCCACTTTTGAGTATATCCAGCGTCTCTTAGTATTACGACTCATAGTAACACAATATCAAAAACTTTTATTACTGGGTAAACAGCCCCTACGTGATTTGACAGCTGACATTTATAATTCATGGTCACGTCAGGAAATGCATCAATATTGTAATAGCAGCTTTCACATTATTGGTCAGAACGCAAGCAATTATGGCGGTCGCCGTAATTTTCACGTGAAGCCATATTTCGCGACAAAATACTCTTATGTATTAGTCACTGTCATGTATCTAGTCTCATAACAATACATAAAACTACATAAAATAACTACAATAATTTTGACATGCGAGGAGAATTAGTTCTAATGAGACGAAGGAGTTTATATTTACTGGTTTTTCAACAATGACTACCAGGTAACTTTTAATTCACTGATTGTAATTTTATTTTCTTTAGCAGAAAGCAAACAAACTAAAAAAAGAATTTATTTGAATAGAGTCTGTAATTCTTATACTTTTAATAGAGAAAGAAAGTTTCTATGTCAGGGGATAGCGTTCGGCGAAATCTCTTAACTTTTTGCTGCATACGAAGCGTTGCGTTGGGCAGCACGATGTCGGCGGGTTACGATGATGAGAGCAGGATACAGGCAGTTCCGCTGTTTAATCTTCTCCGGCGAAACGCAAATAAAGTTCCGGCACAGCTGTATCATTAACCCCTTGGTGATTAACAACCCACAAGACGCCAGTATACGACCGTTGTTGACATGTCCTCTCTTTCAAAGTAAATTACGTACACATCGCTCGTTTTTACACTTTATGCACTGTCCGTGACGCTATCGTCCATAATTACACAGTTTCATTTAGTCTTAAGCCGGGTTCACACACACAACGAAAGTATCGCCACAAGTCAAGCCATTCTGGAGTGTCGCTGTGAGCTACCGTTCACACAGGACGCCACAAATTCTTTGTAATTGCCCAGTTTGCAAAATGGCGTCACCTGTCTCAGCTGAAATGATTCGGGCCTGCGTTAATGTTGTAGCGCAAATTGTTGCATTAGAACTGAGCGAAGAGTTAACAACAAAGGAACTGTAAGTGGATATCGCGCAGAAATTATATGGGAGCAACAAACACGCTCAGAAAAGAATTAACATTCGAAGATGAAAATTCATTCGTAAACCATTTTCAGTTTCATCGCAACAGGGAATGTTTCACAGCACACAATACGACCTGATTTCCTATACAGATTAAATGGCTGTACATATTACTAAATAAGATGTTTTGGAAACATAATAAATGTAAAATATTACTTACCAAAGTGTTTCACGTCTCTCTTGTCTCGACTACATGTTTTAAGAACCGGTCTGCAGCTTCAAACCAAGCAAGGTTGGGTTTATAACTACCGTCAGTAGACGCACCACTCTTAAGTGATTTCAGTACTTTTTTGTCTTCATTCATGTAAGCATTTCGAATGCTTCGAATTTTTAATTTTGTTGTAGCTACATCAATTCCAGGAACATATTCACGCGTACTGTTTACTATTTCAATTAATGCAGCATCTCTCAAATTTCTGTCTTTGTATGATTCGCTTTTGTGGATCCAAATGCATTCTCGTTCCTGATACACCTCCAAGAATCTCATAATTGTTGCTGTTGACCACTTTTTCGACATATTAATAGCAAACGCACAAACGAAAGCTCTATCTGCGAACGAATACGCATTAGAAAGGTTTGAATCCAGCCACGAGGTAGCAATCGAATGACGTTATTCGAGTGCGGAGAAGGCAAAATGGCGCAACAAAGTAGAACCAAGTTCAACTTTTTGTGGCGTGAATAAAGTTGCGCTTCTTAAATGGCGCCACCGAAAACTAGGAGTTCACACATACAACTACAAAGCAACTGCAGTTCGCCATTAGCAGTGGCGATACTTTTGTTGCCTGTGTGAACCCTGCTTTATCCACAAATACACAGTTCATACAATTGTTCTTGTGTGTGAAGCACACCGTAAACAATGTCCACTCTGTTCTCGCATTTCAAACTTCGACAACGTTACTGAAAGTCATTTATATTGCACAGTTAATTAAAGTCTTCACTTTCACGGCTTGATAGAATGTGATAGACAACAGTTCCACCACCCAAATCCAATACCAGCAAAGTTCATTCGCATAAAAGCACTGTTCGTGTCGGCCACAACAAAGTATTGTTAGCGGCACTTTCACAGTCCGGTTTATTTGCTCTGTTAAAGTTCGCTGGCGATGGCATTACATACCGCAGTGGTAAAGAGAATTAACAATCTGACAGTTCGGTATCACTGTCCATACAATTACGTATGCTTTTCATAAACAAAGTACTATTTTTCCGCGCACGCTTCACAGACACACCATCCACCATCCCCTCTACTACATAACCACCTTTCGACTGTCGATAGCACTATCGCTGTCCCCTGTCTATAGATGTTATATCGTTATCGTAACTTTTTCTTTTTTTTCTGCACATACAAATAGGCGATGTGCAGTAGGGCTTACTCGTTTCTCCCACTTACGTTTAAAATATCGGGTATTCAGAACAGTGGAAGGCTGAGTAGTTCTAGAATTCACTCCGAACCCTCGCAGAAAAGTGTAACTGATTCTTCGCCATTTGCCGTTCCATAGGTGTTGCTAAGATTTTTCTTTGGGGACTTCAAAGGTGAAGGTGAGAATGTCCATTCTGTAGGAGACGTTTAACATCATACCTCCTCCGGCTTCTCACTCAAGTACCGGTGAATTAGGGATCCTGGGGAAGGGGGGGTAGGAAGGGTTTTCCAGTCTTAGGGGCTATCTTCTTTCTCTTCTTCGATCTTAGCAACCAGTTCTACTTTTTCCTTTCTTACTTCTCATTTGAGTACCGGTCTATCTTTCCCTCTTTCCATATCCATATACTTCTGTTGCTGACGTCCTTATTTTCCGTGGTTTCCAATAACTTTCATATAAGTAGGCCAAAGAATCAGGATAAACAAACACACATCTACATACACACAAAGAAACACTTAAGCGCCAACAGGAGAAATACAAATTAAAAACCTGAAGTGATGTCAGAACCGCCAAGGGATTTGGGGAATAAAGATATATGTACATATGAATAAATGGACATATTACATTGTTGGTATGTGACGGTTCTGCATCGTTATTTTTTGTCGCTCTCAAATATATATTTACATGTGCCGTGCTAGTCCTTTGAGAAAAGGCGTAGTATCTACTGGGAGCTGATAAATACAGGTAGACATAGCATCTACTATGTGTGGGCATGATATCTGTTTATATGGTAGAAGTGAGGAGTGAAAGAGGACTCTAGGCTGTTAGATGAAGTATTAGAAACTGGAATAGAAGCGTAAAGTAGATTTGTAATTTTACCAGAGAATATTTAAGAATAGTATACTTAAAGACGTATGGTAGGGCAATGAACCAGTATATGGAGGGTGCACTCGATATTTATTGGCTGAGAAAAAGGGCAGATAGGAAGACCTATGAAAGGCTGACCTATACTGCGCAGACAGGGGCACCAAGAAGGGGAATGACCTGTACCGTAGGAGGATAGGAATAAGAAAGGGGCACACCTACCAAGACGGAAGGAGAAAGGGTACTCCTAGGATCAACCCATGTAAGATATAGGTACTGTTTCTAAAGAGGAAAGCAGCAGTATCGTGACAGAAGTCACACATTTAAAAGGAACTAGTCTGGTAAGTTTGAATTCTATGCAGTACTAGCATTATTAAGTTTAAGGTTTACAGATGTCCAAGAAGATAACACTTTTATTCTACCCAGAGTTCCTCCGGATTACAATAAGTAATGAATAAGTACATACTAGGAACAGTAGTACAGGAAGTAAGAACCAAGCAGTAGAGTATAAGTGAGTTATGTACCCCTATAATTTACGACTGAAAGAGGAATAGAAAACAAAGATTTGGTACTCACAAATTTTTGGAGATTGGAAAGAGCTAACTCCAACTTGAACTGAAAGGGTTGTCTATTATAGTTGTGGTAAAATATGCACGGTTATTAGTAGAAAGATAGGCACTGTTAAAAGACAAGGAATTATCTTGTGTAGTTGTACATAATGAATATGTATAAACTATCGTGTATTCGAGCTAAGGGAAGGGAGATGTAGTGCCTCAAGAATTCCGGTGTAAATTCTAGAAAGACTTGGCCTTCCACCATCTCGAACACCTGATATTTTAGTTACGAGTGTGGGAGAGTCAGAACGTTTCTACCAATCCACCTGTTTCTATGTGCTATTCGGACCTTTGTTATTGGAAGACTGTAAAAAAGGCGAGTCAATGACGACGACAAGTATTTGCCGCTAGCGCCACAGAAGACGTGATGAAAACCCAAGGAATAATTATGTAGTATTCTTTGATGTGTTAGTGTCTGTGGTGATTGTAAAGAAGACTACTGAACAACTACATATAGATTGCTACGTATGTGTTAGTTCTGCATGAGGCATGAGATCTGTTGTAGAATTTTAGAACATGTGTTTTGCTCGAGTATCATGTCGTTTTTGGAAACTCAGAATCTACTATGTAGGAATCAACATGGATTCCGGAAACAGCGATCGTGTGAAACCCAACTCGCTTTATTTGTTCATGAGACCCAGAAAATATTAGACACAGGCTCCCAGGTAGATGCTATTTTTCTTGACTTCCGGAAGGCGTTCGATACAGTTCCGCACTGACGCCTGATAAACAAAGTAAGAGCCTACGGAATATCAGACCAGCTGTGTGGCTGGATTGAAGAGTTTTTAGCAAACAGAACACAGCATGTTGTTATCAACGGAGAGACGTCTACAGACATTAAAGTAACCTCTGGCGTGCCACAGGGGAGTGTTATGGGACAATTGCTTTTCACAATATATACGAATGACCTAGTAGATAGTGTCGGAAGTTCCATGCGGCTTTTCGCGGATGATGCTGTAGTATACAGAGAAGTTGCAGCATTAGAAAATTGCAGCGAAATGCAGGAAGATCTGCAGCGGATAGGCACTTGGTGCAGGGAGTGGCAACTGACCCTTAACATAGACAAATGTAATGTATTGCGAATACATAGAAAGAAGGATCCTACACTCCTGGAAATTGAAATAAGAACACCGTGAATTCATTGTCCCAGGAAGGGGAAACTTTATTGACAAATTCCTGGGGTCAGATACATCACATGATCACACTGACAGAACCACAGGCACATAGACACAGGCAACAGAGCATGCACAATGTCGGCACTAGTACAGTGTATATCCACCTTTCGCAGCAATGCAGGCTGCTATTCTCCCATGGAGACGATCGTAGAGATGCTGGATGTAGTCCTGTGGAACGGCTTGCCATGCCATTTCCACCTGGCGCCTCAGTTGGACCAGCGTTCGTGCTGGTCGTGCAGACCGCGTGAGACGACGCTTCATCCAGTCCCAAACATGCTCAATGGGGGACAGATCCGGAGATCTTGCTGGCCAGGGTAGTTGACTTACACCTTCTAGAGCACGTTGGGTGACACGGGATACATGCGGACGTGCATTGTCCTGTTGGAACAGCAAGTTCCCTTGCCGGTCTAGGAATGGTAGAACGATGGGTTCGATGACGGTTTGGATGTACCGTGCACTATTCAGTGTCCCCTCGACGATCACCAGTGGTGTACAGCCAGTGTAGGAGATCGCTCCCCACACCATGATGCCGGGTGTTGGCCCTGTGTGCCTCGGTCGTATGCAGTCCTGATTGTGGCGCTCACCTGCACGGCGCCAAACACGCATACGACCATCATTGGCACCAAGGCAGAAGCGACTCTCATCGCTGAAGACGACACGTCTCCATTCGTCCCTCCATTCACGCCTGTCGCGACACCACTGGAGGCGGGCTGCACGATGTTGGGGCGTGAGCGGAAGACGGCCTAACGGTGTGCGGGACCGTAGCCCAGCTTCAGGGAGACGGTTGCGAATGGTCCTCGCCGATACCCCAGGAGCAACAGTGTCCCTAATTTGCTGGGAAGTGGCGGTGCGACCCCTACGGCACTGCGTAGGATCCTACGGTCTTGGCGTGCATCCGTGCGTCGCTGCGGTCCGGTCCTAGGTCGACGGGCACGTGCACCTTCCGCCGACCACTGTCGACAACATCGATGTACTGTGGAGACCTCACGCCCCACGTGTTGAGCAATTCGGCGGTACGTCCATCCGGCCTCCCGCATGCCCACTATACACCCTCGCTCAAAGTCCGTCAACTGCACATACGGTTCACGTCCACGCTGTCGCGGCATGCTACCAGTGTTAAAGACTGCAATGGAGCTCCGTATGCCACGGCAAACTGGCTGACACTGACGGCAGCGGTGCACAAATGCTGCGCAGCTAGCGCCATTCGACGGCCAACACCGCGGTTCCTGGTGTGTCCGCTGTGCCGTGCGTGTGATCATTGCTTGTACAGCCCTCTCTCAGTGTCCGGAGCAAGTATGGTGGGTCTGACACACCGGTGTCAATGTGTTCTTTTTTCCATTTCCAGGAGTGTATATTGTATGATTATATGATAGCGGAACAAACACTGGTAGCAGTTACTTCTGTAAAATATCTGGGAGTATGCGTGCGGAACGATTTGAAGTGGAATGATCATATAAAATTAATTGTTGGTAAGGCGGGTACCTGGTTGAGATTCATTGGGAGAGTCCTTAGAAAATGTAGTCCATCAACAAAGGAGGTGGCTTACAAAACACTCGTTCGACCTATACTTGAATATTGCTCATCAGTGTGGGATCCGTACCAGGTCGGGTTGATAGAGGAGATAGAGAAGATCCAAAGAAGAGCGGCGCGTTTCGTCACAGGGTTATTTGGTAACCGTGATAGCGTTACGGAGATGTTTAACAAACTCAAGTGGCAGACTCTGCAAGAGAGGCGCTCTGCATCGCGGTGTAGCTTGCTCGCCAGGTTTCGAGAGGGTGCGTTTCTGGATGAGGTATCGAATATATTGCTTCCCCCTAATTATACCTCCCGAGGAGATCACGAATGTAAAATTAGAGAGATTAGAGCGCGCACAGAGGCTTTCAGACAGTCATTCTTCCCGCGAACCATACGCGACTGGAACAGGAAAGGGAGGTAATGACAGTGGCACGTAAAGTGCCCTCCGTCAAACACCGTTGGGTGGCTTGCGGAGTATAAATGTAGATGTAGATGTAGATGTAGGCAGGATGCATGTGATATCCATAAATTATTGGATTGTTAGTATGATATTGTACTTGTGTTTATCGAGTCAGACGTTTAAAGAGACCAGTTGGCTTGTCAGAGTTTACTTACTAATGTGAAAAAGAGTAAATGTTACTTTGCACTGAGAGATGAAAATATACTGAGAATGAACTGAAAGTGTTCCTCGAGTACACAAATTATTTCAAGAATAGAGAATTAGCTTAATAAATTCCTGTAATGAGATGTGTGAGTCTTGAACCTCAGTACCACACTGTCTCGTGTCGTCCAAAAAAACGTTAGAAGGGGTTTCCTGTCTTTGGGGCTATCTTCTTTCTCTTCCTCGATCCTAGCAATCACATCTGTTTTCTCCTTTCTTACTTCTCATTTGAGGACCTCTTCATATTTTCCCTCTTTCCATATACATAAACTTCTATCGTTGAAGTAATTTCTTATTTATGTGGTTTCTAATAACCTACACCTTACCTTTAAATAACAAGCTCGTAGAATCTGACTACATGAATACACATCCGCATATACACAAGTATACACTTAGACACAAACATACAATTACAGACTAGAGAGCTTGTCATGATGTGAAAACCGCCAAGTGTTGTAGGTGAAAATTTGGGTATATCTAGAAATATGCACACATATATAGGAAGCTATGACGGTTCTGCATCGAATGTACATAAGAAAAGGAGTATATAAACTAAGAAAGAGGCATGAGCAAAGAGAGAAAACGAAAGCAGGAGAGAACGTTAATCATGCTGACAATAAGAAATGTCAGTATAATAAATACTGCAATGAATTGAAGGATAGTGGGACATAAATAGTGTATGTTGATATAGTATCTATTGAAAGTATACAAGTTGATAAGTACAGGAGGACTCCAGGGAGTAAATGATGTATTAAAGAATAAATGTGAAGCGTAAGATAGATTTACATCTTTAATACAAAATACTAAATTATGTTATACATAGAAATGTATACTAGGGAAATGAACCATGAGGCCTAATCAGTTAGTATAAGTGGAGTGTATACAGCATTCACTAAGTATAAAGGCTAGGCGAACCTACGTGGAGATAGGACGACCTGTGGCCTAAAATATAGGGATGTTTTATATAGGTGTACCTACCAAAATGGAAAGAGGAAGTGCTCTCATAAGGTCAACCCACAAGCAAGGGATAGGTGCTGATCCTACGAGAAGGGGACAGTATTGTGACAGAAGTAGCAAATTATATAGGGATTCTTCTGGAAATTATGAATTCTATGATCAACTAGCATTATTATTTTTTAGACATAAATGAGTGTCAAAAGAACACTTTTATTTTGTCCAAAGTTCCTCCAAGCTGCAACTAATGAAAATAGCACATACTAGGGAAAAGGCAGTACAAAAAGATAAGAATAGAAAATAGATTACACATGTGTTATTAACACCTAAAGTTTTCGTTAGAAAAAGGAAATAAAGAAAAGAAAAAGAGTCTTCACGATTCCTAAATGTTAAGGAAGCTGACTAAAACCTCGAGTGGATGCTCATGTCAAACGAAAAATTGTTCAAGAAAGAACAAAGAATTGTTTCTGAAGGAAGATATATATATATATATATATATATATATATATATAAACTTATATAAAAATGTGTATTGTTAAGGTATGAAATGTAATGATGAATGACGTTACTTGCATATTGATTATGCATAAAACATCGCGTGTTCGATCTGAGGGGGGAGGGGGGTGGGAAGAGTAGTGATTCTAGAATTTCTGTGTAATTTCTAGAACCACTCACCATTCTACCATCTAGAACACACGATATTCTAGATACGAACGTGGATTGGTAAAAATCCTACATACTGCACGTCACATGTCTTCAGTGCAGGTTTAAAATCAGTCGCAGGAAGAAGCTGGCTTAGCAACCATGACTCTACTTCACTTTTTCAATTGTTCTTGTTTCACATAACAATAGTAAGTGACACAATATGCACATAGTTGCATATAAACTCTGTGGTTCTTCCTTACACATGCACTAACACACCTATGGATTGTCCGACAGGTATCTTTCGGTGCCGTTCGACCGCCATGTCTATTTTCTTCCTGTGACTATTTTAAACCTGCACACACAGACATGTGATGCACAGTAAGTATGATCTTACCATCCCACATTCATATCTAAAATATCGTGTGTTTGAGATGGTAGAAGGCTGAGTGGTTCTAGAATTTACATAGAAATTCTCGAATCACTACACAGTGTTTGGGAACTGTGACTGGACAAGAAATCATTCAAGATGGCGGCGCGTGTTGATGTAGTAATAAATGTGAGTAAAAACCGTGAGTATTCCGCGTCTACAAAGTGAATATCGTGTGATAAAATAGTAAAAAGCGGTATTAGAACATGCCCAGTGATTCATATGTGGTATCATCCACACTGCGTTGCGAAAGTAAATCTTGAAAACATATCATGTGTTTGTGGAAAAAAGTGCAACGTTTATCTAGCTGCGACTGGAATGTATCGTGAAAATCGTGAAACCTATGTATTAGAAACACTGCAGAAAGAACTCCAAGCTACAAGAGAACATGCTCTGCTACTGGAAAGCATGATCACAAACTTTCTGAACCGCCAAATAAGGAAAACGTTCGAAATTTGTACAGTGATGTTGTGTTAAATATTTGTACTAACAAAAGAAATGACGCTCCAATGAAGAAGAGTGAACATGAAAAATGTGAAACAGTAAACAACGGTAACCTACAAAGTTCTTCTGAAAACTTCTCATGTAATTTAAAAATGGTTAAGAAAAATGACTGCATTAAGTTGAAAACAAACACTTACATGAGTCAGCTTACAAACAATAAAAAACAGGTACTGTTACTTTCAGATAGTCATGGTAGGAATATGCAAAAGTACTGAACGAAATTTCAACAATCAGCTATAAATTTACATATTTGATAAAGCCAAATGCTATATTCAAAGAAGCAACATGCAATATACAAAGCAAAATGTCTAGTCTAGGACAAAATGATTATGTTGTCGTCTTAGCTGGTGCAAACGATATTAATGCATCAAAACACTAGATGAAACCATTGCAAAAACTAGACACACATAACTAATTCTATGCACAATACCATATACATATGACATGCCAAATGAAAACTGCAAAATCTATGAAATGAACAGTTACTTGATGCAGAAGTGAACACATCAGAGTTTTAGATGTAAATAGCTTCCACCAACGGAAAGACTTCACTAGGCATGGGCTTCACTTACATAAAAATGGGAAAAAGAAACTGTGTGTTAATCTGCTGAATGCCATCAAAAGTTCACTGGTAACAGGAAGTGCCACAAAACGTGTTACCCCAGGACATCAAACATATTTGTGGTCCAATGAAGCTAATTTGGCGGACAATCTCAGAAGAACGAGCAATAATGCAGCTGAACCAACAACAACACCAGGAGCTGAAGAACCATCAGTAACAACAACAAAAGTGAATATGCAGTCAGGATCATCAAGGGAAACATCAAAAACAGTGTTAGGAAAGAAGAAGGTATCCACAGTCAGCACCAAGTCACCACCAACATTCTGTGCAAAAAATCTCGCCAAGTGCCACAAATCAGTCAGCCCACGACACCCAAGCGGAATCAGGAAAAATATGTGCAGCCACACTCCAAATCAGTACCACTGGAAACTGTGATAAGATCTTCAACACGAAAACGCAGACCTCCAGCCTACAGCCAGAATTTTTTTATGGACAAGAACACCAGTAGCTCCCCGACAGCAGCAAACCAAAGGAAAACAGATGCAGAGCAAAATCTTCATGAAACAAAACTACGAGAAAACCCAGTAAGTGGTGTCAAAAATCATTCCATCGGAAAACAGTCACTATTATCCTTTAAAATATTACACCATAATGTGCAGTCAGTGTTTATAAATTACTAGATATAGATATCTTCCAAAAAACAGAAGTCATACTCTGTAGTAGTGAACACTGCTTAACAAAATTTAAAAAACTCCACTTCGCGAATTTACTCTGGCTGGTTATTCTTGTCGGAACAAAAGTAAGGGAGATGGTACAGCAATCTATGTCAAAAAAAATTATGCTACAAAAACCTCACAAAGTACAATAATATACAAATAGAAACAGACCTTGAATTCTCATTAATTATCTTGACAGACTATAACCTATTGATACTGAAAGTATATAGAGCCCCTGATGGGAAAATCCATACCTTCAATCACTCCCTCGAATCACTACTTACAAAAATTCACTCACTAAACAAGAATCTATTAATAAGTGGAGATTTTAATTTTGACTTCCTCACACCTGGAAAAATCAAAGATGAATTGTTGAATATTACAAATTCATTCAACTTATCCCCAACTGTAAACACACCAACCAGGATCACAAAAAATTCAAAAACAGCTCTAGATCAGATTTTCATAAACACAAACAAACTACACCAATCAATCGAAGTCATCAGCACATATTACAGTGACCATGAAGCCCAAATACTAACGGCGAATTTAAATTACTTAAGACAATATCCCACAAAAACTAAAATGCAATTTAATGATGAGAAAATAAGGCTTTTTAACTATCTGTTAAGGACTGAAAACTCGGCAAAGGTCTATAAAGAAAATGATGTAAACTACATATTTAATTCCTTCCATGAAACATTTCTCCACCACTTCACACAAACACATGGGTTAACAAAAAGGATAAGGATCTCCAGCCAAAAAAAGTGTGACTTAAAAAATCACGTGAAACACCATGAAGTTGATGATCAGTTTAGGTCATATTGTAAGACCTATTTTGCAGTCTATAGAAATGTAATCCAACAAGCAAAACAATTATACAATGATAAATTTATAAAGGAGTCTAATGATAAAATGAAAGTCTTGTGGACAGTTGTAAGAAATGAAATCAAAAGTAAGCAGCACGTTATAAACAAAACATTAAAACTAAACCTAAATGATGAAGTCACATCAGATCCCCACAAAATAGTAAATGGTTTTAATGGCTATTTTAGCAGAATAGCAGAAAACCTGATAAAGAAAAACTGCCACAGACCAAATACTCAACACCAAACACTAATTGAAACCATACCAGTACCAGCATTAATGTTTCTTCACAGTCTCCAACACTGAAGTACTTACAGCTATAAAAGGACTAAAGAATAAGTAGTCCAGTGGCAGTGACAACATTCCTGATTTAATTGTAAAGAAATGTGGAGACTCCATTGTAGAACCCCTAACCCACATAATAAATGCATCCTTTACAAATGGAGTTTTCCCTGACCTACTAAAGACTTCTAAAATTACCCCACTTCACAAAAAGGGCCCTAAAAATGATGTAGCCAATTACAGGCCCATAGCACAACTCAGCTCATTCTCAAACATATCTGAAAAATTATTTTAGACCATATTGGAAGATTTTATTAATAAACTATCCTTATTAACAAAACACCAACATGGTTTTAGAAAACAAAAGACGGCTACCACAGCTATTTATGAGTATCTCAACAAAACCTTAAAAACAATGGATAATAAGGAAATCTCTACTGGTATCTTTTTAGATTTATCCAAAGCCTTTGATGTAATTGACCATTCCATACTCCTTAAGAAGCTAGCAAATAAAGGTATAAAAGGAATTGCAAACAAATGGTTAGAATCTTACCTGTCAAACAGAGTACGAAAAGTTGACATTATTAATTTTGAAAAAAGAATACAACCACCCATCAATGTACTGTCCACTCCTCTGACACAAGCCTCAATCCTGGGACCCATACTGTTTTTGCTATACATTGATGACATAAGCACAAAGCTTGCTACAGGACATACCACACTATTTGCCGATGACACGAGTATACTAATAACAGGTACTGATACAGAGGACCACAACCAAAAAATTATACAGCTTTTGTTGTCACTCAGCAATTGGTTCAATGAGAACAAACTGATTATAAATATACAGAAAACAACGTACATCAACTTCAGACTCTCATCCCAAAAACAAGCACTGCCCAGTGTGATTCTAAATAACTAAGAGCTTACGTGTGTGGACTCTGTCAAGTTTCTTAGCATATGGCTTGAAGAAAATCTTAAGCGGGAGACTCACACAAATTATATCTCAAAACAGCTATCAACTGTGTGCTACATTTTAAGAATACTCAAAAAATTTGTTCTCATACGTGTATATTATGCTTACTTCCACTCTACATTAAAGTATGGAATCATATTTTGGGGGAATTCACCTGGGGGTAGCTATATTTTCAAAATGCAAAATAAGGCAATACACATAATATGTAAGCTAAGACATAACGAATCATGCAGACAACATTTCAAAGAAAATGGCATTATGACACTGCCCTCTGCTTACATTTATAATATCGTCCCGTTTGTCAAGTCATACCTGTTAAACAATGACTGCACATTAAAATTCAATGGAGATATACATAATTATGCAAAAGGCAGCAATCTGACCTACATATGATTCAGTCTAGAACTACCTGCTACCAAAAAAGTGTTTTAAATGTTGGGGTACAAATGTATAATAATTTACCAAATGGAACAAAGCAACAAAGAACCCAAGAGTCTTCACACATAAGTTAAAAAAATATCTCTTGGACCAATGCTTTTATGCAGTTGATCATTTTTTTGACAGGGATTAAAATTGTATACAATTTTATAATAAATGTTCAGTCAGGTCTGAAAATTATATACTGTGCATGTCTATGAAGTATACTGGATTATTATATACTGTGCATGACTATGAAGTATACTGGATTATTTTACTATTACATTTGTATCGGCTGCTTGTATTTTATTATACAACATTTGTATTTACTGTTTTGTTAAGGATAGACAATTTCCTCATTACAAAATAGTGTAAAATCAATTTATTAAAATTACTTGCAAATATGTTCTTTTTACCTGTCCAATATCACATGTACAACTATACAAATCTATGATTTGTGTTGACTGTTTTGTTTAAGGTAGATCATTTCCTTGCTACAAAATAATGTAAAAATCAATTTGTAATAATTACTTATAAATATGCTCTCTTGACCTATCCAATATCATGTGTACATCTACACAATACTATGATTGCCTGGATCAATAAAATACAAAATATAAATACAAAAAAACTGTGGTGTAAAAATCAATTTGTAATAATTACTTATAAATATGCTCTCTTGACCTATCCAATATCATGTGTACATCTACACAATACTATGATTGCCTTGATCAATAAAATACAAAATATAAATACAAAAAAACTGTGGTGTAAAAATCAATTTGTAATAATTACTTATAAATATGCTCTCTTGACCTATCCAATATCATGTGTACATCTACACAATACTATGATTGCCTGGATCAATAAAATACAAAATATAAATACAAAAAAACTGTGGTGCTGGAAAGGAGAGACATTTGGTAAAATTTGTGGAATTATTGTGTGTATTTGTAAAACATTATTCAAATAATATGCATGAACATATCAATTATGGCATAGAAGAGTTTTCAGTGGGTTTGGTAAGGAAGAGAAGGACGAGTAATGACAATATATCAGCAGTCAGACTGTAGTTCAACTTGATGCATTGACTGCACTGACTATGGTGGTGTGAGTCTCCAGGTGATTGCTTCTCAACATGATGCACCAGTTTCACCTGTGCAGTCAACAGCAGTAACCTCACTTTGCTGTTCTACACATCAGGTGAGCAGCGATTTTTTTCAATTTAGCACTTTTTTTAATTTTATTGTTTGTGTACAGAAATGTGTGGGATTAGTTAGCAACATCTGCAAGTGAAGGAACTTGGAGACCAGCCAGCTGAACTAATAAATTGGGAATTTATTTACTAGTTTATGCCTATGCGGATTACAAAATGTCAGGAGAGGTTTAGGCTATTTGTGGAACAGAACAGTATTTATTTTTATTTATTTATTTATTTTGATCCAGCATCAACTGATTACAAAAAAAGGTTTTTTTTGTTCCAGTATTCTGGATAAGTCAGAGCCTTACGTACTAGGGATACATATTATTGACTGGCACTTTTGTCTACACAACTTTTTCTAAATTTAGTTGAGAGAACAGAGTTTTATATATGAACTATACATAAAAAAATTGTTATTGCCATACTTAGATTAAGAAATCTACAGTTTGTCACACAGTATTCATATCTGACATTCAAATATTTACAGTTTGTGACACAGTCTAAGATCTGAGATTACATATATTCTTAGATAGATGGTCTTCCATCGAGTGTACTAAATCTAGAAACTCATCTATTGAATATGCAGGATTGTTTAGGAGCCATAATTTTAATTTCGTTTTTAGTTTTGTAATGGGCAATTTGGAGATATAAGGATGGAAGCAATTCAGTAGTTTTATGCCTGCATGGTGAGGGCTTTTCTCATAAAGTGTTGTTCTATGAGAGATGATGTTAGGTCTCTCGCTACCTCTAGTATTGTGATCGTGTATTTCTTTATTAAGTGTTTTGTTATTGTTTACTGCCATAGCGATTACCTTCAGCACATACAGGTTTTGAACAGTTTGTATTTTAAATTCTTTAAACAAATTTCTGCAGGACTCTCTGGCACATTTCTTTCCCATAATTCTAAGTGCCTTCTTTTGTAAGATAAGTACACTTTCACATTCCCTTTACTGCTGGATCCCCATACCTCTATCCCATAACTTAGATGGGATTCAAATAGTGCAAAATATATTTGCCTCAGAGTGGTGATGTTACAAAAAGGGGTCACTTTTCTTAGGACATGTATGGTACTACATAGCTTTTTGCAAATATCATTCACATGATGAGACCAGTTTAACTCTGCATCAACTGCCAGGCCAAGAAATTTGGCCGAGTATTGTTCTTTAATGTATTCGTCACGCATTAAGATTTGGTTTCATGAGTTTTTTGCCTCCCAAGATCTAATTCAATATAGACAGATTTATTTGTGTTTAATTTTAGTTTGTTTTCATTAAAATACTGCAGAATTAAGCCTGCTGCAGTATTGGATTCCACTTTGAGCTGCGAATATCTTGGATTGCAACATATTAACGTGGTATCATCTGCATATAAGATAGCTGTTGCATGGTTTGTTATGGACTAAATATCATTAACATAAATAATAAAAAGAAGTGGTCCTAATATTCACCCCTGCGGAATACCAAAATTTACGTCAGCGATGTTTGATTTGTATGCTCCCTCTGTAGTGCTAATAGACAAAAACTGCTTCCTATTTGTCAAGTAGGACCTCTTCAGATTATGGGCTATGCCTCGAATGCCATAGTTCCACAGTTTGTCCAGCAATATGGTTGTTTCAACACAGTCAAATACTTTTTGTAAGTCCAGAAAGATGCCACATACATGTTCTTTATTATCTATTGCTTGAGTGACACCTTCAATTAAGTTCGATGCTGCTGTAATGGTAAATGACCCCTTGACAAACCCATACTGCCCCTTAGAAATCACTTTTTTGCATACCAGGAAGTTCCAGATTCTTATGTATATTACTTTCTCAATGATTTTGGATATTATTGGAAGAACAGAAATGGGTCGAAAGTCTTCTACTAGATTCCTGTTTCCTTTTTTAAAAATAGGCACAACTCGAGCAATTTTCAACTCATCTGGAAATAGACCATCTTCCATATGAGAGTTGATAACTGTTGATGAAGGTGATGAAGTTTTGTATATACATTTCTTAAGAGTGTCCAGACTAAGACCATTATATCCTGCCACATGGGAATTCTTTAAGCTACTCACTATTTTAATTATTTCTTTTTTACTTGTTGGCATCAAAAATATACTTCCTGACACTGGTGTTCCTCTGAATTTGGATTTATGATTTTTAAGCTGATTGTTTATGCTGGAGCCAACAGAGGCAAAGTAATTGTTAAATACATCTGCTATCTTATTCTGATCAGTTTCTATTGTGCCGTATATCAGCAAGTGATTTTCAGTTGTATCTTTCTCAGATTTACCTATTTCTCTATTTACTAGCGAACATGATGTTTTGGAGATATTATTTGAATTCTGAATGACACATTCAAAATGTTTCTGTTTCTCCGAAATTAAGAGGTCTACATAGTATTTCTGATACTTTTTGAACTCTTCTTTTAATTTTTTATTGCTGAAGTCATTTAACATAGCATACTCATACCATCTTAGATTTCTCTAGCCTCAGTGACTGACGATATCCAGTTTCGGGTTACAGCATGTGACTGAATTCTCTTTTCTATTAATGGGTAGGCTTGGTTAAGAATGTAGAATAGTTCACTTGAGAATTTGCCATAACTATGAAGTGTCGTTAGAACACTGTTCCAATCCACATTCCTTAGCATATTATTCAAATGAGTTATATTGTGGTCTGTATTCATCCTATTATATCTATAGCAACTGTGTGTAGGAACCTTTTTTATGTGCACACTTAGTTATATTGCATGTTGGTCTGACAAAGCACTTATAATAACAGAAGATGTATGATTGTACAGACGAATACCAGCGATTACGTTATCTATAGCAGACTGACATGTTTCAGTCTCCCTGGTTGCAGTGTTTATCAGGTATCTTACATTATATTCAAGCAGAGTATTCTTGAGTTGTCTGGTGTGTAACTTATCTGTTAATACATTTATATTGAAGTCTCCTACTACTAACTAGACTACAAAGTCTCCTATTACTAACTTGTTCAGGTGTGATATAAAAACATTCTCTATCATGTCACAAAACTTTGTTAAGAAAACTTCGAAGTTTCCACCTGGCGGTCTGTATAAACATACAACATAAATTTCTTCATTTGGTACCTTTATATGTGCTGCAAACAATTCAATTGTTCCATCTAATGAATATTTACTTACATTTACAGAATTAAAATCAAATGTGCTTTTTACATACACTGACACACCCCCACCTCTGATGGTAGATCTGCAAAACTTCTTAGCTAGTACCATGTTTAGAGGTTAAAAAAGTTCTAATTTGGCATCAGATAGCCAGTGTTCACTAATACCAAGCACATTAGGCATAGTTTCATTTACAAACATGTCTAATTGTTCATATTTCTTGCTCAAGCCTTCCACATTCTAGTGGATTATTCTAAAGATGTAAATACCTTGTTGTAGGTTTCTCTGCCTTACTGACTTAAATAAGGTCAATCTCTGTTTCTCTTGTGGGCTTCCTCCTCTTTCTGGTTTCCACTAAAAAGTCATTTAGATGGGATGGAAGCACTGGCTTCTGTCTGCCGTCTGAAGTTTTTTTAGTTGACAGTACTGGTTCTGCTAATGTTGGAGTTGATTCTGCTGCTATTGTGGATGGTTCTGCTGTTGCTAATGATGGTTCTGTTGCTTTTGCTGTTGATTTTCCTGCTGGTATGAGGGCTGGCTCTGTAGTTGATGGAGCTGTTACTGCATTTGTTGTTGTTAGTGTAACTGTTCTTGATGTTTTTACTACTTAGAAGAAATTAGAAGAAACATTGAGAAACTCAAAGGAAACACTTAAAACCAAATTGAATTCTAATACAAATATACCTGTTAAAGTACACTGGATGATATTAAAGCAGAACTGAGTTTAAGAGTTGGTAAAAAAACTAGAAGAAGCTGTCAAAGCAGAAGATGAAAGTAGTAAGAAATTTGAAGATAAACTTAAAGGAAATTAGAAGAGCATAATCCAAAATTGAAAGCTACCATTAAGGCTCAAGGGGATAATATTCTTTAAAATCTAGAAGAAAGTATCAACCAAAAGATAGAGGCTACCACTACCAAGTTGGTGGAGATTAAATTGCAGGCAGAAGCATTTGAAGAGGAGTTAATGTCTATAGTTAATATAAAAGGAAATAAAACTACTGCTATGGAGAAGGAATGAGATAATTTCCATAGCAAAGTACAAAGAGACCTTAATGCACAGTGTGATTTAGTGAGTAGTAAAGTGCATGATCATTTGAGAGAAATTCATACTAAATTGCAGACCTTAGACAACCAAATCTTAGGTACACTGGAGGTGGTCAAAATATTAGGGGAAATTATTGAATGACATTTTGAGTCTCACAGGAACATTAAATAGTTTGGAAGACAGATAACAGAAGTTTGTGTGACCAAAAGTACTGGAATGGTTGAATCTGCTAACACTAACATCAATTCTTTGGGAGATACTGTAGACCACAGAAAGGAAATAGATGAATTGTAGGATACCTTAGAAAATACAATAATAGGATTTAGAACTCATGAGACTAATAACAATGTTACAATTTTGGTGTATCTTGGACTGTTTTGAAGATATTCAAATGTGAAATGGAATAATTTGTACATCCTGTACATTTTTAAGGGTGTTATCTAGATCATTATCAAAAAGATGGGAAGACTCCGAAAAGATGGATTTTATGTTTAAGTTATTTACTGGGTGATGCAGCAGAATGGGGGAATGACCCTCTGAAGATCAAGTCCTGGGAAAATTTTCATGAAAGTTTTAAGAGGAAATATTGGTCTCCCACCACACAAGAAAAGTTGATACTTGACTTACGTCACCCAAAGCATTGTAGTAATTCTTGGGGTAGTTATAAGAATTACATAGAGTGGCATCTAACAAGAGAAAAATACTTAAATAACCCATTAGAGGAATTATACTTAATACAAGTGTTATTACGTCAATTGGCACACCATATGTGTAAAGAAATGTGGCATAGAGGCTTGACAACTGTGAATGATTTATTTACTTACATTGAGGGATTAGATACCCTCAGCACAGAATGTAATGGAAATGTTAACAATTCTAGTCAGAAAAGGAGGATAAAGACAATAGACACTTTCAATCTTCATTTGCAAAGAAAAGGGAGATGAGTTTCTGCTGTGTCAACAACAAACTTAATGAGCCGAAAACAATTAGAAATAATAACATTCAGTCACAGGTTGGAATATCACATCCTAAGGCACTTCTCATGGTTGATCCAGATACAGGCCAGGAAAAGGGATTACACAATGTTGAAGGTTAAGAAATATATATCACCAGGAGAATTTACACACCTTGCAAATTCAGCAGAAAAAATGACCATTTGTAGTCATAATTAATGGATTTGGTATTTATTCTTTTGTTTCTCCAGAGTCATTTCTTTCCTTTCCACTATTCATTATTCTGTTCTGTAGCTTGTACTATTCTATCCTATTTAGTAACTAAACTGTATACTTGTTAGTAAAAACGAAATTATAGCACTAAGAGTTGCTATGTATGAATATTACATTTCCTGCAGAGTATTACGTTTCCTGTACAAAAAGAGACATACATACATTATCTATGTATACTGTTATGTGTATTTGGGATTCTATATTTTTTAAGAGCAACTATACAAAATGTTAGGGTTCCTGGTAGTTTTATATGGGAGGTTCTTCATGGGTACTTGACAGAGATGACAATAGATGGACCAACTTATGACAATGATGACTAACTATTTACTGTTTGACTAACTATTTACTGTTTTTCTTTCTTTCATGTGTTGTTGTTGTTCCTTTCCATGCTCACAATATAGGTTCGTTAAGGTAATTTTTGGTGTCTGCAATGTGATGTTGTGACTGACAAGTCCATTAAGTAGAGAATTCCGAACACCTTCTCCCTCCGATGCCACAGCAAAGAATTTTAACATAAGTGGAAAATCCTGGGGTATCTCTATTTTGGAGCTGTCTTTTTTCTTCAACTTCAACTATCTATTTCTCTCTTTCCTTTCTTCTTTCTCCACCAGGAGTACCAGTTCTATCTTTCATGCTGTGCACATTCATACATTTCTATTTGGTGAAACCCTTCTCTTTTTCACATTTCTATCACAACCTGTTGCCACAGGACGGCCAAGCAGTGTAACACATGTGTGACAACATGACTTGAATAAATGGATGCAATTTTTGCACCAAAGAAATATTGTGTATGATGTCAGTATGGTGCATGTTAGGCACCTCACGTTATGGGGGAAGATAATGGAGGGAAGCCAGTGCATGCAGTGCAACAGTCTTGAAATATGACGTGCTAACATGAGCATAATGAGCAGAAAACAGAAGTGATATCTCGTGATAAATTGATAATTGATAGTGTAGATGTGTGAACAATAAAACAAGATTGTTTTATCAGTTGAAAATATAGAGAACGTGCTACACAAGGAATGGGAGTAGCAGACACAAAAACTGGACTGTATTCAAGTAACATAACGTTCAGCCAGTGTCCGAAGACATAAATGATGTTAATCATCCAGACACGTTATAATATGCTAACTCTTTAGACGAGCAGAAGCAATGTGAAGCTGGATTGCAAAATTCATATCTCTCTCGCATCAGTCGACTTACTTGATCTGTACAGCCGATCTTCTTCTCTGGATTGTTGGCTCTGTCGGTCTTCAAAACCTTCTTCTCCAAAGAATAATGCTGGTTACAGGAATTTATAAGACTCTCTCTCTACTTTTGAAATAATTTAGTACTTGAAAAATACTTTTAGTTCAGTCCTGGTGTATTTCAATTTCCACAAATAACATATTTACCGCTTCTCACATAAATATTCGAATGTTTGCAATAGTGTAGTTTTTACAACCACATAATTTATGAACATGTCTTGCTCCTAGCAAACCCTACACATGAAGTACTTACATATCCATATTCAATTGTTCAGCCACTAAAACAACAAAGAATACTACATAATTACTCCTCGTCCTTTCAGCACGGCTTCTGTGGCTCTAGCGGCATACACTTGTCAGCGTTTTTCGACCGCCACTCTTACAGTCCTCGCATAACAAACTTCCAATCTGCACACAGAAACAGGTTGCACAGTAGACACGTTTCCACTCTCCAACTTATAATTAAAATATCGTGTGTTCAAGACGGTAGAAGGACGAGTGGTCTCGAATTTATGCAGAAATTCTCGATGTACTATATATCCCTCACCTCAGGTTGAACACACGATATGTTATACATAATCATCATGTACGTTAATATCTCACATAATACTAATTCACATTTTAACTAGTATACATTCAATTTCTTTTAATAATCGTGAAAAGCCTTTTATTTAATACTTAGCTCTTCTTTTTTCATTCTACTTTGATAACAACAACTTGAGCATTTCACCTAATGTTGGAGTTAGGTCTTTTATATCTAGGAATCGTGGGGACAACATTTCTGATTTTCAGTCTTAAACGCCAGCTGTTTAAGACACTTGATTATTTCATCCTTTATTCTGATTCTTTGTACTATTTTTTCTTTAGCACATACTAGTTTCATTATTCACAGTAGTTTGTAGTCTGGAGGAACTCTGGGCAAATGAAAGTGTTCTTTCCAACACTCGTAAAACATAATAATGCTAGTGGTACATAGAATTCAAACTTACCAGAATAATTCCTACAAAATGTGTGACTTCTGTCACGAAACTGTCCTTTTCCCCTAGGATCAGTACCTATACCATACACGTGGGTTGACCCTATGAGCGCACTTCCTCCTTCCTTTCTGATAGGTACGCCCCATCATTAAACATCCCTATTCATCAGGCCACAGGTCGTCCAATCTCTATATAGGTACACCTGCCCTATATCCTTAGCAAACGCCAGGTACAGCCCCTTTATCCTTTGTGATTAGATCTCATGGTTCATTGCCCTAGTATACATCTTTATGTATACTATAATTAAATATTTCCTGGTAAGAATAAAAATCTATTTTACACTTCACTCTCACTCCTTGATACTTCATTTAGTCACTGGAGTCCTCCTCTACTTTTCGACTTCTTTACTCTTAACAGATACTATGTCTACCTATACTTCGACTCGAAATGCCTTAATAATTATCACAATCGATTCCTCTCTGGCTTATGCTCTCTTTCCTTACTCATGCCTTCTTCTTATATACTCGACATGGAATCCTTCTAGTTTTTTTGTATGTATATATATATATATATATATATATATATATATATATATATATATATATATATATATGCGAAATTCAATTGTCAGAGTTCTTATATATACGAGGGCAGTTCAATAAGCAATGCAACACATTTTTTTTCTGGGCCAATTTGGTTGAAAAAAACGGAAATTTCTTGTGGAATATTTTCAAACATTCCCGCTTCGTCTCGTATAGTTTCATTGACTTCCGACAGGTGGCAGCGCTGTACGGAGCTGTTAAAATGGCGTCTGTAACGGATGTGCGTTGCAAACAATGGGCAGTGATCGAGTTTCTTTTGGAGGAAAACCAGGGCATCTCAGATATTCATAGGCGCTTGCAGAATGTCTACGGTGATCTGGCAGTGGACAAAAGCACGGTGAGTCGTTGGGCAAAGCGTGTGTCATCATCGCTGCAAGGTCAAGCGAGACTGTCTGATCTCCCGCGTGCAGGCCGGTCGTGCACAGCTGTGACTCCTGCAATGGCGGAGCGTGCGAACACACTCGTTCGAGATGATCGACGGATCACCATCAAACAACTCAGTGCTCAACTTGACATCTCTGTTGGTAGTGCTGTCACAATTGTTCACCAGTTGGGATATTCAAAGGCTTGTTCCCGCTGGGTCCCTCGTTGTCTAACCGAACACCATAAAGAGCAAAGGAGAACCATCTGTGCGGAATTGCTTGCTCGTCATGTGGCTGAGGGTGACAATTTCTTGTCGAAGATTGTTACAGGCGATGAAACATGGGTTCATCACTTCGAACCTGAAACAAAACGGCAATCAATGGAGTGGCGCCACACCCACTCCCCTACCAAGAAAAAGTTTAAAGCCATAACCTCAGCCGGTAAAGTCATGGTTACAGTCTTCTGGGACGCTGAAGGGGTTATTCTGTTCGATGTCCTTCCCCATGGTCAAACGATCAACTCTGAAGTGTATTGTGCTACTCTTCAGAAACTGAAGAAATGACTTCAGCGTGTTCATGGGCACAAAAATCTGAACGAACTTCTCCTTCTTCATGACAACGCAAGACCTCACACAAGTCTTTGCACCCGAGAGGAGCTCACAAAACTTCAGTGGACTGTTCTTCCTCATGCACCCTACAGCCCCGATCTCGCACCGTCGGATTTCCATATGTTTGGCCCAATGAAGGACGCAATGCGTGGGAGGCACTATGCGGATGATGAAGAAGTTATTGATGCAGTACAACGTTGGCTCCGACATCGACCAGTGGAATGGTACCGTGCAGGCATACAGGCCCTCATTTCAAGGTGGCGTAAGGCTGTAGCATTGAATGGAGATTACGTTGAAAAATAGTGTTGTGTAGCTAAAAGATTGGGGAATAATCTGGTGTATTTAAATGCTGAATAAAACAACCCCTGTTTCAGAAAAAAAATGTGTTGCATTACTTATTGAACTGCCCTCGTATATATATATATATATATATATATATATATATATATAAGAACTCTGACAATTGTGTATATACACACACACACACACACACACAAGGTGAGTCACCTAACATTACCGCTGGATATATTTCGTAAACCACATCAAATTTTGTTACCACATCTGAACATATAAACAAATACGTAATCAGTGCCATTTGCTGCATTGTAAAATGTTAATTACATCCGGAGATATTGTAAACTAAAGTTGACGCTTGAGTACCACTCCTCCGCTGTTCGATCGTGTGTATCGGAGAGCAACGAATTACGTAGGGATCCAAAGGGAATGGTGATGGACCTTAGGTACAGAAGAGACTGGAACAGCACATTACGTCCACATGCTAACACCTTTTTATTGGCCTTTTTCACTGACGCACATGTATATTACCATGAAGGGGGAGGTACATGTACACATGTGGTTTCCGTTTTCAATTACGGAGTGGAATAGTGTGTCCCGACATGTCAGGCCAATAGATGTTCAATGTGGTGGCCATCACTTGTTGCATACAGTTGCAATCTCTGGCGTAATGAATGTCGTACACGCCGCAGTACATCTGGTATAATATCGCCGCAGGCTGTGTAGTGTCCCTTTTGCAGTATTCACCATTATCGAGGTGAAAAATAAATAAAAATGACTGTATGTGAATCAAAATCAATTGCAAACATTGATTTAACTGTAAAAATATACAATATATATCGATAAATGCAGAAAAGACATTATTTTTAGTGTATGAGATTATAACGTGTAAGTAATTAAAAGAAGTATTATCATCTCTGTAAGAGTATAAAACACAATGCAATGCTCATTCTTCTGTCTAGTCTGTTTTGTTCTGTTCGTTCTGGTGTTAGCTGGATTAAGGTACGCAAGCTATTGTGCTGCGCTAGCATTTGTTTCTGTCGTAGCGTAACTGCAAGTATTTAATGGTGTAAACTGTGTACTAGTAAGAATATATTAGTATAAAGTGATCTCCGTGTGTTATTTCAAGAACCTACGCCACATTTATCTTATGAAAAGAATATTTAATGAAAATTATTTAGCATGTTTCCAGCTGCTGCGGAGCGAGTAACAGTAATCTCTGACTGTTAACAATTAGCCGCCATTACGCGGTACATTTAAAAATATTTTTTCACAGCACAATGTCTTATAGCCAGAGCGGAAGAAATTAAGTAAAAATATTCTGTGAGATTAATTGAAGTAATCCAGTGAAATAATTTTATTAAAACTTGTCTATTTTCTGTGATAGTAATAATTTCAGAGCTGAGTACTACTACGCTATTGCATTTACAGTAATTTGTAGGGAGCCTGGCGCTCGATAAAACCAGATATAATACGTAATTGGCAACCTACGAAATTCATTATTTTGCTTATTATATCTCTTTTGTATTTTCAAACGAATTTACTAGGAGAGTGTTTCCGCTAACTAAATAAACAACATAACATTATTTTTCTTTTAAGAGATATAATAAATAGTGCCTTGTTATGTGGGGCCCGAAGAGATAAAATATTTTTTTCGGTTTGTATGTATGTAATTGTTAACATGTATTGTATGTGTTCTAATGTCTATCAAATTCCATTTCATGTATAAACTTGAACGAGGAAAGCGGAGAAGAACTGTATAGACCCTGAGAGGACAAGATAGCAAAAAGAAAATAAAATAAAAAAGAAATCAAGGTAAGGACCACTATGCATAAAAGCTTGCTACATAGGCCCATATCATCAAAGTATAGTATCATAGATGGTACATGGTGTACAGTGTTGTAGATATTAATATTGTGTGATTTTGGAAACAATAAGCAGTTTGACTTTTGAACTTAGTCCGCATTTGTAGTTAGGAACAACTTTTGTAGCTAGCCCAGTGAAAGTTATCGTCATTATGGGAAAAGTTGGACGTGTGTTAGATTTGCAACCAGATAATGTGTCCAATGTTACAAATAATGTGCAATTATTGAGCGATATGGATAGTGACACTGACTTACTAAATATTAATAGTGATCGAGGGGGAGAAAATGTAAATAATGTAGTTTCCGGTGATAGGCCAGGAAGTAGCCAGCAGACGAAAACAGTAAAACCGATAGGTGCTACTAGCAGGGCTAGTGATAATTTTCCAATGATTAGAACAACTACCACACCGGTATGCTCACCAATACCGGATCCATTTGCTGAATTTTTACGGAAATTAGAGAAAAAGAACGAACAGCTAGTCAATCAGATAAGGGAACAAAACGAAGAAAGAGAGAGATTGAGGGAAGAGAGGAATCAACAGCTAGTCAAGCAGATAAGGAAACAAAACGAAGGAAGAGAAAAGGTGTTAATAGAAAGGATAGGTACAATGTTCGGAAAGATGTATTCAGAAATGACAGAAATAAAGAAAGCCCAAGCCGAACTGCGAAACATTGTAAGCAACATAGCACAAGATGTGCAAACGCTTCAGACGGCACACACAGTTATCCGGGATGAAGTAGAACAGCTTGCGAACCGAATGGACAATTTAGAGATGACACAAAAAGAACCCATAGAAACGCATTTAAATGATCAAGCCCAGAAAGTAGAAAAAGAGTTCCATGACTGGCTCACTGAAAAAGAAAGCCAGATCACAGAACGTGTAGAAAGCAAAATACAGTCTACTCTGCAAAAATTAACTAACGGAGCAGCTGTACGTAAACAACCCACAGTAGACACGCTACCACTCGCAGGTGAAAAAAGCGAAGCGAGATACAATTTGTCAGTACCGCTGTGGCAGCAGGAAATGACACACAGAATTGCTGAACTCGAGCGTGCACAATTGCAAATTCTTAGCAACTGTGGCACGCCTGTTAGGAACATGTGCGGTAATGAGAATATTACGTACAGTTCATACCAACAAAAAAGCGATTCGGAAAGAGAAAACACACAATTTACAGGAAGCATTCCTATTCATAACCCCGTGGGGGCAGCTTCTACTTCCACAAGCAATAACATTGATGAAAGCTTAATAAAACACAGACAATTCCAAGTATTTAACGCGGAAAAGAAGACAGTGCATCCGGTAATCTTCATAAAAGGATTCCGAAATGTATTACCGAGTGCCTGGAATGAACGCCAAAAAATTCAGTTCATAATCGCACATATACAAGGCGACGCTGCCTTATGGGCAAATGAAGTCATAGAAAATTGCCATAGCCTGGCACAATTTGAAAAATCTTTTCTAGACAGATACTGGTCTAGGGCTATTCAGGAACGCCTGAGGACTGAAGTATACAGCCCGAAATTGTACAATCACAAACAGGGTACACTCCGTAAATATTTTGAAAAATATATCAACAAAACTAGATATTGGGATGACCCCATATCAGCCCGTGATGTGATCAGAATCTTAAAATTACGATTGCCCGGTCATATACGAGACAAATTAATAAATGTACCCGAAAATGACCTGGAACGGTACTTGTCTGTGCTGGACGAAATCGATCTCTCCCATGAAGAAAATAGGATAAATAAAGACCGGGAAAACAGTAATGGTTCACCACGCAAATTTAAAAATGGCAACAACAATTCCAATTTTGGAAGCCACAGAAATGGAGAGGAAGATCAATCCGCAGAACAAAACAGGAAGAACGGAAACAGTCAACCATCTTACAATCAAAAACGTAGGTGGGAAGATAAAGGACATCCCGGCTACAGTAACAGTAATAATAATTACAATAACAAACGTCGAAATGAAGGTCAATGGCCGCAACCAAGCAGTAGTGCCAACAACCGCACTTACCCAGTGCAGTGGATGCAAACTTCTATGCCACCACCACCGCCTCCTAACGGTAACCAGTACCAGTGTGACAATAGGAATTCTATGCAGAATACTAATGCAATACCACAAACATGGACAGACTCGAATAGCAGCGTAAGGATAGTAGAAATGCCCACTGACGGAAACCACCATAGTTCAAGACCGTCAAACGAACAACGGCCACAATAAGCTCCCAATTGATGGCCGGCGAAAAAACAGGGGGCACTCCTAGAAACAATACACAAGATAATGTATTATTACTGAGGTACCAAGATGGAAACAGTACACAACATGATTTACTTATGGAATCAAACCAATGTAACAAAAAAGAAATAACTGAAGTACAAACCCTCATAAAAGCTAGAATTAATGAATTGCCAGTAGAAATATACATAGATACAGGTGTCACTACTAATGTTATGAGCTATGATCTATTCAAAACCTTGAGCCAAAACCGCAACTTACCGACATTTCCTGTACAAAACTGCTGTGTCATTGGAGCCGTGGGAGTACAAGCACAAAACGTTCAATATCACGTGCTGGTAGATTTATGCCTGGGGGAAGATAACGTAAAATGTATCTTTCTCGTAGTCAAAGGATTGAGAGTAACCTGCATCTTGGGGGGAGGTTTCCTGAGCGAGAAAAAAGCCAAAATTTATTTCTCCCGCGGGAAGATCTCCCTACTGAATGAAAATAAGCAGATTGTACTGGATTTAACACGAACAGTAAGTTGTTGTTGTTGTTGTCTTCAGTCCTGAGACTGGTTTGATGCAGCTCTCCATGCTACTCTATCCTGTGCAAGCTTCTTCATCTCCCAGTACCTACTGCAACCTACATCCTTCTGAATCTGCTTAGTGTATTCATCTCTTGGTCTCCCCCTACGATTTTTACCCTCCACACTACCTGCCAATACTAAATTGGTGATCCCTTGATGCCTCAGAACATGTCATACCAACCGATCCCTTCTTCTGGTCAAGTTGTGCCACAAACTTCTCTTCTCCCCAATCCTATTCAATACTTCCTCATTAGTTATGTGATCTACCCATCTAATCTTCAGCATTCTTCTGTAGCACCACATTTCAAAAGCTTCTATTCTCTTCTTGTCCAAACTATTTACCGTCCATGTTTCACTTCCATACATGGCTACACTCCATACAAATACTTTCAGAAATGACTTCCTGACACTTAAATCTATACTCGATGTTAACAAATTTCTCTTCTTCAGAAACGCTTTCCTTGCCATTGAAAGTCTACATTTTATGTCCTCTCTACTTCGACCATCATCAGTTATTTTGCTCCCCAAATAGCAAAACTCCTTTACTACTTTAAGTGTCTCATTTCCTAATCTAATACCTTCAGCATCACCCTACTTAATTCGACTACATTCCATTATCCTCGTTTTGCTTTTGTTGATGTTCATCTTATATCCTCCCTTCAAGACACCATCCATTCCGTTCAACTGCTCTTCCAAGTCCTTTGCTGTCTCTGACAGAATTACAACGTCATCGGCGAACCTCAAAGTTTTTATTTCTTCTCCATGGATTTTAATACCTACTCCGAATTTTTCTTTTGTTTCCTTTACTGCTTGCTCAATATACAGATTGAATAACATTGGGGAGAGGTTGCAACCCTGTCTCACTCCCTTCCCAACCGCTGCTTCCCTCTCATGCCCCTCGACTCTTATAACTGCCATCTGGTTTCTGTACAAATTGTAAATAGCCTTTCGCTCCCTGTATTTTACCCCTGCCACCTTTAGAATTTGAAAGAGAGTATTCCAGTCAACATTGTCAAAAGCTTTCTCTAAGTCTACAAATGCTAGAAACGTAGGTTTGCCTCTCCTTAATCTTTCTTCTGAGATAAGTCGTAAGGTCAGTATTGCCTCACGTGTTCCAGTATTTCTACGGAATCCAAACTGATCTTCCCCGAGGTCGGCTTCTACTAGTTTTTCCATTCGTCTGTAAAGAATTCGTGTTAGTATTTTGCAGCTGTGGCTTATTAAACTGATTGTTCGGTAATTTTCACATCTGTCAACACCTGCTTTCTTTGGGATTGGAATTATTATATTCTTCTTGAAGTCTGAGGGTATTTCGCCTGTTTCATACATCTTGCTCACCAGATGGTAGAGTTTTGTCAGGACTGGCTCTCCCAAGGTCGTCAGTAGTTCTACTGGAATGTTGTCTACTCCGGGGGCCTTGTTTCGACTCAGGTCTTTCAGTGCTCTGTCAAACTCTTCACGCAGTATCGTATCTCCCATTTCATCTTCATCTACATCCTCTTCCATTTCCATAATATTGTCCTCAAGTACATCGCCCTTGTATAGACCCTCTATATACTGCTTCCACCTTTCTGCTTTCCCTTCTTTGCTTAGAACTGGGTTTCCATATGAGCTCTTGATGTTCATGCAAGTGGTTCTCTTATCTCCAAAGGTATCTTTAATTTTCCTGTAGGCAGTATCTATCTTACCCCTAGTGAGATAAGCCTCTACATCCTTACGTTTGTCCTCTAGCCATCCCTGCTTAGCCATTCTGCACTTCCTGTCGATCTCATTTTTGAGACGTTTGTATTCCTTTTTGCCTGCTTCATTTACTGCATTTTTATATTTTCTCCTTTCATCAATTAAATTCAATATTTCTTCTGTTACCCAAGGATTTCTACTAGCCCTCGTCTTTTTACCTACTTGATCCTCTGCTGTCTTTACTATTTCATTCCTCAAAGCTACCCATTCTTCTTCTACTGTATTTCTTTTCCCCATTCCTGTCAATTGTTCCCTTGTGCTCTCCCTGAAACTCTCTACAACCTCTGGTTCTTTCAGTTTATCCAGGTCCCATCTCCTGAAATTCCCACCTTTTTGCAGTTTCTTCAGTTTTAATCTACAGGTCATAACCAACAGATTGTGGTCAGAGTCCACATCTGCCCCTGGAAATGTCTTACAATTTAAAACCTGGTTCCTAAATCTCTGTCTTACCATTATATAATCTATCTGATACCTTTTAGTATCTCCAGGGTTCTTCCATGTATACAACCTTCTATCATGATTCTTAAACCAAGTGTTAGCTATGATTAAGTTGTGTTCTGTGCAAAATTCTACCATGCGGCTTCCTCTTTCATTTCTTAGCCCCAATCCATATTCACCTAATACGTTTCCTTCTCTCCCTTTTCCTACACTCGAATTCCAGTCACCCATGACTATTAAATTTTCGTCTCCATTCACTATCTGAATAATTTCTTTTATTTCATCATACATTTCTTCAATTTCTTCGTCATCTGCAGAGCTAGTTGGCATATAAACTTGTACTACTGTAGTAGGTGTGGGCTTCGTATCTATCTTGGCCACAATAATGCGTTCACTATGCTGTTTGTAGTAGCTTACCCGCATTCCTATTTTCCTATTCATTATTAAACCTACTCCTGCATTACCCCTATTTGACTTTGTGTGTATAACCCTGTAGTCACCTGACCAGAAGTCTTGTTCCTCCTGCCACCGAACTTCACTAATTCCCACTATATCTAACTTAAACCTATCCATTTCCCTTTTTAAATTTTCTAACCTACCTGCCCGATTAAGGGATCTGACATTCCACACTCTGATCCGTAGAACGCCAGTTTTCTTTCTCCTGATAACGACATCCTCTTGAGTAGTCCCCGCCCGGAGATCCAAATGGGGGACTATTTTACCTCCGGAATATTTTACCCAAGAAGACGCCATCATCATTTAATCATACAGTAAAGCTGCATGCCCTCGGGAAAAATTACGGCCGTAGTTTCCCCTTGCTTTCAGTCGTTCGCAGTACCAGCACAGCAAGGCCGTTTTGGTTATTGTTACAAGGCCAGATCAGTCAATCATCCAGACTGTTGCCCCTGCAACTACTGAAAAGGCTGCTGCCCCTCTTCAGGAACCACACGTTTGTCTGGCCTCTCAACAGATACCCCTCCGTTGTGGTTGTGCCTACCGTACGGCTATCTGTATCACTGAGGCACGCAAGCCTCCCCACCAACGGCAAGGTCCATGGTTCATGGGGGGAGGGGGGAACAGTAAGTACATCCGGTAAAGATTGCCCGAGCGTACGAGTAAAAAGCGAAGAGATGCCCGTATTTCAATTAAGCAGCAATTTAAGGGGCCAGGAAGAATATTATTTGGACACAGTCACAACGAAACGCTTCAATGGACCGAAACTCTTAACAATAAAGCACAAGAATCATGTTATCTAACTGAATCCCAACGAAAGCAGCTCGCACAGTTATTGAATAACTACAGTGATGTTTTCTCGGAAAAACCTGGAATCATCAAAGGGTATATGTATAATATAGATGTGTTTCCCCATGCGATATTCTGCCAAGCATCATATTCAGTACCGTGGACGAAAAGGGAGGCAGTTAACAAAGAAATACAAAAAATGCTGTATAATGGACCTTTTAAAATTATACAAATACCGCACGGTTGTAGCTACCTTATAGCTGATGTGATGAGCGGGAAGATCAAAGGATTGTATCCCTATAAGGACTTAAAGAAATTTGTGGTACCTGACAATAGGACATGAATGGTTTACCGTATTTTTATGTAATATGTAGGTTTTGCACAGACTTCAATATATATTTTTGTGTAGTTGTAAGAATTTGATGTTTTGTTTGTGCTTAGTATGTAAGATGTTTTGTCTTTATGTCAAGGAATGTTTTACACATCAGCCTTCAAAAATGAGTAAAAAGAAGCTAAAGGACCATCAGTCCAATGATAGTATTTGTTTAGAAACATAATCAGTAAGTGTAAGATGTTTTTCAGTGGTTATCAGAGTTAGTAACTATAAATTTTATTATGCTGTGTAATAAATGTTTATTTAAAGAATGCACTAAATATTCTAATCTGTAACATGAAAAATGAATAGAAATGGTATATGCAAAAGACTGTGCACATACCATGTGACATCTGTGATGCTGTGCTTTGACCTTAAAAGAGAAAGTATAAGCATTAGCCACAATATTTGAGATTAAATAAGAGCTTTACTTTAGAGCCTGTTTTTGACAGTTGCAAACCTTTTTTAGGATACGCGATTACGCTAGCAGCTTATGGAGCAAGCACATGCGCAGCGGTCCTAATCCCCAAATGACTATACCCTATGACAAATTTATTAATGCTCAAATATAAAAATATTGCAAGTCAGGCCAGAATCCGTTGCATGTATGATGTAACACTTAATTGTATGCAATAACAGAACAAAAGTGCTTTTGATCTGTGAAATTTCATTGTAACATATTGTGTAAACGAACAGACATCTGTGTCACTATGTGATATAAAAAAAAACAGTAATCATGTAATACAATTGTATCAAAGTCATGCTGTAAAAAATACTAACAGGAACTATAATAGTGTGTTGGTATTCGTGGAGGAAGTGTGAACTTTGAGAACTGTATTAGTGATTAACTTGGACAGTGAACACTTATGTGCTGTACAACTGAAAAAACGCGAGGTACAAACATTAACAAAACATATCTGTGTGCAGTGACCGAAAACACAAAACTGTGATCAGTGTGTGTTCGAAACTGTACAGACAACATTTTTAGTTTGGACGCTACCTCCTGTGCGCCAACAATTAATATGACGTCACGGACCACGTAGTAGGACGTTACTGCAACAGCAACTATGGTGGGACGCCGTCAAACAAAAATTGTGAAACATAAATATTCCATACGAAGTGATGACAACAGGGATGGGCAGTGCTTACTTCAGCATCATATCTCCTGCATCATTCAGCATCAGTACGTGCAAACGAAAACGAAAATACCAAGTAACTGAGCCTGTGCCTCGATGATGCAATAATGTTGAATATCAATTCTTACCCACAGCCATAACATCTTACAAAATCCGTTCTATAACATAGGTGCATTTGTTTCATGATTTGCACGAGTCAACATCCTCCCCCGCGCTGAAAACTTCAACGGACGCGCGCAACAATGCAGACGCACCACGCAGACAAAATAACGTCGTTCCGTACTCCACATCCTGACCGCCGCCTACGGACAAGATAGAAGACAACAGTTTCCAGCCGACGCTCCATGGCAACGGGCACGAGGCATAGCGGTAGCGACATACAGCGTCATCCACACCCCACGACTAGAAATGCGCCGACAAAAATAAAAAAAACTCAAAATATTACCAACACAAAAAAAATTTGAAGAACACTTTCATATAAAAACTATATGTTCGTTTCTTTTTCAGAAAATTTTATATTTGATGTAAATACTTGTAGTACCAAAACATGTAGAACCAACTTATGTATGTAACACAAAGGGTTAAATCTATCAGCTCTGCCGAGGTTTTTCTGGGGTTTCCCTGCGGCCCTCGTCCAAATGGAAGAGCTTGTTATATTGTAACTGTCCCCAGCCATGTTATGTAGAAAGACTCAAAATGAATATGTACCCATGACCTGATACACGGTAAAGTGAACTGAAAGTGACCAACGAACAAAAGAAAAGTGACACTCGTGGTCTACAAGGACCAAACATTAAGTAGTGTGTTCCTTGTAGCCCAGGGGGCCGTGTAGTGTCCCTTTTGCAATATTCACCATTATCGAGGTGAAAAATAAATAAAAATGACTGTATGTGAATCAAAATCAATTGCAAACATTGATTTAACTGTAAAAATATACAATATATATCGATAAATGCAGAAAAGACATTATTTTTAGTGTATGAGATTATAATGTGTAAGTAATTAAAAGAAGTATTATCATCTCTGTAAGAGTATAAAACACAATGCAATGCTCATTCTTCTGTCTAGTCTGTTTTGTTCTGTTCGTTCTGGTGTTAGTTGGATTAAGGTACGCAAGCTATTGTGCTGCGCTAGCATTTGTTTCTGTCGTAGCGTAACTGCAAGTATTTAATGGTGTAAACTGTGTACTAGTAAGAATATATTAGTATAAAGTGATCTCCGTGTGTTATTTCAAGAACCTACGCCACATTTATCTTATGAAAAGAATATTTAATGAAAATTATTTAGCATGTTTCCAGCTGCTGCGGAGCGAGTAACAGTAATCTCTGACTGTTAACAATTAGCCACCATTACGCGGTACATTTAAAAATATTTTTTCACAGCACAATGTCTTATAGCCGGAGCGGCAGAAATTAAGCAAAAATATTCTGTGAGATTAATTGAAGTAATCCAGTGAAATAATTTTATTAAAACTTGTCTATTTTCTGTGATAGTAATAATTTCAGAGATGAGTACTACTACGCTATTGCATTTACAGTAATTTGTAGGGAGCCTGGCGCTCGATAAAACCAGATATAATACGTAATTGGCAACCTACGAAATTCATTATTTTGCTTATTATATCTCTTTTGTATTTTCAAACGAATTTACTAGGAGAGTGTTTCCGCTAACTAAATAAACAACATAACATTATATTTCTTTTAAGAGATATAATAGCTGCTACAATACGTTGTTTCATATCCTCTGGGGTTGTAGGCACATCACGGTACACATTCTCCTTTAACGTACCCCACAGAAAGAAGTCCAGAGGTGTAAGATCAGGAAAATGGGCTGGCCAATTTATGCGTCCTCCACGTCCTATGAAACGCCCGTCGAACATCCTGTCAAGGGTCAGCCTAGTGTTAATTGCGGAATGTGCAGGTGCACCATCATGCTGATACCACATACGTCGACGCGTTTCCAGTGGGACATTTTCGAGCAACGTTGGCAGATCATTCTGTAGAAACGCGATGTATGTTGTAGCTGTTTGGGCCCCTGCAATGAAGTGAGGACCAATGAGGTGGCCGCCAATGATTCCGCACCATACATTTACAGTCCACGGTCGCTGTCGCTCTACCTGTCTGAGCCAGCGAGGATTGTCCACGGACCAGTAATGCATGTTCCGTAGATTCACTGCCCCGTGGTTTGTGAAACCCACTTCATCGGTAAACAGGTAGAACTGCAACGCATTCTCTGTTAATGCTCATCGACAGAATTGCACTCGATGATTAAAGTCATCACCATGTAATTGCTGATGTAGCGACACATGAAACGGATGGAAGCGGTGACGATGCAGTATGCGCATGGCACTACTTTGACTCAGTCCACCGGCTCTCGCAATGTTCCGTGTACTCATGTGTGGGTTTATGGCAACAGCAGCAAACACACCAACTGCACCCGCTTCTCCTGTGACGGGCCTGTTACGGAGTCGTTTGCGTGCTACGACCATACCTGTTGCATACAGTTGGCGGTAGATGTTTTGCAATGTGCGGCACGTTGGATGCTCTCTGTCCGGGTACCGTTCTGCATACACCCTGCAGGCTTCAGCTGCATTTCGTCGACACTCGCCATAGATGTGTATCATCTCCGCCTTTTCAGAGTTCGAATACACCATGGTCACAGTTCTTACAACACTACACTATCACAGACGTCTGGTAAAACGGTGTACTAAGCTGGTCTGCGTGCGGAGACGAATGCAGAATAACAATAGCAGCAAGCGCTACATGCGGACACTGGGACAGCTAGACCAAACCACAACAGTGCACTACATCCACACTCGTAAACACGGTCGTCATCGTAAACATCTCCCTGCATATGCCACTTGCCGACCGTGGCCCGTGTTTGTTACAACACGCAACTGAACGTCGGATGTTTCAAGTGTCAACTTTAGGTTACAATATCTCCGGATGTAATTAACATTTTACAATGCAACAAACGGCACTGATTACGTATTTGTTTATATGTCCAGATGTGCTAACAAAACTAACGTGGTTCCATTTAAAAAAAACGTAGGTTTGTGTTAAAAAACATACATCCGTGCATTTTTGTATGGTTTGTATTAAACAATTACACTAGCCCCTCTCCTCACGTTCGGTCTGTGGAATCGGTTCGTCAGTATTTGATGTGGTTTACGAAATATATCCAGCGGTAACGTTAGGTGACTCACCCTGTATATATATATATATATATATATATATATATATATATATGTGTGTGTGTGTGTGTGTGTGTGTGTGTGTGTGTGTGTGTGTGTGTGTGTGTGTGTGTGTGTACACATGCAATGTAGAACTATCACAATAAACAACAATGTGTTCATATTTCCCGATGCACATGTACCTTCCCCCCACTACACTTGACAGTTCTCACCTTTTGACAGGTTTCTAATCAGTAGTTTCATTGTTTGCATACCCTTGCATCTTTGTGTGTATGCTGATGTGTGTTTGTGCAGCCTGATTCTTCAGCTAACTTATATGAAGATAAGTTGTAGGTAATTGGAAACTTGGAAGACTTCTGCGATAGAAATAGATGAATTTGGAAAGAGCGAAAAATAGATAGGTCCTAAAACGAGAAGTAAGAAAGGAAAAAAATAGATATGATTGTTAAGATAGAAGAAGAAAAAGAAGACAGTCTCAAAGACAGGAAACCCTTCCCCGGAACCCCAACCTCTCCAGTACTTGAGTGAGAAGCCGGAGGAGGTATCGAGTTAAATTGAACGGACATTCCCACCTTCACCTTTGAGGTCCCCGAAGAAAATCTTAGCAACCCTATGGATATGGCAAATAGTGAAGAACCAGTCACACTTTTTTGCGAGGATTGTTGGGAAGGTGTGGTGTGTGTTTTGTGCTAGTCATGATTTATCTGTTAGTGTAAATCATGCTTTTACCTACACTACCCATCCCCTTTCAAAATTCATACAAACACTCCCGTCTACATCACATCCCATAAAAGGTATAAAATACTCTGTGCCAAGTATAAAATTATATATTCCATTATCACAGTCATTTAGATAGTCATATAATATTATGTTTTCCACAAGTATAATGTTCCATTCAGTTTACTAGGAATATTATGCCTCAATGACTTTAACTTGATTATTTTACATTCAGTGAGAGAATGGTATTCTCACGAATTCGGAAATTATTTTTAAGTTATGTGCCGGGATTGGCTCTCCCTCTTTACTTAGGACTAGAATTACCAGGCAGCTTTCAAGAAAACCATACTTTAGAATCATTCATATTAATAGATTTAATGACGTTGACTTCACCCAGACTTCTGTCCACAGATTTGCACAGAAACTGGTGAATCAATTACTTATAAAGAGTAATTCAGGCAAAAATAAAACCTAACTATACATGGAGAGTGGGAGAACTGGCTGTCCAAGCAAATTTAGTCTAGCTTCCCTCAAGGGTAATGTGTGCACCAATTCCCATCTCATGTCGCCACCTAGCAAGTCAGAATAAGTTGGGATCAGATGGGACGAGTCATTAAGACAGGTAGGGGCACCCCTGGAATAACCGAGGACGACACAATCAAAATTCCTAGCAGGCACAACTCTCTAACAACCAAGGATGACGCAGTCAAACTCCTAGTGGGCACAACTCTCTAACAACCGAGGATGATGCAGTCACCGAGCAGGAGCAGTTTTGGGTGACATAATAACAATTTCTCACTGGTATGTTTCTCTAATAAACTGTAAGTGGGGGATGATAGAATAGTGTAACAAGTAGGGGGGTAGTGTAAGAAGTTGGGGAATTCAGTGCAGGAAAATTTTATGACAGAAGAAACACCGAAAACAATTTGCGATGTGACGGTCGTCACTCTGCCAGTTAACACAGAACGTTAACATCCCTGGGAGATAGATTTGACCCCTCCCTGAGGCCATAGTACTGATATTACCTTCACTTGAGCAAGTGTAGACCAGTACTTCTCTGTACATTTCTTTGGGCATTTTTTCCATTGCAAAACAATCACCACTTCACTAGGTAACATCACATTAAGTGAAGTTGTTCTATGTTCTACTTTATCCTGGATAAGTTTGAATTCTTTCCATAGTTCATCCATACCTCCCTTGGTATTACTAAGTACATAAGATAAAATAGGAGATACGTTCTCGGAGATTACTCACACGGCAACCTTTTGGTCTATCATCTCTTCTACCTGTTCCTCTGGACTACTTATATTTATTATGTCTGAGGTTCCTAGCTTCTCTTTAAAGTTTCTTTCCACATTATCTACTCGAGTGTTGATGCCTGCAATTTGCGACTAGACTATTGGTATTAATTTATCCTGCTTTTCAACATTCTCTTTTAAGGAATGAAATCTCTGCTTTGCAGCATCGAATGTAACATTACATTTTGAAATGATCCTAATTTTTCACTCAGTTTAGTTTCTACACTATTAAATTTATCTTCAATATCAAATTCTAACTTTTTTGGCAAATTCTGAAATTGATCATTCTGTCTCTGATTAAAGTCATTGACCAGTTGATTTACATGACTGCTTAAAGAGCTATTTAATTCGCCTTTGAAATTTCCCATACCTTCACATAAATTACTGAAGTCGTTACTTTATGAATCTACCCTAGCACTTAAAAATCCTAAAATTGTTTTGAACGTCCAATTTATTATTTAACTGAGTATTTACTGCGTCTATTTCTCTACTTAAATTAGCACTCTGTGTGTCGAGTTTTTCATTTAAAGTTGCACTTAACTCATTTCTCAGAGGAGCATCCTGTTCATCTATTTTATCATTTAACTGAGTACTCACTGAGTCTAATTTAAGACTTTGAGCATTTAAAGCTGCACTCTGGGCATCTAATTTAACATTTTGAGCTTTGATTAAATTCACTAATACAGACCAGTCTGGGTTCTCCTTACTTACTTTCATTGCCATGGCTGGTTCTTAAGTTTCCCCAATTCTCTGTGTATTATCCATATTTCTCTTAGTTTTTGATCTAGTAATCATTTAACAAATCAACTCTATACTTAGCTTATACTTAATAAATACACAAATACAGTCGATTGAACAGTTTATTCAACTTTATACTCAAACAATTATTGTTTTATGCTCACCCGGCGTAGAGTTCTAGGCTGCGTCGGTGAGCAGGTATGGAATCAACTCCGATGGACAGCAACTGGTACCGGTGTTCATAGTTAGCAGTAACTGGTGCCGGTGGTGTCGCACGTTGTCTTCACATCTGTGTCCCCACGATGCGTGTGAGAGCTGTACACTCCCCACACTGGATCTTCTTAGTTGAATTATTCTCATTGTATCTCTTCTTAGTCTAATACTTCAAGGTCTTCTTTCCGCTCTTTTAGCGTTATTACTGTCATACGTCTTTCACTATGTTGCATTCACGAATTATTTCGTTTGATTTTTAGACTTAATCCAATTACGCGAAACAGTTCTCTTGTCTTGTTATACCTGGTTGCTATGGCAATACATCACATCTTTTGCTTCGATTTCCTCTCAAAATTCCCATTTTTTCGACTCCTTTTCACTGGTCGCCACGTTCTAACGTTTTAGACGACACGAATCAATGTGAATTTGGATTGCAAAATTCACATCTCTCTCGCATCAGTTGATTTACTTGATCTGCATAGCCGATCTTCTTCTCTGGATTGCTGGCTCCATCGATCTTCAAAACTTTCTTCCCGAAAGAATAATGCTGGTTACAGGAATTTATAAGACTCTCTCTCTACTTTTGAAGTAATTTAGTACTCGAAAAATACTTTTAGTTCAGCCCTGGTGTATTTCAACTTCCACAAATAACATATTTACCGCTTCTCACATAAATATTTGAACGTTTGCAAGTCAACCGAATCGTCATAATTAGACTCGATTAAATACATTTACAATAGTGTAGTTTTTACAACCACATAATTTATGAACATGTCTTGCTCCAAGCAAACACTACACATGAAGTAGTTAAATATCTACACTCCTGGAAATGGTAAAAAGAACACATTGACACCGGTGTGTCAGACCCACCATACTTGCTCCGGACACTGCGAGAGGGCTGTACAAGCAATGATCACACGCACGGCACAGCGGACACACCAGGAACCGCGGTGTTGGCCGTCGAATGGCGCTAGCTTCGCAGCATTTGTGCACCGCCGCCGTCAGTGTCAGCCAGTTTGCCGTGGCATACGGAGCTCCATCGCAGTCTTTAACACTGGTAGCATGCCGCGACAGCGTGGACGTGAACCGTATGTGCAGTTGACGCACTTTGAGCGAGGGCGTATAGTGGGCATGCGGGAGGCCAGGTGGACGTACCGCCGAATTGCTCAACACGTGGGGCGTGAGGTCTCCACAGTACATCGATGTTGTCGCCAGTGGTTGGCGGAAGGTGCACTGCCCGTCGACCTGGGACCGGACCGCAGCGACGCATGGATGCACGCCAAGACCGTAGGATCCTACGCAGTGCCGTAGGGGACCACACCGCCACTTCCCAGCAAATTAGGGACACTGTTGCTCCTGGGGTATCGGCGAGGACCATTCGCAACCGTCTCCATGAAGCTGGGCTACGGTCCCGCACACCGTTAGGCCGTCTTCCGCTCACGCCCCAACATCATGCAGCCCGCCTCCAGTGGTGTCGCGACAGGCGTGAATGGAGGGACGAATGGAGACGTGTCGTCTTCAGCGATGAGAGTCGCTACTGCCTTGGTGCCAATGATGGTCGTATGCGTGTTTGGCGCCGTGCAGGTGAGCGCCACAATCAGGACTGCATACGACCGAGGCACACAGGGCCAACACCCGGCATCATGGTGTGGGGAGCGATCTCCTACACTGGCCCTACACCACTGGTGATCGTCGAGGGGACACTGAATAGTGCACGGTACATCCAAACCGTCATCGAACCCATCGTTCTACCATTCCTAGACCGGCAAGGGAACTTGCTGTTCCAACAGGACAATGCACGTCCGCATGTATCCCGCGCCACCCAACGTGCTCTAGATGGTGTAAGTCAACTACCCTGGCCAGCAAGATCTCCGGATCTGTCCCCCATTGAGCATGTTTGGGACTGGATGAAGCGTCGTCTCACGCGGTCTGCACGTCCAGCACGAACGCTGGTCCAACTGAGGCGCCAGGTGGAAATGGCATGGCAAGCCGTTCCACAGGACTACATCCAGCATCTCTACGATCGTCTCCATGGGAGAATAGCAGCCTGCATTGCTGCGAAAGGTGGATATACACTGTACTAGTGCCGACATTGTGCATGCTCTGTTGCCTGTGTCTATGTGCCTGTGGTTCTGTCAGTGTGATCATGTGATGTATCTGACCCCAGGAATGTGTCAATAAAGTTTCCCCTTCCTGGGACAATGAATTCATGGTGTTCTTACTTCAATTTCCAGGAGTGTATATTCAGTTGCTCGTTTTTACTTTAGCAATAATCAGTCACTAAAACAACAAAGAATACTACATAATTACTCCTTATTCTTTCATCACGGCTTCTGTGGCTCTAGCAGCAAACACTTGTCGGTGTCGTTCGACCGCCACGCTTACATTCTTCTCATAACAAACTTCCAACCTGCACACAGAAACAGGTGGCACAGTAGACACGTTTCCACTCTCCCACTTATATTTAAAATATCGTGTGTCGAGACGGTAGAAGGACGAGTGGTTCTCGAATTTACGCGGAAATTCTCAAAGCACCACAATATAAAGTGTCTTATACAATAAGTGACAATGGAGGAAAGAAAATAGAGTACCCTAGGAGGTTCTAACATCAATATAAAATCCGTTGAGTCTTCAAAGGATAAAAATTGCATTTTAAGTTCTTGTTTTGTTTTGCCTTCTGCAGGTTTTAACCATGAATGGAGCTGTATGCGTTGGTTTGGATAATTTTAAGTACTAACGTAGTAGCAGATATAAATGATGCTCACAAAAGAAAATGAATTGATACCTAATATCAAACTTTAATGCAAACGTATTTTTGTACAGCAAAAACATGTAGGTAAAGTAGTTGGTTTAAAACTTGGGTAAAGACACACTAGAAGTGTAGCAACCCCTTCCTGTCAGGATGTGAGAAATAGAAGTGAGGTACTGTACAGAGAGATTTTATGTGGTAAAGTGTACCCTGATTTAGGTGAATTGACAAGAGTTGAAATGCGTGGGAAGACTTGTACAGAGGCTGCCACACACCTGAAGTCAGGTACATTCAGGAAAGAAATAGCCTGTACTACATATTGTGTAGAGGAGCCTGGGGACAGATATATCAAACAGAGGGACTTAATCCTTTCCTTCAGTTAAGTGAATCCATAGAGGGATAAACTGAGCTGTTTTTGGTAGGAAATAAATACAGAATATTTTCATCTGAAAGGAAGAAAAGTTGTACACCATCTGCCCATAGAAAGGTCTCAACTCAATTAACAAGATTGGAGGAGTTTTGTTGGATGACAATTGGCCACTTTCTTGAAAGAATTATAGAAACTAGTTAGGAACAAATTTACCCTGGAACTAATGTGTGGTAATCTGCATTCCATGTATGGTTAATGGTGAAAGTAAGTGTACTAAACCATTTTTGTTATCTAAGTGCTCTTGCAAGTTAAAAGCATGAACAATGGTTTGCAATCTGAAATTACTGGGCATGAACACTGTGGTATGCTTAATTGCAAGAGAAACCTCGCATGCTAACACTTTGAGACCACATAAATAATCATGCATGAATATGTAATGAAAACATTCCATAATTTATTAAAGATAAATGAAATGAATAAAAAACCATAATATAATACCAGATATGTTATATTTAATTGTAAAGACTGTTAAAGGAATTTTACACATCTTTCATCTCAGTGGTGGAATCTGTAGTGTAATGTGGGTTATTCAGGACAATAACCTATGTTCCACTGAGGATGTTTATGGAAGATCATTATGTCCCTTATAAACATTTTATGTTCTGTAAAGAATACACTACGTGCACCCCAACTGTGACCTGCGCAGATGGTTTGTATGTAGTCACATAACACAGCAGGGGGAAAAGCTTGGCATGGTAAGTGCAGTAGCGCTTGCTGGATGTGGGTGTTTGTGCCTCAGTGACAACCCCTGAACACCTCAGAGAAAACAGGCATACTACAATGTAAATGCTCAAGACAAAATAAGAGTGTAAAACTTAGACCTTAAGTCGAGTTTGATGTGGTCATACATACTGAATGATGTGTTTGAGTTTATGAGTAACTGATATTTGAATATGTCTTGATAACTGATCTAATTAGTTGAAGTAATACAGCGTATTATCGTTGAAGACATGTTCAACTTCCAGTAGTTGGAAGTAGTGAGTCACTCTCCTACACCATCACCCTGCATGGATCGAAGTCAAGAGGAATAAGTTCATGCATACCGATCATACGAAGTAGCTGGACTGTAGGAACAAAACTAAAAGATACACACACACACACAGACACACACACACACACACACACACACAGATACACACACACACAAATGCAAATGCAGCACTACAACTCATGTTGTTCTTTTCATAGAAAATGTCCTCAAATTACATGTTAACTAATAGGGAAGCATACATCTTCAGAGTAGATGAAAATGAGAATCACATTCATAGAATGTACATTATGTAAACAGAAACATAATTTTAACCAGAATTAAATTTACAAAACGAATTCTGAGATAATATTTTCAATGTATGATGAAAATAATACACGAAATAAATAAAATACAGAAAAAAGGAAAAAATCTATATCAGTCAGAACCACTATCTTCACAACTATTCGCCACCAAATTATTAAAACACTTCTTGCAATGAATTATATATTTTAAATAACCTAAATTATTCTTGCTTGAAATTTTCATTTATTTCAAAGTCATTCTGCATAATAACGTGTTTTTCTATTAAAGCCCTGAGAGCATACATTCCTAGACAAGTCAATATATATACTGGCTCCTCCTACATATATCTTGCAAGGAGGCCATGAAGATGAAATTATAGAGATTTGAGACCAAATGGAGGCTTACCAGCAATATCCATCCTGCTAATTATTCATGACTGGAACATGAAAGGGGGAAGTAACAATGATACAGAAAGCACCCTTCTCAATTCACCACAAGGTGGCTTGCTGAGTTTAGATGTACAAATAGTAATCCTGAATACTATCTTCCACCTCTCTCGATTGTTAAAAAAGTTTAAACCCAGTATTGATAATTCCAGGCCACAATTCACTCATGTAAATGGTGTATATACAGCTATACATTTAGTGAAATGAAAGATATTTTTTGTACACCATATAACATATTCCAGATAATGTCATGATACTGGAAATCGACTGATACATGTGAGTTAGTATCAATGCACTATAAATAAAATTATACATTGGACACAATGTCATGATCTGTAGACAGTATGCACCATGTGGGAGAAGAGCTAAATAGTAACTGCACAGAACCACATATGATTTGATAAAAGACAAAAACCATCATGAAATGTGGGACATTATGACATACGGGAAAACAGTGCTGCTATTGTCTTATAGAATAAATTCTGCAAAAAGGGAGTACACAGTAAAAAGCTTTGTATTCATGCCCACAGTTAAATACAACCTTCCATTAAACTGCAGCACAGCTGTGGCCATCTTAAATTTTTGTGTTTCCACAGAATTTTGCAGCAAACACAAAACTGCGTAACAAATATGAATATTTAAAATACTGAAACCACTTATGTACTTGTAAAGGTATGATATATTTTTACCTTTCTAAAATGTAAAGCAGCTGTATATGTGGCAAACATTAAGAAATTTATGTTTATATCTACAACTGTGGAAAATTTTTACCTCAGAAAATACTATCAAATCAAGATATTTTGGGGTGTACAACATGCCATCAAACCAGCAGCTATTTTCTTCAAGTGTGAGTTTAACATCAACCTTCTTCCTTTTTATCAGAAGTTTAAACATTGACTTAAGCCACATCATTGACTTCTTTGGACACCTGCCAATATCAGAATTCAGAATAAACTTCATTTCTTGGTCCATACAAATTTAATTAAGTTGGTTTAGTAGTTACATTATGAACACAAAGTACCAAACTTCAACCTCCCATTAGACACTTCACACATAATTCATTTACAGTAAAATTAAGGGTCATTCAAAGTTTCAACAATTTTTTCAGCTTAAGGACATAATGGAAGTTAAAGTGACACAACCCTTAGAAAACCTTTCTAAAATAAGTGTATAAAACAGTCTAAGAAAGAAGACAATATCATAGTGTAAATTTTTCTATGAAAATTGCCCAATACTCATGGACATGTAAACATAAATAATCGCAAAAGCAGAGATGCTGAGTCAAACAAGGGACAACAAAAACGCAAATAAGCTTTCGGCCAAGGAAGACTTTGTCAAAAATAGATGACACACAGACAAGAATCAAGAATCAATAATTATGTTCACCACAGATCATTTTACAATGATATTGGCTTCATCATACAGGATGTACTAGCACATACAGATAATAAAATATCAACTGTCAGGACTTTATAGAATACATTTCAAGCATGGCAGTGTACCAAATTACACCAGGATAGCTTCTCAAAGCTAATGCAATAAGCTATACCATAAATTAATATAATATAGTATTGTGTTGTTTATTGTATACACTATGTAATTACACGAGATTAGCCACAGCACACAATAATATGTTTAACTACAGACAACTTTTAAATGCTAATATCCTCCTTAAGCATCTCAAAGAATTCTTTAATGTCATAGAATGGATGATCTGACAACCAGGTGTACCACTTAATTTTAAAAAAGATTATATCCATAGACTGAACATGAATTGGCAGTTTATTGAATATTTTGAGTGGGTTTACTTTGTGAGAATTTCCTGTTCTTGCTTATCTGGGGCATGGTATGTTTAAATTATCCTTAGTCCTGGTGTTGTGTTTATGTATTTCCCCTCTGGCAATAAATTCTGAAATATTGTGTTTCATATGGAGTATAAACGCATAAACAAATAAATTTGTAATTTTAAGTATTCTGAGTCTGTGAAAAAGAGGACGACAGTGCTCCCTATGACCTCTTTTACATATTACGTGTAAGACTTTTTTTTGTAATTTCAGGATGTTCTTGATGTGAGGGGAGTGCCCCCATATAATAATACCATAAGAAATATGTGACTGGAATAGCCCAAAGTATGTCACCCTAAGGTACTCCAAGCTGACTAACTCCTTTAGTTTCAAGATAAGGTATGCCACCCAAGATATTTTTCACATACATGATTGACATGTTCCTCCCAATAGAGTTTTGAATCAGTGTGAATACCTACAGTTTTACTGACTTATTGCCTAATTCATTTGATGTTCCCATTAAAAGTTGTTGGGTTTTATCAGGATCGCACAGGAGCTTATTGGCAGAAATCGTTTAACCATTGTACCAATTTACTATCTTCCATCCTCTTATGAGTGCAATATATATATCCACTCCTGGAAATTGAAATAAGAACACCGCGAATTCATTGTCCCAGGAAGGGGAAACTTTATTGACACATTCCTGGGGTCAGATACATCACATGATCACACTGACAGAACCACAGGCACATAGACACAGGCAACAGAGCATGCACAATGTCGGCACTAGTACAGTGTATATCCACCTTTCGCAGCAATGCAGGCTGCTATTCGCCCATGGAGACGTTCGTAGAGATGCTGGATGTAGTCCTGTGGAACGGCTTGCCATGCCATTTCCACCTGGCGCCTCATTGGACCAGCGTTCGTGCTGGACGTGCAGACCGCGTGAGACGACGCTTCATCCAGTCCCAAACATGCTCAATGGGGGACAGATCCGGAGATCTTGCTGGCCAGGGTAGTTGACTTACACCTTCTAGAGCACGTTGGATGGCACGGGATACATGCGGACGTGCATTGTCCTGTTGGAACAGCAAGTTCCCTTCCGGTCTAGGAATGGTAGAACGATGGGTTCGATGACGGTTTGGATGTACCGTGCACTATTCAGTGTCCCCTCGACGATCACCAGTGGTGTAGGGCCAGTGTAGGAGATCGCTCCCCACACCATGATGCCGGGTGTTGGCCCTGTGTGCCTCGGTCGTATGCAGTCCTGATTGTGGCGCTCACCTGCACGGCGCCAAACACGCATACGACCATCATTGGCACCAAGGCAGAAACGACTCTCATCGCTGAAGACGACACGTCTCCATTCGTCCCTCCATTCACGCCTGTCGCGACACCACTGGAGGCGGGCTGCACGATGTTGGGGCGTGAGCGGAAGACGGCCTAACGGTGTGCGGGACCGTAGCCCAGCTTCATCGAGACGGTTGCGAATGGTCCTCGACGATACCCCAGAAGCAACAGTGTCCCTAATTTGCTGGGAAGTGGCGGTGCGGTCCCCTACGGCACTGCGTAGGATCCTACGGTCTTGGCATGCACCTGTGCGTCGCTGCGGTCCGGTCCCAGGTCGACGGGCACGTGCACCTTCCGCCGACCACTGGCGACAACATCGATGTACTGTGGAGACCTCACGCCCCACGTGTTGAGCAATTCGGCGGTACGTCCACCCGGCCTCCCGCATGCCCACTATACGCCCTCGCTCAAAGTGCGTCAACTGCACATACGGTTCACGTCCACGCTGTCGCAGCATGCTACCAGTGTTAAAGACTGCGATGGAGCTCCATATGCCACGGCAAACTGGCTGACACTGACGGCGGCGGTGCACAAATGTTGCGCAGCTAGCGCCATTCGACAGCCAACACCGTGGTTCCTGGTGTGTCCGCTGTGCCGTGCGTGTGATCATTGCTTGTACAGCCCTCTCGCAGTGTCCGGAGCAAGTATGGTGGGTCTGACACACCGGTGTCAATGTGTTCTTTTTTCCATTTCCAGGAGTGTATATATATATATATATATATATATATATATATATATATATATATAGTGGTGGAAATATTTATTGTATCACCTCTTACAATTAAAAATTTTTGTTACAATCGTTGAATAACTGAGCTAAATTTGCCTGATTTATTTCGAGTTCTACCAGAAATGAATGTACACAATAATTTTTGTCAATTTGTTTTATTCTTAATTTTTGGTTCTATAAAAATGTTTGTTTTTTTATAATTTAACACTTCCTTGGAAAATTTGTGTTAGTGGATATGTCAGCTATTCTGTTTGCTATTGTGAAATATGAATACTAATGTTGAAAGAAACACTGCATATTAATGTTGTAACACAACACTGATGGATTTTAGTGTTTGTATTGCTTTATATGAACACACTGTTGCATTTAATACTTTGCTGCTCCACCATGTGCCTTAATCACCACTTGGCACCATGAAGTCATTGAAAGAATTAACTTTTTAATGTACTCCTCACTCACATCATGAAACCATACACGCACCGGGGTCTCCAACAGCTCCTGTTTATTTTGTGGCTTCTTTTTGGTGATAGAATTTCCCATAACCTTCCAACAGTTCTCTATAGGATTGAGATCAGGGCTGTTTCCAGCTCACTCTAATACTCGAACCCCATTTTGTCAAAGGAAAGATTTTACCTAAAATATAGATCTAGAAATATGTGATAATTAACCAAGAAAGTAATGTGTTTTGTATTTGTTACAAATATTAGTCATAGGACTCATCTTCAAAGCTCTATGGCAAGGATTGGAGTCATCCTGAAAAATGCAATTGGAAACATTTACAAACTGGTCTCTAATGGTTGTCATAAGCTTCCTTTCAAGGATGCTTAGGTAGGCATCTACTCCGTGACTGGAAATGCACCCCCAGACCATCGTCCTTGTGGGTGTTTGGCTGTATGTGTTATACATGATGGCAAAAATTCTTCACCTTTTCTTCACGCAGGAACACTTTTCCATCTGAGCCATGCAGATTAAATTTGGACTGAAAAGATTACTTTGTTCCATATCTTTGGTGTCCATGTCGCATGTGCCTTTGTCCATTTTAGTCGCTGTTGTCCTATTATATTGGTCAATAAAGGCTTCCTTCTAGGACGACAGGCTGAGAGTCCAGCTTCCAGTAGTCTATTTTTTACAGTTCTACTGGTTACTTAGATGTTGCACTTTTCTTCCCAGTCTCACTTTAGTTCAGCTGATGACAGGCGACGATCGTTGAGCGAAAGCCTTTTCAATACCCTGTAATGTTTGGTACTAGACACCCTTTTCCGACCTCTTCCTTTCTCACGATCAACATTTCCTTTTTCCCTGTATTTTTTTCAGTAACCTCGAAACCGTAGACTGATTAAATCCTGTCTTGGAGGCTATCTGTCTGGTGCTGAGACCAACATACAGATAAGAAAGTATAGCAGGTTTCTTTCCTGGCGTTAATTCAACTGACCTGCCCATCTTCTCACTACAAAGTCTCAACTCAAAATGGCAGTACAAACACTGGTTTCATTATAAAACCAAACGACAACAACAAAGAGTTGTGTATTGTTGCAAAACATGCATGAATCAGTCAGATTATTAGGGCAAGAATATGTCAACAAAGTTAAGCAACAATGGGACTGGTATAACCTGAAGCAAACTGCTGCAAAAGACAAAAAGACGAAGTAATTCATGGTGATGCAATAAATATTTCCACCACTCTATACATACAACACTGGTGAAGCTTTTTCTAACATATTTCTATACTGAAGTATCCTACTGCACAAAAGTACATGAAAGTCGAAGAGTGCTTCTGATTAACTTGTAAACTACAGATAGTAAAAGAGTTTGATTTGTCTCAGGAAACACGAAATATGAGACAATTAGGGTACGCATAATGGATACAACACAGATTGTTGAACCCCCTACTTGCTATTTACACAAGAAATTGGTCCCAAATATTACATCGATGCTGAGATTTTGAACCACCAACAAATTTTATTTCAACAACTGTCCTGCAAATTCCACATTTAACAGTACCTCTTGTTTCGCACTCTTTGGCAGCTTACTAGTAGCATTAATAATTTTTATTCCAGGTACATGCATCACTACTATACCCTGTGTTCTTAATAGATTCAAAAATTGCTTGTGACAGGCCATTCAAATCACTACCACTGTCTACTAAGCACTCAACATGTAACCTTGCACACTTGCTGTTTTTATAGTGTACCACACTTCCTTTTTACCTACTATGTGATCTTATTCATACAACAAATCCTCATTAATCTTTTCCCAGGAAAAACTATAATCCTGCTTACAAAAAGATTATTAGACACAGTCAAATGACAAATAGCATGATGCTCATCATCACTTATAAATTCAAACACCCCATTCTCATCAGTACTGGATTCGTCATTGCTATTGTCATTACAACTGCAGTCAGAATCAGACATACTTTCACTTTACCCTATGCTCTATATTTGGTACTTTTTTCTCTATTTCTGTCAATTTTGAATCTATAATTTCATTTACATTTTCCAGTTTTTCTTCTACTACTACTGCACACATTAATGAATCATTTCTAATGTGATCTATTTGGTTCTAAAGTTTAACCCTGGTTTCAGCACAAAATTTCCTGGTACCTTTGACTTCCTCTTTACACTGTTTTTCAGAAGCCTCCACCTTCCTGCTATAGTCATCACAAATCTTTTTTCTCTCTTCTACAAATTTATTACTCATCAATATCAATTTCTCACTAGTGTTATGTACTATGACTGAGAGTTAGTAAGATGGCGGCTGCAGAAGATGTACGAATTGTTAATGTATTTTACATCTTTGGAGTTCTTTAATAACTAAAATCAATATTTTATGTTCAGTGGTTGATAATACGCACCTGTGTGTGACTTCTCCGTATTTTGTTCTTCTTGTACGTACTTTGTGTTGAACCAGTACCTAATAAACCATGTGTATTTCCAAGTATGCAAATATTCGTTTTCTAACAAAATCTCAGCAGGTTATCGGCCCAGGTGCGTGTTAAAAGGACACTTGTACGAAAATAATAACGTAACTCTGTGCAAAAGTTTTTAAAGTTATCTCCAAGAAAACGTTTTTGAAGTTGTTAACTTCACACAACCAGCGATGGATTCAACAATAAATTATCAACATCGCACTTCTGGAAGGCAAAACAAATTGGAACACCTGGAAATACAAAATAAGTATTTGTCTGCGAGGAATTCCTGGAGTACTTGATGTTGTGGAAGGCAGTTTAGTGAAACCCAGTATTCTTTCAGAAAGTGCTACCATTGAGCAAAGGGCGATCTACAAAAGTGCATTAGAAGTTTTTAAGAAAGCAGACAGCAACGCTCTACTTGTTTTGACTACAAATATGGCGGAAGAAACTTTTCAGAAAATAATGCGCCTAAATACAGCATGTGAAGTGTGGACAGAATTATATAAAATATTTGATGGTGTCTCTGAAGACAAAGTTTACAACCTTTGTTTGCAGTTCTTTAGTTACAAAAAGGCTCCTGAAGACGATATTACGACACATATTTCCAAACTGAAAAATTTGTGGAGTGAATTGAAACAGGTAATGGCTGAAGATATCAAAAATAAATCAGAAATGCATGATTTGTTTTTGATTTGTAAAACATTAGGTACACTACCAGAAGGCTATTTTTCGTTTAAATCTAGTTGGATGGTAATGTCTAGAGCAGACAGATCAACTGATAATTTAACAGAACAATTGCGTGTATATGAAAAAGCTTTGATACAAAGGAGGATGATTTTAGTAAACAAGAAGCCCTCATCACAGACTTATCAAGGCTGTCATTTCAGCAAGTAAATCCAATGGAGAGAAAGAAGAAAAACGGAATTAATATGTAATTACTGCAAGAAACCCAACCATACAATTAAAGTTTGCAGAAAGTGGGCAGCTGATGGCAAACCTCCAAAACCAGCTACCACAGATACACATATGATACTTCTTGCTGTGACATATTCTGTGATGAACTCTGAATGTAGAAATTAGGACTGCTATATAGACAACGGTGCATCAAGTCATATTACAAATGATAGGAATTGTTTCAAAACATTTCAGACTTTTCTAACTTTTCGCTTTGGAGGCCTTTTTAAACTTGCTGTAAGAAATGTGAAACCTAGCTCCCTCAATGAAGTTAATACCACTAGCAGAGACAATATGTTGCAGCTTTCTCAAGAAAGATTTGGACACTACAACAAGCGCCATGTGAAGTCTGTACTTTGTAACGAATTAAATATAGAGGTGGAAATGGACAGTGAACTTTGTGAAGGTTGCATTTATGGCAAAGCTCATCGTTTACCCTTTGGCACCAGAAAGAGGACAGCAGAACCAGGTGAGCTTATTCACGCTGATGTATGTGGTCCGTTTCAAGTACCTTCTGTGTCAGGACACCGGTATTTTGTTCTTTTCAAAGATAATTATACAAAGTTTAGGGCAACATATTTCATACAAGAAAAGTCTGGAGTTGCAGGAAAGTTAAGGCAGCTCATAGCTGAAGCAAAAGCTGCTGGACATACCATCAAGGAACTTTTGAGTGATAATGGAAAAGAATTTGACAATAAACGAGCAAAAGAGATTCTTCACAAAGAGGGTATAATTCAACACCTCACAATGCCACACACTCCAGAACGAAATGGGTGCACAGTTGTGGAAACTGCCAGAGCCATAATGCATGCACACGGAAACATTCCACAGAAATTTTGGGCAGAGATGGTGAACGCTGCAACCAACATTCTGAACCGTACAGGGCCTTCCAGTATTCCAGGAACATCTCCATATGAAATGTGGGATGGAAAGAAGTCAAGACTGAAACATCTGCTATGCTCATTTTCCAAAACAACAGAGAAGGAAGATGGACCGAAAAGCACTGAAAGGTGTCCTTATTCAATATGATCACGATGAGGGTTACAGAATTTATTGTGGAGAGGTGTGCAAACTCATTAGGTCACCAGATGTCATCTTTGAGGACAGGCCACTGAAGACTGAGAAAAGTTCAACTCTTCCACTGAATGTTTTCAATCATCAGGATCCAGCGCCTCAGACTGAAGACCAGTATGGTACTGATAGTGAGAATGAAGAGGATGGCACTTCCTTGGATGTAAATGAAGACCCTCAAGAGGAAGATCAGTAAGACACAAGTGGAGAAGCTTTACCACATCTGTGTGATCGGTTAACCCTCAGACCTCCGCAAAAATTTAATAATTATGTAATGCACCTCTCAATATCTTTCCAGGATCCAGAAACATACAGCGATGCCATGAAGTCTGTTCCAAACGATTTCTGGAAGGAAGCTATGGATTCTGAAATAAAAGCTCTTCAAGAAAATAAAACGTGGGATCTGGTTGACCTACCATATGGAAAGAGAGCCATTCCTAATAGATGGGTGTATAAAGATAAAACAAATACTGATGGCTCAGTCAATAAATTCAAGGTAAGGTTGGTGATTAAGGTTTATTCACAGCAGAGAGGAGTTGACTATGACCAGACGTTCAGTCCTGTAGCTAGAGTGTCTACTATTCGAGCACTACTAAGTGTTGCTGCAAGTGAGAGCATGAAACTTTCACAAATTGATGTTTCAACTGCTTTTCTTAATGGTGATTTAAAAGAAACCATTTCTATGCAACAACCTGACGGATGTGATGATGGGGCTGGGAGAGTATGTCGCTTGAAGAAAAGTCTATATGGACTGAAACAGGCTCTGCATTGCTGGAATGAGAAGTTCAGTAATCATCTCACTAAACTGGGATTCCAGAGGAGTGAAGCTGATCCCTGTCTTTTCATGAGACAGAAAGGATGTGAGAAAATATTCCTTCAGCTTTATGTTCATGCTGTTCTGATTGCAGCCCACAGTGAACAGGAACTTGAAAAAATTGTCAGTGATTTAGGAGAAGAGTTTAAAATAACTTCAGTGCCTGCATCATTTTTCTTAGGTCTGGAAATTCACCAACAAGAACGTGGAACTGTATGTGTAAATCAAACTCATTACACAGAGAAAATACTAGAGCATTTCAACATTAAGAACTGCAAGGCTGTAGCTACACCCATTATAAAGGACAATGATACAGAAAAAAGTCTTTGCGACTCTCAATTTCCCTACATGCAAGCTGTTGGAGCACTGATGTTTCTGATGTGTGGGACACATCGTGACATTGCATATGCTGTCAGTGTTGAATCAAGAAATCTTGAAAAACCAACAGATCGTGATGTAGTCAAAATTAAAAGAATCTTACGATACCTGGGAGGTACAACAAATTATGGACTTTTATATAAAAACACTCCCCCCATGAACCATAGACCTTGCCATTAGTGGGGAGGCTTGTGTGCCTCAGTGATGCAGCCAGCCATACCGTAGTTGCAACCACAACAGAGGGATATCTGTTGAGAGGCCAGACAAATATGTGGTTCCTGAAGAGGGGCAGCAGCCTTTTCAATAGTTGCAAGGGCAACAGTCTGGATGATTGACTGATCTGGCCTTGTAACACTAACCAAAACGGCCTTGCTGTGCTGGTACTGCAAACGGCTGAAAGCCATAATTTTTCCCGAGGGCATGCAGCTTTACTGTATGGTTTAATGATGATGGCGTCCTCTTGGGTAAAATATTCCGGAGGTAAAATAGTACCCCATTCAGATCTCTGGGTTGGGACTACTCCATAGGACGTCGTTATCAAGAGAAAGAAAACTGGCGTTCTATGGATTGGAGCGTGGAATGTCAGATCCCTTAATCAGGCAGGTAGGTTAGGAAATTTAAAAAGGGAAATGGATAGGTTAAAGTCAGATATAGTGGGAATTAGCGAAGTTCGGAGGCAGGAGGAACAAGACTTTTGGTCAGGTGAATACAGGGTTATAAATACAAAATCAAATAGGGGTAATGCAGGAGTAGGTTTAATAATGAATAAAAAAATAGGAGTGCGGGTAAGCTACTACAAACAGCATAGTGAATCCATTATTGTGGCCAAGATAGATATGAAGCCCACACCTACCACAGTAGTACAAGTTTATATGCCAACTAGCTCCACAGATGACAAAGAGATTGATGAAATGTATGATGAGATAAAATAAATTATTCAGATAGTGAAGGGAGACTAAAATTTAATAGTCATGGGTGACTGGAACTTGATAGTAGGAAAAGGAAGAGAAGGAAACATAGTAGGTGAATACGGAGCAGGATTAAGGAATGAAAGAGGAAGCCTCCTGGTAGAATTTTGCACAAAACATAACGTAATCATAGCTAACACTTGGTTCAAGAATCATAAAAGAAGGTTGTATACATGGAAGAAGCCTGAAGATACTGGAAGGTCTCAGATAGATTATATAATGGTAAGACAAGAGATTTAGGAACCAGGTTTGAAATTGTAAGACATTTCCAGGAGCAGATGTGGACTCCGATCATAATCTATTGGATATGAACTGTAGATTAAAACTGAATAAACTGTAAAAAAGTGGGAATTTGAGGAGATGGGACCTGGATAAACTGAAAGAACCACAGGTTGTACGGAGTTTCAGGGAGAGCATAAGGCAACGATTGACAGGAATGGGGAAAGAAATACAGTAGAAGAAGAATGGGTAGCTTTGAGGGATGAAGTAGTGAAGGCAGCAGAGGATCATGTAAGTAAAAAGACAAGGGCTAGTAGAAATCCTTGGGTAACAGAAGATATAGTGAGTTTAATTGATGAAAGGAGAAAATACAAAAATACAGTAAATAAAGCAAGCAAAAAGGAATACAAGAGTCTCAAAAATGAGATCGACAGGAAGCGCAAAATGGCTAAGCAAGTTCTAAGCAAAGAACGGAAAGCAGATAGGCAGAAGGAGTATATTGAGGATCTATACAAGGGTGATGTACTTGAGGATAATATTATGGAAATGGAAGAGGATGTAGATGAAGATGAAATGGGAGCTATGATACTGCATGAAAAGTTTGACAGATCACTGAAAGACCTGAGTCGAAACAAGGCCCTGGGAGTAGACAACATTCCATTAGAACTACAGACAGCCTTGGGAGAGCCAGTCCTGACAAAACTCTACCATCTGGTGAGCAAGATGTATGAGACAGGCGAAATACCCTCAGACTTCAAGAAGAATATAATAATTCCAATCCAAAAGAAAGCAGATGTTGACAGATGTGAAAATTACCGAACTATCAGTTTATTAAGTCACAGCTGCAAAATACTAACGCGAATTCTTTACAGACGAATGGAAAAACTGGTAGAAGCCGACCTTGGGGAAGATCAGTTTGAATTCCGTAGAAATATTGGAACACTGACCCTTCAGCTTATCTTAGAAACTAGATTAAGAAAAGGCAAACCTGCGTTTCTGGCATTTGTAGACTTAGAGAAAACTTTTGACAATGTTGACTGGAATACTCTCTCTCAAATTCTGAAGGTGGCAGTGGTAAAATACAGGGAGCGAAATGCTATTTACAATTTGTACAGAAACCAGATGGCAGTTATAAGAGATGAGAGACATGAAAGGGAAGCAGTTGTTGGAAAGGGATTGAGATAGGGTTGTAGCCTCTCCCCGATGTTATTCAATCTGTATATTGAGCAAGCAGTAAAGGAAACAAAAGAAAAATTCGGAGTAGGTATTAGAACCATGGAGAAGAAATAAAAACTTTTAAGATTCGCCGAAGACATTGTAATTCCATCAAAGACAGCAAGGGACATTGAAGAGCAATTGAACAGAATGGACAGTGTCTTGAAAGGAGGATATAAGATGAACCTCAACAAAAGCAAAACGAGGATAATGGAATGTAGTCGAATTAAGTCGGGTGATGCTGAGGGAACCAGATTAAGAAATGAGACACTTAAAGTAGTAAAGGACTTTTGCTATTTGGGGAGCAAAATAACTGATGATGGTCGATGTAGAGAGGATATAATATGTAGACTGGCAATGGCAAGGAAAGCGTTTCTGAAGAAGAGAAATTTGTTAACATCGAGTATAGATAAGTGTCAGGAAGTCGTTTCTGAAACTATTTGTATGGAGTGTAGCCATGAATGGAAGTGAAACATGGACGATAAGTAGTTTGGACAAGAAGAGAACAGAAGCTTTCGAAATGTGGTGCTAGAGTAGAATGCTGAAGATTGGATAGGCAGGTCACATAACTAATGAGGAGGTATTGAATATACTTGGGGAGAAGAGATGTTTGTGCCACAGCTTTACTAGAAGAAGGGATCGGTTGGTAGGACATGTTCTGCGGCATCAAGGGATCACCAATTTAGTATTGGAGGGCAGTGTGGAGGGTAAAAATCGTAGAGGGAGCCCAAGAGATGAATACACTAAGCAGATTCAGAAGGATGTAGGCTGCAGTACATACTGGTAGATGACGCAGTTTGCACAGGATAGAGTAGCATGGAGAGCTGTATCAAACCAGTCTCAGGACTGAAGACCACAACAACAACAATATAAAAACAATTCTAACAAGCAGGTTTTAGAGCGTTATAGTGATGCTGACCATGGTGGTGATCTTGGGTATGGGCGCTCAACGTCAGGTGTTCTTTGTCTGTATTCCGCGGCACCTATTTCCTGGATTAGTCAAAGGCAATCTTCTGTTGCCATATCCACAACTGAAGCTGTGGTTGTGGCTGCCAGTGAAGCTCCTCAGGAAATTGTCTGGATCAAGAAGCTTCTGACAGAATTGGGCCAATTGGAGGCAACACCAGTTCTGCAGGTTGACAATGAAGCTGCTATCCGGCTTGCCCAGAATCCCGAGTTTCACCAAGGAATGAAGCATATTCGTATAAGGCATTTCTTTGTTTGTGAACTTGTTAGTGCTGGTGAAATCACAGTTGCAAAAGTAGACACTGAAGAACAACTTGCTGATATACTAAGAAAGCTACTGTTCTCCATTAGATATCAGTATTTATGTAATAAGATTATACTTTGCAAGTTATTAAATAAGGGAGAGTGTTAATGTATTTTACATCTTTGGTGTTCTTTAATAACTAAAGACATTATTTTATGTTCAGTGGTTGGTAATACGCACCTGTGTGTGGTTTCTCTGTATGTTGTAGTTGTTGTATGCGCTTTGTGTTGAACCGGTACCTAATAAACCATGTGTATTTCCAAGCATGCAAATATTCGTTTTCTAACAAAATCTCAGCACGAATTGTGAATAATGGTAAAAAACGCATGCGTAAATATTCTCTGTGCGAGAAATATAGTGCAGTGTATGGAAATATGTGTGCCCGGTCATATCTTAATAAAAAACACTAGGAGAAAAGAAAAGCAAATCCTTGGGTAAGTAAAAGTGACACTGACCAACTCTCAAAATGCGGACCTTTGCAGACAAACAAAGACGCAATACTTCGTAAAATAGACACAAAAATTTTTTTAAGATCTTGTGTGATTACGGCAAGACCTGAAATATTCAGTCATAAAAAAGTGCAAATATGACGCATGTTGTGCGAAACAAAAGCTATGCCGAGTCTATTAGGCCTAAACAATTTACTGGTGTAAAAGAAAGTGAAAATATATTCGAAGTGCCATTAAAAACAGTTTCAGTGTTTTAGAAAGAGATGAAAGACCAGACGAATTATATGGAAATCAAAACACAACTAAAAGTGCGACTATAATTACGATATGAAAGGCAGGAACGAAATTTTCCAAAGTAAACATACACTCGGATAGCCATGGGCGTGGACTCGGAAAAATGTTACGTTAGGGACATAGTACAAACGCATCTAGTTACATGAAACCAGGGGCACCAAGGCACGAAATCAGGAACTTCATCTAATGCAAATGAATGCACAGTAATAGTGTGTGTGTGTGTGTGTGTGTGTGTGTGTGTGTGAGGGGAGGGGGGAGCCAATGATGTTTACAAAAATGAATTATCGAGTGCCGCCGAAAACGTAAAAGGAAATACTGGATACCAATCAGAGTAAAACAATGATCATCAGTGGAATTCCGAATAAACGCATCCTTATAAATGATTTGTGTGTAAATAATAAAATCATGAAAGCCAACAAACAGTTCGAGAACATTTGCAAAATGGATGAAAACGCTCAATTTCTACCTGTTAACTACCTAGAGAGAGACAGTTTTAAAAGACATGGTATGAAGTTAAACGGAAAGGGAAAGAGACTTCTCAGCTCTATGATTATGGAGACGTTGATGGCAACAGCAGAACCAAAATTACCATGCCATCCACATCAGAAACTACAGCAACAAAAAAAGCACTACCAATATCAGAAAAAACCACCATCATCAGCTAATACAGCACAGCCCTCACCAGCAGCAGAAAAACCAGCATCAACTGAAGCAAGAAAATAATATCAGTCTCATCTCATGGCCATTTACTGCTAAGTCCTCAGTAAATGAAAATTTCAGTAACTTTTGGAGGCCTTCTTGATGCTGTTCGATGAATGCTTTCTTTTTATAACTATTAAAACTGACAAAACTAAGAAGGATTCATGGATAACAAGGGGTTTTCAGATTCTAGGAATGAGGAAAAGAGAACTTCATATGGAGGTGAAAGTCAATAAAGTCCCGGAATTCTTAAATTATATATGGCAATATGAGAATATCTCTGATAAAGTAATCAGGTAAGCCAAAGATCGCGAATAATAATTACATTTCAAGCGCTAAAATAAGTCTAAAGCAATATGGGCTATTGTAAAGAATGAAATAGGCATCAAAGAAGGCAGACAATGGAAACTTGAACTTGTGGCTGAAGGTGAGACTGTTCGAGACCCTACACAAATCTGTGAAGCGTTTAACAGCCACTTCATAAATTCATGTAAAACTGATGAACTTTCACCACCAAACGTCTACCCTGTTTCCATTTTATGTAACCCCACTAAATTTAAATTCACCCATATATCCTATTCTGAAATAGCTGATATCATAAACTCTTTGCAGAATTTTAATTCCGTAGGCCGTGATGAAATTCCTACAAAAATAATAAAGGCAGTCACCCATAGTATTTCACATCCTCTGTCCCCTATAATGAATCAATCTTTCAAGGAAGGATATTTTCCCAATTGACTGAAGTATGCTGAAATACGGCCCATTTACAAAAAAGGCAGACACAGTGAAGAGAGTAATTATCGACCAATCTTATTGTTATCAATATTTTCCACAATATTTGAAAGAGCTGCAAGTAACCAGATAGCTAACTATAATAATCTGCATAATATTATCCAGAAAAATCAGCATGGTTACCAAAGAGGACACTGTACTGTGAAAGCCATTAATGAACTTATTACACAAATTAATAGTAGTACAGACAAAAATATGAATGTATTGGGCATCTTTTGTAACCTAAGCAAAGCCTTTGACACAATAGATCACAAACTCCTATTTCGCAAGCTACAAGCATATGGTTTTAGTGAAAATTCGCAGAGATGGATGACATCTTACCTATTAAACAGGAAACAAAGAGTAGTAATTCAAGAAACTGGTAAGAGAGTCATCTCAAATTGGAAAAAGACAGAACAAGGTGTGCCACAAGGATCTATCCTTGGTTCAATATTGTTCTTGTATTATATAAATGACATGCTGACTAACATAAATCCAGACACTTTTCTTTATGTGGATGACTCTACAGCAATAGCCTGTTGCAAGAAAAGTGAAAATTTTATTAGTCACATTCAGCAGTCTCTGGCTGAAATCGAGACCTGGGTGAGAAATAATGGTCTGAAGTTAAATCTAACAATGAGACAAATCATTCACTTTACCACACAACAAGCTGTACATGGTATACTAGAAATACCATAAGACGACATAAGCTTGCCACCACAAACTGTACCAAACTTCTAGCTGTAATGCTGAACAAGAATTTATCATTGACTGACCATGTAGATGCCATGTGTCACCATCTAAATGGTTTAATATTTGCAATGAATGTTATAAGCAGTATAGTAGAAACACTAGTCAAAACAGTTGTCTCTCATGCATATTTTGTATCTGTGATTAGATATGGTATAATTTTTTGGGGACCAGAGAAAACAGAGAGCGTTTAGGCTACAGAAAGAAATCATTAGAGCTATGGCAGGTGCAGAAGAAAGACAATCGTGCAGGCCTCTGTTCAAGGCCCTTGATCTTATGACTGTTCCTGGCATCTGTATCTATGAGACAATTAAGTTTTCTAAACAAAACCCACAACCTTTAAGGATAACCAGTTTAAGCATGATTACAAAACAAGAAACAAATATCAGTGTAAGTTACCAAATCATAGGCTAAAACTGCTGGAGAAGACACCTTACTATATGGGTATGAGGCTGGGAAATAAAGTCTGTGAAAAATTTAAAAATTATGAACCAGAACTATATGGACATCGTTTAAAAATACATAGCAAGTAAATATTATTACAGTGTAGAAGAATTTACGACTGACTGTCACCAATAATTGTGCCTGATGTTACATTTTATTCTGTCATGCTAAAAAGTACTTTAAGCAAATACTTATTTTTAATTTTACTTTATCTTCTGCCTGATGTTACATTTTATTCTGTCATGCTAAAAAAGTACTTTAAGCAAATACTTATTTTTAATTTTACTTTATCTTCAACATGATTATTTTAAATCATTTCTGGTACTTAAAATTACAAAATACCTGTAATTATTCTGTATACTTACAATTAGAAAGTAGCTCTAAACTGAGGAGTCACCTATGTCCCAATCATCTGATTGTATATGACATGTTATTTGACAAAAGAGTTTCTATGCTATTCTACTGTCTTTATCCTTTCATCACAATCTTTAGCCACTACTTCAACCTTCTTATTTAATTCTACAAGATTAGAGCTGACTACCTTAATCCCCATTTTAATTTCTTTTTTCAGTTCATCCTTTAAGTTAACCATGTCAGTTCTAATGCTATCAGTTTTCTTTCCCACCCTACTAATGTTTTCTTTCATACTGCTTTCTATCCTATTCATGTCTTCTTTCATACTACTTTCCATCCCATTCATATTTTCTTTCATACTACTTTCCATCCTATTTATGTCTTCTTTCATACTACTAATGTCTTCTTTCCTACTCATATTAGTCAAACAACTCATAATTTCCCTTAACATTGCTCCAAAAGTTTTGTCTGCCATCAATTTTTTCCTTATTGACTTTTGCTACTGGGTTTCTCCTCCTTTTCCTTAATGATCTGATGCACTTCAGTACTGTTTCCGTCCATTCCGCTCACCTCACTATACACTGTAGAAGATGCTTTTATCATTTCATCTACAATAGGAATTTCGTCCCCATCATTCAAAGTTACATTTATGTTTGATTTATAATCGTCACAATCTACAGAACCAGTCGCACTTACATCCTGCTGTTCATTTAACAATTTAACCTCTAAAGTTTTGTCCTCAGTCATACTGCCTTGTCCGTTAAGGTCACTTATTATTTAGTATCTCTTAATACGAAACAGCTTATGCTATGATATTACCTGATTGTCATTCACTCTTCTTTTGCTGCTGCTGCTGCTGTTGTGGTTGTCCATTGTCTGCACATTCTGTGGCAAGTTGTAATTCTCACGGTAAGGTGTCTTGTTTATCTCCAGTCAGCTGTGTCCAACTGCATGCAGATTGGCTGCTCCTGTAGGCAATGGCTGCTTCCTTAGAACCCACTCACTGATTGGCTGCTGTCATACAGTGGCCATGAAACTCATGTGTTGATTGGCTGTATCATATCTTCACTGTAAACTGCTGCTGATTTCACTTTTCAAAGTTCATGAGTCCTTGTTTTATTGTGGCAACATACAATAATCCTCACTCAGCAGGCACCACATCTAGCAGCTCTGCCCACTTTATTTCTTCGGTTGTTGTTCTCTGTGTCGACGTACACTGGCTGGAAAATGGGTTGTGGATTCCGGCACGGACTATAAATAATGTAGCCGACAGGTGCACAGTTGCGGTTCACAGTACTTTAATTTCACTGTTCATAACCTCCAAATAAAACCCAGTTATGTGGCCAGTGAACTATTGTTATAGCCTTCGATAAGCTTCATTAATTGTTTCCAGGCGAACCTCCACACACCACTACTATAGTTTACTGTTGAACATCTATGAGCAGTGAAAACGTAACTACAAAGTTCACAGTTCTTGAAGAATAGAAGGGTACATATAGAGCAGACACTGTTACTGTTTTAACAAATGGCCTAATTGTGTAACACTTATTTCACAGTAAAGTTGAAGCATTGTTGTTGTTCCAACCAATAAAGGTTTATGGTCTGAAACATGGCTGTGGACTGACTAGTGACCAAAACACGGGCCCTTATATATCCTCACAATAATAGGTACTGAAACTTCACACTGCTTGAAGTTAAATTTACAGCAATTACAATTAAAACTTAACTAATTAAATTAACTAAATACATCGAAAAATTGGTTATTTTTAACAGTTTCTTCTACTATGAGGGTTAAGCAGAATTATTTGTTTAAATGATGAAATTAATGTACATAGTCACACAAATAATACTTTTGACAAAACTGTTAATTACTTTAAGGGCTGGCTTTCCTAACATGGTTTTGAATAGAGCCAAATATATACTTTAAGATTATTAGCATTTCATCTTCCAAATGTTTACAATTATTGCAGAATTTATATATATGTCAACATTACAATTTATGTTGTGAAACAGTTACTGATTTCACCCCATAACAAAAGATATTAACTAGGAACAATAAAACAGATATTCAATTACATACCTAAAACTAAGCACAAAATTAGATCCGGTGTTATATAATTTAAAACTGAGGGTCAACCTTTCTCTATTATGAAAAATACAGATTCTATTCACATATGTTAATGGTAGTGAGTTAAAATTGAAAAAAAATGAATTCTAAGGAGGCAGATGGCAAAACAAGAGGGGAATTAAAATTATCCCAGCTTGCTTTGTCATAGTCTGGGTCGGTAAGAACAATGGCTAATGAAGACTAAGACCAGGAGTGTTACAGAAACATAGGATATATTGCAGGGAGAGTTCTGACCCACGCAATTCAGAAAAGCTGGTGACGATGCGAAGGATTAATATGGCCGAGGCTGTCAAGCAGTCATTGAAATGAAGGATGTCATGTTGGGCAGAGTTTTCAGCAATAGGGTGGTCCACTTGTTTCTTGGCCACATTTAGTCGCTGGCCATTCATGCAAAGAGACAGCTTGTTATGCAACAGATGAATTTGCAATAGCGAATAATGACTACCTTCTGCTGCAGAATGGAATGACAACAATGAAAATTTGTGCTGGACCAGGACTCAAACCCAGATTTCCTACTTATAGTGAGCAGTCGCCTTATCATTTGGCTATCCATGCATGACTCACGGCCAGCCCCCACTTCCCTATGTCATCAACCATACGTCTACCATTGTACTCGCACATCCATTATGTGTACTTCCGTACAGGTAAGATGTGCTTGAAAGTAACAGGCCTGGTATCAGCAGATAAATACAATATTGCAGTGCCTCTGTTATTCTGATGACAATGCACTGTGGTGAACACAGCTGTTATGGAACACATCAGAAACTATTATCCAATAGCATCATGTAAGGTATGTAAACTAATGAATACATACACTCTCTTACCCATTAAGCTTTAACTAGAACTTTAGACATAATGTTATAAACAATGCACATATCTCAACTGTGAACTATGAAAAAATGATGTATAATATTTTACAACAATTATTCATTCACAGTTGTAAATATTATGTACCAAAAGTTACGCTAAATGTTAGTAGATAACAACAGTTTTACGGTAAGAAAATAAAAAATAGCTCACTCAAGATAGCACAGAAATTATCAAAACATGTCTGAGTAAAACAAAACTGAAAAAGGTGTCTTGCATAAGGCAGAATTCCTCGTCCTATAATAACTGAACTGTTGATATGAAGTTATTCAAAGAATTGTTTGTATAGTTTGAGCCAGGTTTTCACTGGACCAAACAAGCTAACAAGCACGAGCTGGTAGGTCTCTTGCAGGTCTTTCAACTGAATGCCACTGCAGCTAGTTACATGTCCCTAACCTTCCCCAGTTACCTAATCAGAAAATGGAGACCTGCAGTTTAACGTGAAATCTGAACTACATGTCTTTCACAGTCACTCGAACATCTGAATGATCAGTTAAAAATCATAGTGAAAAAGTTGCGAACTGAAAGGGATTTGATCCTAAGCTCACTGTATCATGAAGCGTGCACTTTGCCACTGCACCATTTTTGTTTCAGAAAGAAAAGAATATGACTATTAGACGCTACAAGCGTAGTGGAAACGCCAGCTGTGTCACCTCTTGAGATGATGCTTGATGCTGGAAATAAGCGTTCAGTAATAAATTTCCCCTCAATGGTAATGAGAAGCCAGGGAAAAATGGCAGCCAAAACATAAGGAAAATTTTTGGCCAGTGCCAAGGAGAGATGGAGATGCAATTCTGTGTAAAGTGCAGGATCTCCGCGCATCTGACGCTTCCACACTTAAATTCTTACTTCTCGGCACCATTTTGCATACTCCGCCAATAATATTGCTCTTTCCATGCACAATATACCTCACTGAATAGCAAAGTTTTGCTTTGTGGCTCTAATAAGATACAGTTATATCCTGTGTGCCAAATATTAGCTCCAAAAACTAAAAACTAATAACACAACATTCATAGGCCTTGTTTCCTACCTCATGTCCTCTTTCAGTCCCTCTAATACGGTATCAACGATTCTACCCATATACAAGCTAATGGTAGTGAATTTTCCGCAAATACTCATTTGCACATGTTTGCTTCAATTTACTTCATTGTAAACCAGGCTCTAGGTGCTTAAAATTGTTGTCTGTGAACTCTGGATAATTCCGCTGTGTTGCACAGTGTGAGTGATTCGCCGAGTCGCACGCTAGGTGGGCAGGGCTGTACAAATCGCTGTTGTAAGCTGTTCTTCAAAAATGTTTAACTTCAATATTTTTTTACAAAATACTTGCAGTGCCTCTTAGCAGCTAAAATTTTGGCAGTGCATTTCTTTCGTTGTCTTCTTCCTGTGTAAAAAATTTCAGGGTAGTTTTGACATGTGTTACTGGACCATTGCCTTGTGAGTCAGGCAGGGTTCAACATTGGTCCTTGGTTAAGTCTGATTGGTAGTGTTAATGGCGAAGAAGTCTTTCAACTGTAGGGACTGGAGAAGGAGAGAAGGTCTTTAACAAGTCCTGCATGATTAAATTTGGGAGTGGGGCAAAAGGTGAGGACTTTGGAAAGGACTGATAGTTCTGTGGGGATAAGGCTTCTGGAGGAGAAGATCAAGACTGTGTTTCTGGTATGTTTAGGTTCTGGATTCTGAGTGGTGGTGGGAGGGAGTTTTGGAGGTTGGGGTAAATGTAATAGGTCTGTGAGAAGGGTATATCAGCTATGAGGGGACTTGGCGGAAGTTTGGAGGTTGCTGATAGAGGTGGTGGACAATGGTACTCCAAAGCAGGAGTAGGAAGTGAGCCGTGTTGAAAGTTTTTTGAGATGGTGTTGTGGATGTTGCTCTAGTTCCTGGAGAACACGAGTATCATTGTGTTTTTGGGTTCCAGGATATTGGGATTGCAAAGCAGGATAATTCTGCAGTTGGAGAGAAGGTATGGCAAGGAGGTATGGGCTTGGTTGATACGCTTTTGCAGTAATATGTCGGTGGGGGCTAAGTACTGGCGTAATCTGTACAGATGGAGGTCACTGTGGAAGGCGGAATGGCAGTTAGAGATGGGCGATTTGATGGTAAGGCCATTTTAGGGGATTCCATGACCCAAGCAACAATGCAGGAACAGTATGTTGGACTGGGTTCTGGCTAGGGATAATGAAGCTTTTCTGATTTGACGCAGATGAAAGGAACAGGGATCCTTAGTGGTGGAAAAAATACGATAAATTACGCAAATAACGTAGAGTTACGTACAAAAGGATTTTACAAATATACACCCAAATACGTGGGAAAAATCATGAGAAGGATGAAAAGAATGAAAAAGGGTGAAACAAGACGAAATCTCAGGGCGTCGACAAAAGTGAAAGGTGAAAACTCACTCAAATAGGCGTGAAGTCACAATGAGACCAAAGAATATATATATATATATATATATATATATATATACATAAAACTGTGGGTAGCATGTTTGAGGGTGGTAAGTGTGAAGAAAGGGGATGGCAGATGTGACTCGATGAGGTGCAATTAGTGGGTGTGAAATCGAATAGTACGGAGAAAGAGTAGGGGTTGGGGAGGGGTTCGTAAAATGTGATACAAGGTAGTGCAGCACCAATAAGGTGCGGGAAATAACACGCAAAATACTCCTCCTTGTCACTGCACCCTTCCCAGCAGCATTTCACTGTCCCCCACACTTACCGTACTATCTGTCCCCAACCCCACCCCAACCTCCTCTTTATCCACACCTAGTTGCCACTCCCATCGTGCACTGCTGCTATTGCTGCTCGCAGTGGGGTTCCGCTGCCAGAGACTGCAGCATGTGTGTTTAGATTAGATTTACTTTTATTCCAATTGATCCGTAGTGAGAAGGTCCTCCAGGATGTAGAACATGTCAGAAAAACAATAATACATGACAAATATTTACAACTGAAACAAATAAGCTAATGTACCTTCCACGGGTCCCAAGTGGAATGATCATCATATTTTTTATTGAACACTATATGAAAGAATCATTTTACAAACACTAATGCACTGAATTTAAAATTACAAGTTTTTTATTTATATGGTAATAAACATGTAATAGAACTACTATAATACATATTTACAATGAACACATTACTGCACTCAAATGGTGCAGAAGTTAGATTGTACTTACACACACACACACACACACACACACACACACACACACACACACACACACACACATACACACACTTATTTACAATGAACACATTACTGCACTGAAACTGTGCAGAAATTATATTGTACTTATATAAGCACAAAAATCAGTTGGTTCTACTGAGAAATTCATCAATCGAGTAGGAGGAGTTGGCCACCAGTAAATCCTTTACGCTACTCTTTAACTGAATTTCATTGGTTGTTAAGCTTTTTATGGCTGCTGGCAAGTTATTGAAAATGTGTGTTCCTGAATAATGCACACCTTATTTCTAGTATTAATTCCATGAATTGAGCTGTTGGTTTGAAAAAGTGATAAATTTTTAATGACGAATTACATAAAGGAATAAATATATTGGGAAGTAGTAGTTAGTATCCCTAGTTTCCTAAACAGGCTTCTGCAGGATGTTCTTGAGTTCACACCACGTATAACTCTCACTCCACGTTTTTGTGCCCGGAAAACTTTAGCTTGGCTTGATGAATTACCCCAAAAAATAATCCCATATGACATTATAGACTGAAAGTAAGCATAGTATGGTAGCTTTTACATTTTTATATCCCCTATGTCTGACACAATTCGCATTGCAGACAGAGATTTGTTAAGATACTTCAGCAGTTCTGTGGTGTGCTCCTCCCAGTTTAATTTATTATCAAGCTGTAATCCCAAGAATTTAACACTGTCCACTTCTTCTATCTGCTTGTCATCGTTTGTTAGGCATATACTCGTGGGACACCCCTTACAAGTTCTGAACTGCATGTAGTGTGTTTTTTCAAAGTTTAGTGCAAAGAATTGGCTAGGAACCAGTGATTAATGTCCACAAATATTTTATTAGCCGTTCTTTCTAAAACTACACTTGAATTTGCTTTTAATTGCAATGTTTGTATCATCGGCAAACAAAACGAACTTGGCATCTGGTAATGTTACTGATGAAAGGTCATTGATGTGTGTGTGTGTGTGTGTGTGTGTGTGTGTGTGTGTGTGTGTGTGTGTTTGTGTGTGTTTCATCTGTTTTTGGCACAGGCCTCATTGGCAGAAAGCTTACTTGTAACAGTCTTTTTGTTGTGTCTATTTGCAACTTCGCATCTCCACTATATGGTGAGTAGCAACTTTTCTTTTCATAATGTTACATTCCATCCTGGTTTTTCCATTGTTTGATTTTTGCAAGTCAGCTTTTCTTTGATTATAACCCAGTGCTCTTTTTCTTTGTTACTACACTCCTGGAAATTGAAATAAGAACACCGTGAATTCATTGTCCCAGGAAGGGGAAACTTTATTGACACATTCCTGGGGTCAGATACATCACATGATCACACTGACAGAATCACAGGCACATAGACACAGGCAACAGAGCATGCACAATGTCGGCACTAGTACAGTGTATATCCACCTTTCGCAGCAATGCAGGCTGCTATTCTCCCATGGAGACGATCGTAGAGATGCTGGATGTAGTCCAGTGGAACGGCTTGCCATGCCATTTCCACCTGGCGCCTCAGTTGGACCAGCGTTCGTGCTGGACGTGCAGACCGCGTGAGACGACGCTTCATCCAGTCCCAAACATGCTCAATGGGGGACAGATCCGGAGATCTTGCTGGCCAGGGTAGTTGACTTACACCTTCTAGAGCACGTTGGGTGGCACGGGATACACGCGGACGTGCATTGTCCTGTTGGAACAGCAAGTTCCCTTGCCGGTCTAGGAATGGTAGAACGATGGGTTCGATGACGGTTTGGATGTACCGTGCACTATTCAGTGTCCCCTCGACGATCACCAGTGGTGTACGGCCAGTGTAGGAGATCGCTCCCCACACCATGATGCCGGGTGTTGGCCCTGTGTGCCTCGGTCGTATGCAGTCCTGATTGTGGCGCTCACCTGCACGGCGCCAAACACGCATACGACCATCATTGGCACCAAGGCAGAAGCGACTCTCATCGCTGAAGACGACACATCTCTATTCGTCCCTCCATTCACGCCTGTCGCGACACCACTGGAGGCGGGCTGCACGATGTTGGGGCGTGAGCAGAAGACGGCCTAACGGTGTGCGGGACCGTAGCCCGGCTTCATGGAGACGGTTGCGAATGGTCCTCGCCGATACCCCAGGAGCAACAGTGTCCCTAATTTGCTGGGAAGTGGCGGTGCGGTCCCCTACGGCACTGCGTAGGATCCTACGGTCTTGGCGTGCATCTGTGCGTCGCTGCGGTCCGGTCCCAGGTCGACGGGCACATGCACCTTCCGCCGACCACTGGCGACAACATCGATGTACTGTGGAGACCTCACACCCCACGTGTTGAGCAATTCGGCGGTACGTCCACCCGGCCTCCCGCATGCCCACTATACGCCCTCGCTCAAAGTCCGTCAACTGCACATACGGTTCACGTCCACGCTGTCGTGGCATGCTACCAGTGTTAAAGACTGCGATGGAGCTCCGTATGCCACGGCAAACTGGCTGACACTGACGGCGGCGGTGCACAAATGCTGCGCAGCTAGCGCCATTCGACGGTCAACACCGTGGTTCCTGGTGTGTCCACTGTGCCGTGCGTGTGATCATTGCTTGTACAGCCCTCTCGCAGTGTCCGGAGCAAGTATGGTGGGTCTGACACACCGGTGTCAATGTGTTCTTTTTTCCATTTCCAGGAGTGTATTTACTAATACATTACGAGTTGGGGTTTTTTAACTAAGTACCATTTTGAAATAAAAAAAAGACATTCTAAGATATCACAATAATTTTATTTTTACACGAAAGCCTGTACCCTAATACACTTTTCTACATAATTTCCGTCAATTTGAGGGACTTGTCAAAATGTTGTACCAGTTTTTGAATACTCTCCTCATAGAAGTCTGCCGCCTGACTTGTTAATCACTGCATCACCACTGTTTTGTCTTCGTCATCGTCTTGAAGACGCTGACCACTCATGTGTTTCTTCAAGTGCAGGAACAGATGGTAGTCACTGGGTGCAAGATCGGGGCTGTACGGAGGATGATCTAGAGTTTCCCATCAAAAATATGTGATGAGATCTTTGGTCTGATTCACCACATGCAGATGGGCGTTGTCTTGCAGCAAAACAATGCCCTTCCTCAACTTCCATGGACTGTTGCTTTGATTCTGGTGTGACAGAGGACACACATGTTTCATCGCCCGTAACAATTTGGCTTAAGAAATCATCACCATCGTTGTGGTACCACTCAAGAAAAGTCAGTGCACTGTCTAAACGTTTGTGCACAGCCGTCAACATTTTCGGTACCCAATGTGCGCACAATTTTAGGTAATTCAAGTGCTCTGCCACAATGCCATACAAAAGCTACGAGAAACATTAGGAGAGTCATCCTGCAAGGAGGAAATCGTAAAGTGTCTGTTTTCTCTCACCTTATTGTCCACTTCCTGCACCAAACTATCAGTAACGACCGATGGATGCCCACTCCATAGTTCATTATGCATATTTGTGCGGCCATCTTTAAATGATCTCACCCACTTTCTTACCATTCCATCACTCATGATGTTTTCTCCGTAAACTGCAAAGATCTCACGGTGAATTTCGATTGCTTTTAAGCCTTTAGCACTAAGAAACAGCCCGTACTTCACAGTCAGCGGGACTCACGATTATCGGAGGCATCTTAAACACTCAGTACACAATGTAAACAAGGCAGAAACAGACTGTAATGGCGCCAGTGCGTAGATTAAGGTACAGGCTTTCATGGAAAAATAAAAATATTGAGATATCTTAGCACGTCTTCTTTTAGTTTCAAAACGGTACTTACTCAAAAAACACGCCTCGTACTATACTGTGTCCATCCCCCTTTCTCTTCTTTCCTGTGTTTCTCGTGTCGCCTTACAAATCATACTGCACGCTCTACTTATGAGCCACACTGTATCAAGTTTCTCGCCAGCGCACATCAGACAACTGCAAGGCTATGCTGATTGTTGGTGCAACATCTTGTGTCCCACATTATTCCTGCCAATATTATTAATCCTATACCTACAAATTGATCACTCTCCCTTTAAACTGTGATTAAGTACGTACAGTAGTTTGTACAAATGATATGGGATAAGTCAGTTTTTATATACCGGTACTACTACATATCATCAAGTGTGGATACTTTGACTGCATGTCTTTCTTACTTTGTCCAAAAATTACGTAAAACTTTGAGCTTCTCTTTCACAGATATTACTGAACTTAGCTGAGCGCACTCTTTTTGTCGTAGTTCTCCACATCGTCGCTAGATGGCAGCACAAATCCCGTTATCAAAGAACATACATCTACAGTCATTAATTGCGGACATATTGAATGTTACATTTCACATGTTTTTTTCGTCTGCCTAAATTTACCTATATCAAGAATATCAGTGGTAATTTGCAGTCTTTGTGTATTGTAGTACGTTCTAACATATCTATTGGCAACGTTTATATACTATCTTGTGCAAGAATGGACTCATTAAACTTAAAAATAAACATTTTGTTGAGAACTGCATGTTTGTTAAGTTATGTGGGGTTACTTTGGCTAGTGGTCAAAGTATCCCCACTACACAAAAATAGCGATTTTAATGGCTTTTCTTCCGTTATACAGTATTTTTTTGCTCTTATGTTGTAAGTGGGCCTAAACAAAGAGAAAATGACAAGAATTCATAAAAGACTCCCTTCAGCAAGAAGATATAACAGTATTATTCCAGAAAATATCGAGTCAGCTTTAAATGAGGTTAAAAAAGGTACATTGTCAATGACTGCAGCTGCTAAGACATACAACAATACTGTTTTCTAAATAACAGTATCTATAAAACTGTACCATCAAATGGGAATACTTTGACCAAAATTTTCAATTTAAGTGTGATACCGGAACACAAACAGTTTCCTGAAACTGGATATTGTATTTTGGGGGCTAGTCACCTAGCTACTGATTAATTTACCTAACTCTATTTAAAACGATGTACATCAAGTAAAATAATTTTTTTTGTCACTGGTCAAAGTTACCCTGTGGTTGAGGTTACTTTGACCACTTTGACAAACTTAATGAAAAATACTTATCTGGGTAAAATATTCCCAGCTGGAGTGTAAATTGACCAACTCCACGATATGTAAATGTATATTTATATTTCAAAAGATATTTTAAGTAACTGTAATGAGGCTGCAGTACATTTATCGTCAGTCATACACCATTTAACCTAAAAATATTATACAAGCTTACTGAATTACATTTGAATTTAGTGCAATGTGGGATAGCAGCAACCTCCTTAAACCACTGAATTTATAGAAAGCCTTCAAGTTCTTTTTCTGAGAAATGAACACCACACTTCAAAATATCTGGTTTGCTGAGCACAAAAGCTATTTGCTCAAGTGATATTAAGCTTTCGTTCAATACTTCTGGCCACACAAACTTATTTTTCTGTTTGCTTAGAAACCTAAAAAGAAATTCTGAGCCATTTGTCTCTCTGATTTCACCCACAAAGTATTTGTGTGTATTGTGTGATTTCGGCACACAAACAATCACAAAGTCATTAGTTTTTACACTTTGTTGAGTCATCCCTTAATTCCCCAGACCTTCAGCAGTCTCTCCAGCCATTCTTTCTACATTATCTTCAGCTGTGAAAAAGAAATAAAATAAAATAACCTAGGTGATTCAAAAGAGCAATAACAAGAACCAAGATATAGCAGAAATAAGTTAATAAGTGATTACACAATCATACATGATTTTACCATTATTTAATAAATGAATATCTGGATCACTGTCCTCAGTGGAAGAGGAATCTGGGTCATCTACAAGGTCTTCCATATACAAACTCTTTCCTGCTATGACATTTACTCTGGAACACCATCTGTAAGGTTCGGCATTCTCTCCATGTCTCATCGATTTCAAAAGATCGATCAATGCATTGGACACTATAGGCATAATTTCATCCAAGCCAGAGTTGTTCGACCAGGTATACGGCTCAGTACCTGCTCTGGATTAAAAGGCCAGATACCACAGTTTCTGAATCCTGAAATAAGCTTCTGACTTACAGCTTCATTTTCAAGTGAACCTTTGATCTTATCATACAGGGTTGACAATAATGCTGGGAAACTATCTTTTGACAAAATATGTGACCTAATTTTTGAGGCACTTTTCCAGTTGTCCAAAATCTGTCTCCAATATTTTTTTAAGGGGCCATAAAATGCCACATCCAGTGGTGGCATATGTGTGTGGAGTGTTTTGGGATGCACAAAAAGGCAATGTTATTGCTTACAGCTACCTGTATGACTTCAGGAGTGAAGTGAGAAGATAGACTGTCTCCAAAAAGCACAACTTTGCCTCCAAGCTTTTTGGCATGTGGAAGAAATAATTTCATAAACCAGTCACTAAAAATATTGGCATCAAACCAACCAGAACGACTTCAATTGTACCTGGTTTTGCTGGGACCCCCTTCCATCCAGGTTTGCCACAAATGTTCACACTTATAAACTACATATGGAGGTAGAACCTCTCCAGCTGCAGAACCACAAGACATCAAAGAAATTCTGGTTTTGCTACTGTCCTTCACCTGTTCTGCGTATTTCACCCCTCGCTTGAAAATGCACTTCTTCACACCCAGATCACCATACAGGTTCGTTTCATCAAAATTAAAAATTATTTCTGGAGGTACACCAGTAACTTCATTTTCGTCTTGAAGTGACTGTTCTAGATGAATGAAATAGTTCTTTATCACATCTGCTGTAATCCTGATTTTTCACGCCTGATATTCTGGCAGTTCCTAAATGTAAGACCATTTTTATGTCTGTTAAGAAATGAATATACCCAATCAATTCCTGGCAACTTATTCCTGCCAAATAATTTAACTGGTCTTCCCTGCATGTCTAAATAAGACTTAGCAAGATGTCGTAAATCAAGGCTGTCAAAAGGGAACCCTATTCACTAACAACAGAAGCATGATGCACCAAAACAATCTCCTCTTCATAAGAAAATACAGTGGGCTTGCCAAACTGTTTTTCATGCTTGTTGTGAAACCTATTACCTAATGTTCCTTTCGCTATATTGTATGTCTTAGCAGCTGCAGTCATTGACAATGTACCTTTTTTAACCTCATTTAAAGCTGACTCGATATTTTCTGGAATAATACTGTTATATCTTCTTGCTGAAGGGAGTCTTTTATGAATTCTTGTCATTTTCTCTTTGTTTAGGCCCACTTACAACATAAGAGCAAAAAAATACTGTATAACGGAAGAAAAGCCATTAAAATCGCTATTTTTGTGTAGTGGGGATACTTTGACCACTAGCCAAAGTAACCCCACATAACTTAACAAACATGCAGTTCTCAACAAAATGTTTATTTTTAAGTTTAATGAGTCCATTCTTGCACAAGATAGTATATAAACGTTGCCAATAGATATGTTAGAACGTACTACAATACACAAAGACTGCAAATTACCACTGATATTCTTGATATAGGTAAATTTAGGCAGACGAAAAAAACATGTGAAATGTAACATTCAATATGTCCGCAATTAATGACTGTAGATGTATGTTCTTTGATAACGGGATTTGTGCTGCCATCTAGCGACGATGTGGAGAACTACGACAAAAAGAGTGCGCTCAGCTAAGTTCAGTAATATCTGTGAAAGAGAAGCTCAAAGTTTTACGTAATTTTTGGACAAAGTAAGACATGCAGTCAAAGTATCCACACTTGATGATATGTAGTAGTACCGGTATATCAAAACTGACTTATCCCATAAACCTGTATTCACCTGACCAAAAGTCTTGTTCCTCCTGCCACCAAACTTCACTAATTGCCACTATATCTAACTTTAGCCTACCCATTTCCCTTTTTAAATTTTCTAACCTTCCTGCCCGATTAAGGGATATGACATTCCACACTCCGATCCGTAAACACCAGTTTTCTTTCTCCTGATAACAACGTCCTCCTGAGTAGTCCCCGCCCGGAGATCTGAGTGTGGGACTATTTTAACTCCAGAATATTTTACCCAAGAGGATGCCATCATCATTAAACCATACAGTAAAGCTGCATGCCCTCAGGAAAAATTACGTCTTTCAGCTGTTCGCAGTAACAGCACAGCAAGGCGTTTTGGTTAGTGTTACAAGGCCAGATCAGTCAATCATTCAGACTGTTGCCCCTGCAACTAGTGAAAAGGCTGCTGCCCCTCTTCAGGATCTACACGTTTGTCTGGCCTCTCAACAGATACCCCTCCATTGTGGTTGCACCTACGGTACGGCTACCTGTATTGTTGAGGTACGCAAGCCTCCCCACCAGTGGCAAGGTCCATGGTTCATGGGCGGGGGGGGGGGGGCTTTATAGTCTTATTAATGACTTTAAATGGTGTGGTAAGTTCTTGAAGACTGTAAATACTTCAGTATTAAAGGAGAAAACTCATTGGAACACCGAAGTGTTGACTTGTCAATAGGGACACTCAAAAGAAACAAAACTTGCTAGCTTTTGGATTTTATCCTTTGATGAGCTAGAGACAAGTAAAATACACAAACTCACACACTCACAAACATGGAGACACATGCCTGTGCCCCTTACATGGTGCCAACTAAGCTGACAGTGCCAGTGTTCTTTTGTGGCAAGTGGACTGGTTGTGATGGAGATAGTGTCAGGTGGGGTGAGTAGAGGGAGAGGGGAGCGGGAGGCAGGGAGAGGGTCTGGGAATGGGTGGCTAGCAGCTCAGAAGGAGAGGTGGCATGTATATGGGCTGGGACAATTGTAATGGCTGGTGGGAAGTGGCAGATGCCAAAGGTGATGTGGGGATGTGAATTTGGAGGGGGTGGAGGAAGGAGGAAGGGGAAACTGTTGAGTGGAGGGTTCAGGGACAGTGGGTTATCTGAGATTGAGGCCAGGACTATTACCAGAGTGGAAGATGTGATGTAAAGACAACTTCCATCTGCATAGTTTCGAGAAGCTGGTGGTGGAGGGAAACATCCATACGGCTCACATTGTGAAACAGTGACTGAAATTGAACGCATTTGCTCAGCTGCAGTTGTGCCACCAGTTGGTCAATTTTGTTCTTGATAACAGTTTGGCAGTGGTCATTCTTCCTGGTGGACAAAAGGTTGGTAGCCATTCCAACATAAAATGCTGTGGAGTGTTTGCAGCACAGTTAGGAGGTGCTGGCTGAGTGGACTGGGCAAGTCTTGCACCTTAGTCTGCCACAGGGGTATGATCTCTGTGGCAAGCGGTCATGAGTGGATGTGGCATAGGGAGTTAAGATACAAATGTGTCGATAGGGAACATTTGTTGTGAATCAGCCTTAATTTTTTTTTTTTGTTTGGTTGGTATGACATCTGTCAAAGATATTTAGTATTCATCAAATCATGGAATAAACAACATCATATGTTTTCCTCATGTTAACAATGTCGAATTTTGTACCAGAAGGTGATGATTTGCAGAAAGCATTAATTTTTTGTTTTCATTTGAAAAAAAGTGCTGCAGAGTCACATCGAATGCTTGTCAAGGCATATGGTGATCATGCTCTATCAGAAGCAACATGTAAAAGATGGTTTCAACGGTTCAGAAACAATGATTTTGATGTAAGAAATGAAGAACATGGAAGACCACCAAAAAAGTTTCAAGGCCCCGATTTGCAAGAAATTTTGGATGAAGATGATACTTTGAGTCAGAAGCAAATGGCAGCAATGCTAAATGTTGAACAACAAACAATTTCTGACCGTTTGAAAGCTATTGGAAAGATCCAAAAGTGTGGAAAATGGGTTCTACATGAATTGAATGTAAGACAGGTGGAAAACCAAAAACCATTTGTCAAACTTTGCTTCAAAGACATGAAAGAAAATCAGTTTTGCATTGAATTGTTACTGTCGATGTAAAATGGATTTATTGTAAGAATCCTAAATGGGAAAAATCATTGGTTAATCCGGGACAACCGTCAACATCGACTGCAAAACCAGATCGATTTGGCAAGAAGACAATGCTCTGTGTTTGGTGGGATCAGAAAGGTGTGGTGTATCATGACCTTCTAAAACCCAGTGAAACTGTGAATACTAATCACTACAGACAACAAATGATCAATCTGAACTATACATTGATCAAAAAGGACCAGAACGGGCCAGAAGACATGGCAAAGTAATTTTTTTACATGACAATGCACCTGCACACAAAGCAAAACTGGTTCAGGACACAATCAAAACACTTTACTGGGAGCTGCTACCCCACCACTGTATTCACCAGACTTGGCCCCTCCTGACTACCATTTGTTTGCTTCAAAAGATGAACATTTCTATTGGCACGGTGACCACACATAGCCAGAAAGGTGGTCAAAATGTATAGAAAGCAATGGTCAGTACTTTGAATAAAATGTTTTTACTTTTCAATTAAAAATTAGTGTTTCATTTTCACAAAAAAAACCGCTCGTTTCATACCAGTACACCTGGTAAGGAGATATTCTGTTGCCCTCCCGACTTACACAACATCCTAGTCTATCCTTATGCCATTTCCACTCCCAGCCCTTGCCACAGGGATCATATCCCTGATGTATCTGATAGCTAGCAAGTTTTCTTCCTTTTGTGTCTATCAACAACTCAATGCTTTTGCTTTCTGGTGAGAGCTCTCCTTTAATCCTAAAATGTTAATGATTTTAATTGTACAAGAAGATTATTTGTTCCCATCATCACCCTGTACAACCAACTAGAATACGTTTACAAGGTTGCTCTGGGTTTCTGCAATTTTTTAATGGGGCAGTGTGCGCAGGTAAATTGGGTGCAGCTTACCTATGTTTAGGTGTGGCTTGTTACGTTCTTTTTCAAGGGCCAAGCAGAATCAGTCAGACAATAACAAAACAGCCCTGTATCATGTCAGCAGAATAAATTAACTCTCATTATCCTTCAAGTAGGTTCTGTAACTTCTCATTAAAATGTCAGTCATCTGTTGCTAGTCATAACTGAGGTTATGTATGAGGGCAATTGAATAAAGGCAATTTATGTTTTGCCATACATGTCTCATACCCATTTTTTTAAAACTGTTCTTAATGTTTGTATCTCCTGATGTTGCACTATATCCAGGTCAGAGTAACAAAGTAATTCAGAGGTGGTCATATACAGCACAGCTACCACAGGAACAATCAGTCAGAGAATGAATTTGGCAACATCAGTCAGCTGATAACATAATAATTGAACTTCGTTTACATTTTTTGCATTCCTTCTCTGTGTGGTGTGTTTGTTTTGCAAAACAGAAAGTCCTAGATGAGTTGTGAAATCTGGTGTAAATAGATAAAGCTGTTAATTCTCTGACAAAGAAAAAGGAGCACGTTAAGGGGCAGCATGTGAATGTATCCACAACAAAAATGCCCAGCTGTTGCTGACACAGCCATACTGTATGTATAGAAATAATTGAACTGACAACATTGCCCCTTACCATGCTATCAGTTTTATTTATTTATTTATTTGTCCAGGTATAAACATGATACTGCAGTTCTGCTGCTGAACCAATTATTCTGTTTGCAGCACTATAACTACTTGTTACCACTCCACTTATGCTGTCATTAACTATTCCATCATGTTACCTACTCCATCATATTACTGTATGTAGATTTAACCTCAGAATAATTAATACAACTTTCTTGAACATCTGACTTTATGTCGTGTGCAGTGAAATCCTATCTCTTTGAAGAGTGCTAGGTGTGGTGAAAACAAATTGAGCCTTAATTCACATAGATCTTTCAACACAAGCTGACTATTCCTTTCTTTCAACAAAGTCTGACTGTCTCTTGCTGTCTATGGATGAGTTGATGTATGCCATGTACTTAGAATTTCTGCACCATTGTAATAAAGCTCAGCCTGACCTAATGACCTTTCCCTTCACGTATTTAATGACAACACTGTAGCAGTAGTCAATGGTGACATTTTTGACAGTAAATACCATTGCAAGAATCTTGATTGACTGAAATGCAACTGAAAAGTGTCCAGCCAATTTGTATGGTTCATTCAGAGTCTTTTTCAATGTCTCAGACTGAAACCTTTTTGACACCTGGTGACAATCTTTCTACGTATTCTACCACATTTTAAATTAAGTCCATATTATCAAATACATATTTAACCATTCATTGACTGTCTTGATATATGAGGCAAGAACATAAGTAATACATTGTATTCCCCGTCTCTGCAAGTTTTGTTAGTAAATAAATAAATAAATAAATGACAAAAAGGAAAAGAGAAATGTTAAGGGTTCTCAGATTGTTATACACAACTTACCTTTCAATATCTACTAATCCTTCGGATCTGTGAAGATCTTTTGCAAGCTGTATTCTTGCCTGTGAAAACAATATTCATTCTGGTTAGCTAATATTGTATTTCATGATGCACTACTTTGTAGGTAATTTTAATCTTAATATCATTTATTTTCTATGATTAAAGTGTTGTAAGTATATTCTCAGCTTCCCAGTTTTCAGTTCTATCCCCCAGTACAAAGCCTTGCTTGAGTTAACTTACTTATCAAAAGAGAGCCAGGAATAAACGAAATTTGATTACACCAGGCATAAAAATTTCAAGTGCCAGAGAAAGACAGATGCACAAGGAGCTGAAAGTATATAGAAATCCTAATTTTGTAACTTATGTTAAGCACTATAAGATATATTCAAAAAAGTGATACTGGCAGCAAAAAACCTGGCAAATAGTATATGCATAAACAAACATAGAAATAAAACAAAGTCAGTCTGGTGTGTTGTGAAATTAGAGTCGGGAGACAATGTTAAAAGCCAAGAAATTTCTCATGTTAGGTTTCAGGGTGATATTATTGTAAATCCTGTTCAAATGTCAAACTGCTTCAATGATTCCTTCGTCAATATAGCAAAATCTTATGTAAACATGGCAGCCATCAGGACAATATGATTTCCAGGTATTGAGATGACATACAAAACATTTGTTTTAAAAAATTCAGAAAAATCACTTAGAAAGATGTGGAAGGCAATATTATCATTAAAAAACAAAAATTCAGCTGGATGGGATGGAATACTTTCCATAATAATCAAGCCAGTACACCATATTATTTCATACCCACTGACTATTATTGTAAACCATTCCTTTGAACATGGGTCTTTCCCAGATGTCCTAAAATTTGCAGAGATTAAGCCATTATTTAAAAAGGGATCGCCAGAAGATATGGGAAAATACCAGCCTATCTCTATCCTTCCTGTTTTTTCTGAAATATTTGAAAAATTTGTGGCAAAACAACTAGAAAATTTCCTTACAGTAAATGACATTATTTGTAAAAATCAGTTTGGTTTTCAAAGAGGAAAAGGCACTATAAATGCTATCAGAGAATTTACAGAAAAAAATAAGCACATCAATAGACCAGGGTACAAAAGTCTCAGGAATATTCTGTGATCTAATGAAAGCCTTTGACTTGGTGAACCACTCATTATTACTTCACAAACTGAAAAGCTATGGGATTGAAAATATTACATTACAGTGGTTCAACTCTTGTCTGACAGAAAATAAACAAAAATTCAGTTAACTACCACTCCAAATGGAAAACAGTTTCCCAAAGAGTTCCACACGGTTCAATACTGGGTCTTTAACTGTTCTTGTTGTGTATAAACTATTTGCCATTAAATATTGATGCTCAATCAGTCTTGTGCGCAGATGACACCTCAGTCCTGATAGAAAATGATACAATAGAAAAGATTCCAGATATTATAGAAAATGTTCTGCAGAAACTGGAATCTTGGTTCCATAAAAATGGACTAAAGCTCAATGTCACTAAGACCCAGATAATAAAATTTGTCTCGAAATTGTCAGAAATATGTCCTGTACAAATAGCCCATAATAATCAACTGATGACAGAGGTGAGCCATGTGAAATTCTTAGGTTAAACCTTGATAAAAGTTTAAACTGGAAGACATTTATAGACTTCCTGCCAAATAAATTAAATTCCCTAGCTCTTGAAATGTTTATTTTATCTGATGCCACTCGTATGGACACAAGAAAGACAATCCACCACAGTTATTTTGAACCTGTTTTTCAGTATGGGATAATTTCCTGGTGAAACTCTAGAAGCAGTATAAGATTACTAATTCTTCAGAAGAAAATCATCGGCAAAATGTGTGCTGCACACAAAAATGAGTCATATCATCCATTGTTCAATAAATTAAAAATACTAACAATTACTTCATTCCACATTTTTGAAATTTTGATTTTTGTATATAATAATCAACATAATCTTGAAAAGTTCCATTTTAATAGAGAAATGTTACAATACCATTGAAGAATTCATGGAAGACAGTCTGACACTTAGAACAATAAAACTCTAGAGCTAATATTGCACTGTTGTGTGTGTACAACAAAGGAAATTGGTAAACTGTTGATTTGTAGTAAATATTGTAGTGTTGTATTTCTTGGCATTATTCTTAAAATAGTGTAAAAAGAATTTCTGTAAATCATTATTGATTATATTTTTGCTAAACTTGACATGCTCCTGTACAACAGATCGTATGATATGTAAAATGTATGTAATGAGTCTAACAAATCACATTTTACATTTACAAGAAATCATGTGACAGTCCATGATATTAATATTTCAGTTTTATTTAACACTTGGCTCACAGCAGCCTTGCATAAGATGTTTTGTAGTGTTCTTTGGGTAACAAACTCTAATCCCAAAATAATTCTGTAGAAAAAAGTATACTGGCAATTATTAATATTGAAAATTTGTATTTATGAAAGACATACATGGTAGCTCTTCAACTTGAAAAGTTTTTTGTTTTATTTTTCCAAACACAATAAATGTGTTGTCATGAAGCACTCTTGAGTTAAGTTAAAAGTAACAGAGAAATTACTCTCCCAGCCCCAAGTTGTCAACTATTTAGCAATAATATTTCCTTAGATACAGTGTCTGAAATTATTGTAAAATATGGTGGCTCTATGCACATATTTAACAATTTAAAATTTTTGGGCACATGGTAAATAATAAAAAATTACAGAATTCTACTGTCTCTACCTACTGTGACATCACACTTATCCAGACTAACTCCAACTGGGACAGAGATCTTACTGCTTCATTCACATTAATTAAAATCACCACCAATTTCATTCATTTACAGACACACACATGTTGTTGTTGTTGTTGTGGTCTTCAGTCCTGAGACTGGTTTGATGCAGCTCTCCATGCTACTCTATCCTGTGCAAGCTTCTTCATCTCCCAGTACCTACTGCAACCTACATCTTTCTGAATCTGCTTAGTGTATTCATCTCTTGGTCTCCCCCTACGATTTTTACCCTCCACGCTGCCCTCCAATACTAAATTGGTGATCTCTTGATGCCTCAGAACATGTCCTACCAACCGATCCCTTCTTCTGGTCAAGTTGTGCCACAAACTTCTCTTCTCCCAATCCTATTCAACACCTCCTCATTAGTTATGTGATCTACCCATCTAATCTTCAGCATTCTTCTGTAGCACCACATTTCAAAAGCTTCTATTCTCTTCTTGTCCAAACTATTTACCGTCCATGTTTCACTTCCATACATGCCTACACTCCATACAAATACTTTCAGAAATGACTTCCTGACACTTAAATCTATACTCGATGTTAACAAATTTCACACACACATTAAGAGTTGAAATCATTGACAATATTTTGGTTAGTGCCGTTCAGTTTTCATCTGGGTGAAAAGTAACCCATAGAAAGTATCAGAAGAGTTCATTTTTCCAAACTAATAAAAAACTGCAACAAATAATAGAATAGAGAAACTATGAGTGAGACATGTGAGGGATCTAATAATAATGAACTTTGAGAGAAAATATTGTATGCAATCTTTGGATCAATAATGTTTTATGTGCATGACACAATTCAATGCAATTTTGTTACATATCCTCATATATATTTTCCATATACTTCCTAAATACTCTGAGTGCTATGAACCACAAGTGACAGTCAAATTGAAAATGCTGTCTACGTCTAGCTGACTAGTCTACATTCACACTTCAATGGTTGGCAAAGAGTCCATTGAGTGGGAGTGAATAATCCACCTTCCACCCTCAGTTAGATTTTGACCTTGCAGTGGTCAAGGTTGATACCACCAAGGACAAGACTACAATATTCAGGTCAGTTGCATCACAGCTCTGTTCCCTATTTTGTAATGATCCAAAACTTTTTCAAAGTCCTCTGTCAATCCTACCTGGTGAGTGTCCCATAATGGACAGCTATATTCCAGAAGAGGACAACAAGGGTAGTGTAGGCAATCTCGTTAGTAAATCTGTTACATTTTTTGTGTATCCTACCAATGAAATGCAGTGTTTGATTCCCCTTATCAATAACATTTTCTGTGGGATCATGCCAATTTGAGTTGTTTGTGGATCATACATATTTAGTTGAATTGACAGCATTTAGATTTGTGTTATTTATAATGTAACTAACATTTAATACATTCCTTTATACACATTTGGATGAGCTCACACTTTATATTGTTTAGGCTCAACTGCCACTGTTTGCACCTTATAGATATCTTATGTAATTTTGTTTTTACAATTAGTTTTGATCTTAGGATACCTATGGTAGGTGATAAATGGCACACCATCTGCAGACAATCTAAGAGCTGCTCAGACTGTCTCTTAAATGATTTAAATAGAATTTGGTCAATTACTATCAACTGCAGTCTCCCTGATTGGTAATCACAAATTCAGTAACACAAGTGAGACAATACTCCATAGGTATATTATTTCATTAGAAACTGCTATCAAGGAGTGGTGTCAAAATCATTCTGGAAATCTGGAAATATGGAATAAATTTGAGATCTTGTGTCTATAGCAATCATTATTTCATAAATATAAAGAGTCAGTTGTGTTTAACAAGAAAAATATTTTATGGGTCTGTATTGACTGTGTGTCAATAGATCATTTTCTTCAATGTAATTCATAATGTTTGAACACAGTAGATTTTTTTCAAAGCCATACTACATATCAACATCAGTTATATGATTCTGTAATCCAGTGAATTCTATTTCCTTTCTTATGCTTTGGTGTGACCTGCATTACTTGCTACTCATTAGCTACAAATCTATCATCAAGGAAGTGGTTGTATATTATTGCTACGTATGGAGCTTTTACATCATAATACTTTGAAATGAAGCTAATTGCTATACAAACTCCACCAGAAGACATTTATTTGGTAAGTGATTAGATTGTCACTACACCCAGGTATCTACTCCTAAGTTACATATTTTGGCAACTATTCTTGAGTCAGATTCTCAGGTTTCTGCTTTGGTGAAGTAATTGTACTACCTGTTTGAAAAATATCTGTTGGTATTGCCAGTTCTAAAAGTATTGACTGTCAATATGTCACTTCTTGATAATTCAAATTTTGTAATGGATTATTGTAAAATATACAAGGATCCAAAGAGTACACACTTTACCAGACACAGTTTGACAACATAAATAGATGATCTACAATCAGTATTCTCCAAGAATGGATACACAGCAAAATAGATCCAGAATATCTCCTTTGGGTGGCTCTGTCTCATAGACTTTAACTATGAGTCACATGTGGTAAAAGGCTTTTATTACTTAGATCTCAAAATATAGGTTTAGTAGTTGTAATGACTGCATATGAGACTGGTTAAAAATGTTAGTATCCATACTGTTAAGCACTTTGCCAAATTTACACCATGACTCAGAACCTTTCAGTCACAAAGAATGCTGAAAATTAGGGCACATTGAGAAATAGTAGAAGCAACACCCATATAATTTGTTTCATATTGTCAAACTAGAACATACCTGTACCAATATGTGAGAGTGATTTTAATGATGAAAAACTGCATCAGTTACTTTTTTAAATGCTTAGTACAATGCATTTTGAAAATTTAGTCTCATTTTCAAGCACTTTCCTTTACATAAATATAGCCTTCGAGAAGACAGTAATGTTGTGGTGTCATCCACAGACAAGAGGAACTCCCCGTCATTTGTCAGCTGCAAATTATGATGTGAAAGTGCATCAACTTTTTGAGGACCCTGCATTCAGGCTTTTGGACTCTGACTGAACAGACAAAGTGCACAAGAAGACCTGGGATCTCTTGGAGGAAATTAGTACACCTGAAAGGTTAACAAACAACTACAATAAAGGGCACCAGTTCCATATAGTGTAAATGAGCTGCTGAAAGTACACCAAGAGGGCATGCCACTGTCCTCAGCTGTCAGCAACAGTGGTACATCCACATACCCACCAACCAGGTATGTAAAGAAACTGTTGTTACCATCTGTGTATACTGGTAGGAATCATTCCAGATGTGGAATGGGTTCTTCTGGATGCCATGAAGAGCACAGTGTGCAGCCAACTGCAGGTGGTGGCTCAAATTGGTACTAATGATGTGTGTTGCTTTGGATTGGAAGAGATTCTCTCTGAATTCTGGTGCTAACAGAAATGGTAATGCTGCCTGTCCTGCTTGCGAGGTGAAAGCAGAGCTCACCATTTGCAACATAGTCAACAGGACAAATTGTGGACCTATGTTACACAGGTTACACAGCCAAGTTGAGGATATGAACCAGAGGCTCAGGCAGTAATGCGGCCATGTAGGCTACAGATTCCTCATATTGCACCATTGGGGGAGGGGTAGGTGGGTGGGGGGTGGGGAATTTGGGTTACACTGAATATGTTAGGAGTCCACTACATGCAGGAGGCAGCTACATGGGTAGCAGGGGCTGTGTGGTTTGGACTGGGCAGTTTTCTAGGTTGGAGGATCTCTGGAAAACATAAAAAGGGCTTCAGCTGAGAAGGGTGCAGGCCAAACATGGGAAGAACTTAGCTACAGGAACCATTGGTGTAGCAGTTGTAGATTGTAGTAACTGTATTGGGAAAATACCAGAGCTCCAAGCACTAATGGAAAGCACTGATGCTCAAATCATTATAAGCTCTGAAAGCTGGCTAAAGAAGGAGAAAAGTTCAGCCAACATTTTTGCGAAGAACCTAACTGTGTTCTGAAATGATAGGCTAAACACAGTTGGTGGTGGCGTGTTGGTAGCTGTTAGAAATAGATTATCTTGTGACAAAATTGAAGTAGATAGTTCCTGTGAGTTAATATGGGCAGAGGTTCTAACGTTTTTTCAGACGACGTGAGACAGTGTGGTACTGGGGTGCAAGACTCACATGTTTCTCGCAATTGACTTACGTATTGTGTGCAGCCGATCCTCTTCTCTGGTTAATCAGCTACATCAACCTCTAAAAGCTTCTTCTCCAAAGACTATAGCAGGTTACAGGAATTTATTAAGCTACTTCTCTATTCTTGAAATAATTTGTGTACTCGTGGAACACTTTCAGTTCATTCATGGTATATTTTCAACTTTCAACATTTACTCTTTTTCACATAAAGCCAACTGGGGTCTTTAAATGTCTTTGATCTGAGCAACCAGTTCTACTTTTCCCTTTCTTACTTCTCATTTGAGTACCAGTCTATCTTTCCCTCTTTCCTTTAACAGTACAACTCTTTCTGCTAGTGACCATGCATATCTTACCACAATTATAAAACGTGAACCTTTCAATCCATGTTGGAGTTAGCTCTTTTCAATGTCCAAAAATTCGTGAGTACCAAATTTTTGTTTTCTATTCCTCTTCCAATCGCAAATTCCAGGTTAACATAACTCATGAATACTCTACTGCTTTGTTCTTACTTCCCATGCTACTCTTCCTAAGTATGTACTTCTTCATTACTTATTGTAATCTGGGGGAACTCTGGGTAAAAGAAAAGTATTTGTAAACCTGAAAATTATAAGGCTATTGATGCATATAATTCAAACTTTCCAGACTATATCCTTTAAACATCTGACTTCTGTCACAATACTGCCCTTTTTCCCTTTAGGAACAGTACCTATATCTTACATGGTTTGATCCTAGAAGTACCCTTCTCCTCTTGTTTTGGTAGCCCTACTGTAGCTTACAGATACCATTGATGACCGTGCAGCTTCTCTAGAATAAATTATATTTAATTGAAACCCTCAGCTGCCGACAGGTGTTGTTGATATACCTCGATGGGGACAGCTGAAAATGTGTGCCCCAAATCACACTCAAATGCAGGATCTCCTGCTTACATGAAAGATGCTCTATCCATCTGAGCCACCGATGACACAGATGAATAACGTGACTGTGGGGACTTAACCCTGCCATGATCCCGTTAGACCCACATTCCCAACTGTCCACAATTTGCATATGTAATGTACATAATAGATATTTGCGCATCTACTCATTACTCGCGTGCACTAAAGTGGTGATTCCTGTAAGAGTTCGGGCAATCTGTGCACATTCACACAGATGAAGGTCAATGGCTGGGTAGCCTTTAACTATATATATATGAAGATAGTAACTGTCCTCAAAAGAACAGATACCATTGATGACCATGCAGCTTCTCTAAAATAAATGATAACTAATTGAAACCCTCAGCTGCCGACAGGTGTTGTTGATATACCACAATGGGGACAGCTGAAAATGTGTGCCCCAAACAGCACTCAAACGCAAAATCTCCTGCTTACATGATAGACGCTCTATCCATCTGAGCCACAGAGGACCTTGCGGAGACATGGCTTAGCCACAGCCTGGGGGATGTTTCCAGAATGAGATTTTCACTCTGCAGCGGAGTGTGCGCTGATATGAAACCTGTTGCATAAAGAGGATCACATGGTAAGTAAAAAGGAAGTGTGGCACCCTGTAATAACAACAAGTGTACAAGGTATACATGTTAAGTGTTTACTTGACCATGGTAGTGATTTGAATGGCATTTCAAGGCATTTTTTGAATCTATTAAGAACACTGAGGTTGAAACTTCCTGGCAGATTAAAACTGTGTGCCCGACCGAGACTCGAACTCGGGACCTTTGCCTTTCGCGGGCAAGTGCTCTACCATCTGAGCTAACGAAGCATGACTCACGCCTGGTACTCACAGCCTTACTTCTGCCAGTACCTCGTCTCCTACCTTCCAAACTTTACAGAAGCTCTCCTGCGAAACTTGCAGAACTAGCACTCCTGAAAGAAAGGATATTGCAGAGACATGGCTTAGCCACAGCCTGGGGGCTGATTCCAGAATGAGATTCTGGGAACACTGAGGTTATAGTAGTGATGCATGTTTCTGAATTATAAATTATTGGCGCTACTGGTAAACTGTCAAAGAGTGTGAAACCAGAAGTACTATTAACTGTGGCATTGGCTGGACAGCTGTTGAAGTTCAGTTTCTTAATGATTCAAAATCTCTGCATTGATTTTATACTTGAGACTAATCTCCTGTGAAAATAGCAAGTAGGGGGATCAGCATTCTGTGTTGATTCATTATGTGGTGATAATGCTCACCCCAGCTGTCTGTCTCATCTTTTCATGTTTCTTGAGACAGTCAGACTCTTCCCCTATCTTGTCTGTAGTTTATAAGTGAATCAGAAACATTCTGTCTGCAACTGTCATGCCATTAGGTACAGGTATCTATGTATATATTACGTTGTGTTAGTTATAACTACAGGAATCACAAGAGGATGGAAGAAAGTACATTGGTACCATGGTTAAAGAATTTGTCAAACAAAGAGGTAAGGTGAACTGAAAATGGAAGGCATCAGCATATGTGGAGAATAATTAACATTTGAAGCAATCAGCTCCTGAGTGCAACAGCAGCAGCAACATGCAGTATAAACCATCTTAAATAGTAGATTTTAATATTAATTGTGGTATAATAGAAGCGATTGTGTTCAGTGCAGTCAGTATATTGAGGTAACCATATACTTATAAAAGTGCTATGGTACAGCTTTTTCTAACATTAAGGAATTACAACATTAAACAGAGTTTCCTGGAGTAATGTGTGGAAAAAATAAGCAAGATTTGTATGTATATCACCCTTCAGGCGACCATGTCATGCAAATAATAATTTTTCTAACTGATAATTTTGTCTGATAGGTAATGAGAGTTAAGTGTGCCTTAGCGGAAGGGCCACTTATTGTGGAGTGTTTTCCTGCAGAATCAATTTTTCATTGGACAAGCAGAGCAGGTGTTTATTTATTAATAATGAAACACTAATGAAATAATAAAATAATAAAATAATGAATAACGTTAGGGTCTTGATGGTTAGGGATTCTGTCTCTGCAGTAGGAGTATTTTTTGGGAATGCATTCCAAGAAAGGTAAGTAAAATAATGGAGTTGAAGACATGACTGAGTAATGAAAAAGATAAATGTATACAAACAAATGTGGTGTGACTGTATTGATGATCTACTTTTGAACTATGCAACATTGGGTACTGTGTATCTGGTGCATTTCCTGACAATGCAGCTGGGAATGAGAGCTTAACAGAAAGAGCAATATTTTAGTGAAGTACGAGGTGCATTCAAGTTCTAAGGCCTCCGATTTTTTTTCTCCAGACTGGAAAGAGATAGAAACATGCGCATTGTTTAAAATGAGGCTGCGTTCATTGTCAATACGTCCCAGAGATGGCAGCACCATACGGCAGATGGAATTTTACCGCCAGCGGCGAGAATGAGAACTGTTTTAAATACTTAAAATGGCGACGTTTTTCCTTACTTGAACACCGTGCAATCATTCGTTTTCTGAATTTGCGTGGTGTGAAACCAATTGAAATTCATCGACAGTTCAAGGAGACATGTGGTGATGGAGTTATGGATGTGTCAAAAGTGCGTTCGTGGGTGCGACAGTTTAATGAAGGCAGAACATCGTGTGACAAAAAACCGAAACAACCTCGTGCTCGCACAAGCCGGTCTGACAACATGATCTAGAAAGTGGACAGAATTGTTTTGGGGGATCGTCGAATGACTGTTGAACAGACCGCCACCAGAGTTGGCATTTCTGTGGGTTCTGTGCACACAATACTGCATGACAACCTGGAAATGCGAAAAGTGTCATCCAGGTGGGTGCCACGAATGCTGACGGATGACTACATGGCTGCCCGTGTGGCATGTTGCCAAGCAATGTTGACGCGCAATGACAGCATGAATGGGACTTTCGTTTCGTCGGTTGTGACAATGGATGAGACATGGATGCCATTTTTCAATCCAGAAACAAAGCGCCAGTCAGCTCAATGGAAGCACACAGATTCACCGCCACCAAAAAAATTTCGGGTAACCGCCAGTGCCGAAAAAATGATGGTGTCCATGTTCTGGGACAGCGTGGGCGTAATCCTTACCCATTGCATTCCAAAGGGCACTACGGTAACAGGTGCATCCTACGAAAATGTTTTGAAGAACAAATTCCTTCCTGCACTGCAACAAAAATGTCCGGGAAGGGCTGCGCGTGTGCTGTTTCACCAAGACAACGCACCCGCACATCGAGCTAACGTTACGCAACAGTTTCTCCGTGATAACAACTTTGAAGTGATTCCTCATGCTCCCTACTCACCTGACCTGGCTCCTAGTGACTTTTGGCTTTTTCCAACAATGAAAGACACTCTCCTTGGCAGCACATTCACCAGCCGTGCTGCTATCGCCTCAGCGATTTTCCAGTGGTCAAAACAGACTCCTAAAGAAGCCTTTGCCACTGCCATGGAATCATGGTGTCAGCGTTGTGAAAAATGTGTACATCTGCAGGGCGATTACGTCGAGAAGTAATGCCAGTTTCATCGATTTCAGGTGAGTAGTTAATTAGAAAAAAAATCGGAGGCCTTAGAACTTGAATGCACCTTGTACAAATCATATAATGCTACATTATCAGATCTATACATTATCTGAAACTTCTAGTTGTGTTCTGAGGAATTATGAGCTCACAGTGATAATACTGGAATGAAGAAAGTAATTTTTCTAATTAACTGATAACTGTGATGCTAAACTGATGTAAATATTCTGACTGGTCAACTAATTGGTAACATTTGTGATTTTGTGATGATTTAATTTTCTGGTTGAATGAGACTATTGCTTAGAGTTGTGTAGAGAAGTGTCACTTGATGCGGTACAACTTCAATCCCCTTAATTTTGACTTGAATAGTAATTAAGTTTTGTGTTGATGACTATTTTTTTTCATACTGTACTAATTAGAAAATCTATGCTACTGCACATCTTGAGTTTTTGCAGTTTTTCAAATGGGAAAGAGATCCAATTCATTCAAGTTTAACCAAATTTATACAGAGTTATGACTTAGAGTAATGTTTTATAGTGTAATGTGCATTTGATTTTAAGTTTCTACTAGTCCCCACCTTGCATACTAAAGTCAATGTTAGTGCTAGTTATTGTGATGTTATGAGAACTATGTAATGTATTTATTTATGAAGTAATGACCATTATTTGCCATTAGTGCTAAACAATTTTTGTTTTCTTATATTTAGAAATAAAAGTAAGTGTGCTAATGTAGGGTATTTTGTCTCATTTTTTCATGTACTTTTGTGGAGGGGAATAACCTTGAAGGAAACTGATAGCAGTGTAATTCCTTACTAACTGTCACTTGGACCTGTTGAAGGCATGGACAACTTGATGAGAAAATGTGTCAAAAAGCTCATTAAAACTGTGGAAGTGTTTGTGAACAATACTAAACATTGAGCAAGTGAAATTTTCTGTATAAAAGTGAACTGCAGTGCACAGTGTAATTTAACTTTTTGCAACCTGTGAGGATTTAATTTTTAGTAAGACAGGACTTGTACAGAGAGAAATGTATCTTTGAATGTAATCCTTGTTTACCCGAAAAGGACATCACTGATGACGAAGATGCTTAAGTTTTTGTTAAAAGCATAACTTGTGGATATTTAGTGACATTGTACAATATACTGCATGTAAAAATTTTGTATGGGGATTTTTATATGGACAGTTCATAAAAGAACAAATCTGAAAAAAATGTACTGTAGTTTTGATAAGATCTCTTATGTAATACTTTGTGTGTGTAAATTTTTAACCCACTGTCTGGAGTCACTTGTGTTCTTTGAATTGCCCAGTTAGCTATTTGCAATATCTATCTGGTCAATCCAATGAGGGGGTGATGAGATGAAGCAAGCAAGGATATTTTTACTTCCCCTCTTTTTTTGCCATATGCATCCTTAAAATTGATTTTTTTCTCAACTAATTTCCATTAACTTACATGAATATAATCTGCATTTTCATAAAAGAGAAGGGTTGTACCTCAGTTTTAAAGACTATAATACCAGATCTAACTTTGTGCTTAGTTTTAAGTATGTAGTTGATTTTGACTATTCCTAGTTAATATCTTTTGTTATAGGTTGAAATCAATAATTGTTTCATAACTTAAATTCTGTTGTTGACTCATAAATTCTGTACTAATTATAAGCATTTTGAGGAACAACTAATAGTAATCTTAAAGTATCTGTTTGGCTCTATTCGAAAATATGTTAACAAAGCTAGCTCTTAATTAATTCCAAATTAACTTCCAGGTTCATCAAAAGTATTGTTTGCATAACTACTTATGTTAATTTTACCATTTAAGCAAATAATTAGGCCTAAGTCATGTAGTAGAAGAAACTGATAAAAAGACAGTAGTTTTCAATGTATTTAGTTAATTTAATGAGTTAAGTTTTAATTCTAATTTCCGTAAATTGAACACCAACAATGTATAGTTTCACTGCCTATTTTTGGTCCTGAGTCATTCAGTCCATGGCCAAACTTCAGACAAGAAAGCCGTAATGGTTAGATCAACAATAATGCACCAACTTAAATGTGAAATAAATGTAATAATTGTAGGTTGGGTGTTAAAACAATGGCAGTTTCTGTTCCATAGGTACCTTTTTATTCTTCAAGAACTGTGAAATATGTGGTTAGGCTTTTACTGCTCATAGATGCTCTACAGTAAACTATTGTGAACAACTTAAACTGGAAAGAATGCATAGAAAATGTCGTTTGCAAGGCAAACCAAAGACTGTGTGTTATTGGGAGAACACTTAGAAAATGTAATAGGTCTACTAAAGAGATTGTCTACTCTACATTTGTCTGTCCTCTTTTAGAGTACTGCTGCATGGTGTGGGATCCTAACCAGATAGGATTAATGGAGTACATCAAGAAATTTCAAAGGAGGGCAACACATAAAGTATTATTGCAAAATAGGGGAGAGAGTTTCATAGACGTGATGCAGGGTTTGCGATGGATGTCATTAAAACAAAGGTATTTCTCACAAAATTTCAGTCACCAACTTTATCCACCAAATGCATAAATATTTTGTTTATGCAGACCTATATAGTAAGAAATAATCATCATAATAAAATAGGGGAAATCAGAGCTTGCACAAAAAGATATGGGCGTTGTTTTTCTCATGTGTTGTTTGGGATTGGAATAAGAGAAAATTGTTGTGAAGGTGGTCCCATGACCCTCTGCCAGGCACTTAAGTGTGATTTGCAGAGTATCCATGTAGATCTAGATGGGGAAGTGCTTTCACAACATCCACAACTCAGATAACAACTTGCTATGTCTCAAGCAGCTACATATCACAGACTCTGATATAATGGCCAGTTTTGATGTGATATCCCTGTTTACCAGGGTGCCACTGAAAGACTCAATAAAGCTGACTGTAAAGAAATTTGCCAATGTTATGTTGGACTTGTTCAGGCATACTGGCAACTTTTTTCTGTGTGGGGGCCAGTATCATGAGCAGACAGAAGGCACAATCATGGGCAACCCTCTGTCTCCAGTAGCCAATATGTTCATGGAGAGATGTGAAGAGGAGACATCAAAGACAGTTAGATACAAACAGATTAATTTCTTCAGGTATGAGGATGATACCTTCATGATCTGGCCTCGTGGTAGGAAGAGGCTCAATGAGTTTTTGGAACGTCTTAACCCATGCCACCCAAGTACTGAATTCACTATGGAACTGGGAAAGGATGGTCAGTTGGATGTACATGTCAAAAAGAGAGGCGATGGGTCGTTTGGTCAAAGTATGTATTGTAAACCTACATACTGACTAATAACTGCAAGCCAGCAGCTGTCATCACCCAACACAGAAGAATAGAGTTTTGAAGATATGGGTCCAAAGGGTACACACTTTACCAGACACAGATAGTTGGACAGCATAAATAGAGGATCTGCAACTAATGTTCTGCAGGAATGGATACACGACCAAACAGATCCATAATGCCTTTCAACAAGCCATTCTGCCACAAAATCCAGAAGAAGAGCAAGATGGGACAAGGATTGATGTAACTGCCCTATGTAGGCTCTATTTTGCTAAGATTAGCAGGATCCTTGGGAACCATAACATCAAGTGTTTGTTCTGTCCACCTACCAAAATAAGAGACTTTTGGGAAATTTGAAAAATGACCTGACACTATAAATACCAGAAATTTGCCCTATAACTTCCCAATGTGACACTCCATACATTGGCCATACAACTAGGATGGTGGACATTCAATGCAAGGAACATCAGAGGAACACCTGACTAAGACAAGCAAATAAATCAATAATTGCTGAGCATTGCATGGAATTCTATCATTCCATGAACTATGATGCAATGAAGGTTCTGGCACAGACCCTCAGATACTAGGGCAATTTTATAACAGAATCTATAGAGTTAAATGTGACAAAAATTTATGGATTTTGACACTGTGTATCAACTAGGCAAAGCCTGGGATCCTGCACTGAATATGCTGAAGAAGGAATGAAGGCAGCAGCAGAACTCCACAGAAAGATGAACTGATGGTGTGGACATGTGGAACAAATCACAGGCAGAGCGCGAGTTGCACCATACAGAAAATGAAACTGCACGATTCTTCTAGTGGGGGTGTACCACAGACGGACACCTAGAGCCACACTGGATCAATACCGGAACACCAGTACACTGACAGCAGTGCTGGACCAAAGACAAAACACCAGCACTTGTCCTGGCAAACTGGACAGAAGAGTGAAGCACTAATAAAGTTTCTACCATGAGCGGACCACAGAGGGAACACCTGGAGCTGCAGTAGACCAAAAATGGAATGTCAGTACATGGACAGGCACACTGAGGGAACACCTGGGACTGCAATGGACCGAAAATGAAATGTCAGCACATGGACAGGCACACCGGCCAAAGAGGGAATGTCTAACAATGCTGCTAGTGAGAGCAGTGTGGATACGAAATGCCTGGAACCACCGATAGAGGGGGAAGGCCATAGGTACAAATACTGGACCTATTAAACTCAACAAGTAGTCTCAGCTTCTGATCAAGATTGTAATCTTATCCTCCCACACATCACCATTAAAGATCTCATTCTTGTCTCAAATTTTTGAAAATTATGAGAGGAGTAAGATTACAAAAGAAAAACTTTTTACATATCTTATCTCATTGTTGTTGTCAGTGACTTAAAGTCTTATCTAGGAGAACTTTCTTGCAGCTGAAAATTTCAGTTTCTTAGGTTCATGATGACATAATAACTGTTGAAGGGTTGACTGCTGCTATGATTTTCTTTTTATTTTATCACATTCTTCTAAATAACACTGACTTTACAATTTCCATGTTCAAAAAACCTATAATTACATTGTTGTTGACATGACTGGCAAAATACTTGCATTTCCATGAGATGCATGCCCACCACTACCTACATTCTGCAGTACTCACGTTATTCCAAAAGGAGTTTACAAACATTCTCAACAGAAGAACAATCTTTACCAAATTATATCATTATTTCATAAATAAATCCAGAAACAAATTTAATAATTAGCATTAGATTGTGCAATTAATAATATGAATTTTAAGTATGTAAGAAATTTTGTAATTTCAAATGTGTTTGGAAGAAGAAGAATTTTAACTGTTAGTAAATATCAATTGTAACACATTAATTTCTTTTTTATACATTTTAGTGTGAAATATAACACATAATATACAAAATCATATGAGTTCTTTTAATGAAACAGTTGAGATAATTTTAACTTATGTGAGATTCGAAATTATACATGGTATGAATTATCTCTATAAAAAAAGGTAATGTTAGAGAAGGATGATTCATTACAAGATGCAGAGTGATGTTGTCAAAATATCACACACGAATGACGATGATATCCAGCAGTATAGCCAACACTTATTATTGTCAATAGATCGCCACGATAGTCTGAATAATTTTAAGACAGGCAATTTTTGGTACAAAGATTGAACTATTGCTGTTGACAAGTGTACCTTAACATGTAATTTAGATCATTGGAGTCAGCTGAACCATGGGTGTTTTGTACCATTATAAAAGGAATTTTTGCTTATTTTGTAAACCATACAGACAATTTTAAGTGATTTTTTTTTATTTTAGTGCAAAGATAGAAGTTTCATTCACAATCAGAAATTAAATTTTCCAATATGTGGAACCTTGTCCATCATTGTCTTTAACATAACCAGACTGAAAAGTCACCATGTTAGTGCAAGTTTTTATGAAACTAAAATATTATTATTATCATTATTATTATTATTATTATTATTATTATTATTCTATTTCAGGCTTAAACATATATTTACAGGATTGCCATTTTAATTGTTCATGTATTTTAACTCATTGAATAAATTATTATCAGGTCATTCAATCTAAATCCATTGATATTTCCCACAATCAATTATTCAAAAAAATACAAAGCTTTTCATCTTTTTTGTTATTATGTTACTTTGATTTGTAGTTTATTTCATCATACATAATTTTGCCAATGGCTGGATAATGAAGACTAAAGGATCACAAGTTAAAACTATTTTCTGCAGCAGTTTTAGCCGTTGGGCATGAAAGCAGACTGTGCACAGCTTGACCCCATGACAATCTTAAGCCACTATTTTAAATAGAGCCATAGATTGTCCAACATGTTTGTGTGAAATTTATCATAACACTTGGATGGTACAATTGGTTTTTTAATCTAGATAATCATTGGTGATATAAGGTTGTAGAACAAAGCAGTTAAGTTGCACATTAAAGTGGACTTTTGTGTTGGCATATATTACCAAACCTACATTGGGAACAATTTCTTACATCACCACTTTTTGTAGTAGTCTTACACTCTCTTCAGCTACAGTTGGCAATTGAAACAGTTCAAGGACAGTTTGATAAGGTTTCTACTCCAGAAGCTCATTCACCCCTAACCCACAACAGTAACATCCACAGCAACAACAGCAAAAGGTGTTAACAAGTCTGCAACAAAGCTCTAGTACTGCACAAGTTGCACAACAGAATTCAAAAAAAGCAGTAGCAGACACAGCAACTCACAACAATTGTAATGAAACAGAAATCTATGATTTCTGTGCATACAGCTGTTCCTATGCCCACTATCTCTGGACATGGCATTCATGCAACAGATGCAGATGCGGTGGGTCAAAACCTGAAATAAAGAACAGTTTCATGCAAAAGAGGGAACACAGTTATAGAAATACACAATTAACCCACTGATGGTAGCGCAACCTATGCAACACTTTCACTATGTTTCACACTACCTGTGAGTGTGTGAGTGGGGTGGGGAGGGGGGGGGAGGCAGAGGGAGTGGAAGGAGTGAGGCGTGGCAGAGAGACTATTTTTATTTTAAGTCCCAGACTTAGGCTGTTGTTTACTTGTCTTTGAACTCCCATTTTGCTCAGACTTGTACACAATGCATACTCTGTATTTTATGTATATTAACCAAGTGTTAAATTAATCTCATTTGTGCATTTGCATCAATTTATGCATAGTTTTGATTGAGACTAACAGATGCACAGTTACACTTCATATACTTTTGTTTCATTTGGTATTACACCCAAATAAAAAGTGTGCTCATTTTATTAGTAATGGTAGGGATCCTCCATGTCTACAGTCACTGTAAAGAAACAGAGACTACTGCACTATACATGTAAAAGAAAGCATAAAACTATAGACAGTGAGATGCTAAATGAAATGCATTTGGGTGTCAAGAGCACAATGTATACAGCCTTTAATAACTACCATAGCAGAATATTGTCAAATGATCTTCCATGAAACACAAAGAAATTCTGTCATATGTAAAGGCTGTTAATGGCACCAAAGTTTGTGTCCAGCCATAGCGAATCAGAAAGGAACTGAAACTGAGGACAGCAAAGCAAAAGCTGAAAGACTTAAATTTGTTTTCAAATGTTCCTTTACAAGGCAAAACCCAAAAATATTGGTCCAACGCAATCTTCATACCACTGAAAAGATGAGCAAAATCTGTATTAGTGTCAATGGCGTTCAGAAACAGCTGAAATCATTAAAATTGAACAAAGCTCAAGGGTCCAATGGAATCCCTATCAGACTCTATATTGCATTTGTGGCTGAGATAGCCCCTCTTCCAAATATAATCTGTGACAGATCCCTTGACAAAAAACTGTGCCCAGTTCTTGGAAAAAAATCACAGATCAGACCTGTCTACAAGAAGTGTAGTAGAAGTGATCCACGTAACTACAGTCCAATACCTTGGACATCAGTTTGTTGTACAATCTTATAACTTATTCTGAGCTCAAACATTATGAAGTATCTTGAAAAGAATGACCTCCACCATGCCAGCCAACAATGGTTCCAAAAACATTGCTCATGTGAAACCCAACTCACATTCTTCTTGCCCAACATGCTGAAAGCTTCGGATCATGGCAGACAGATAGATTTCCAAAAAGCATTTGACTCGGGCAGGATGCACTCAGCCCTTGTGAGGAAAACTGAGGAGCTACTTGATTGAGAAGTAGTGGCTCCAGTCTCGTAAACTGACATGTGGGTGGGAGAGCGGTGTGCGAACCACATACCCCTCCATATCTGCATCCAGTGATGCTTGTGGGCTGAGGATGACACAGTGGCCAGTCTGTACCATTGGGCCTCCATGGCCTGGTCAGAGTTTAGTTCAGTTTTATTTGACTCTGTACTATCCCCACTTATTGTCAAAGGCTCAGTCATATGGATTATCAAATGAAATCTGTGACTGAATTGAGGACATTTTGACAGGGAGGACACAGCATGTTACCTTGGATGGAGAGTCGTCAGACATAGAAGTAGCTTCACGTGTGCCCTAGGGAAGTGTGTTGGAAGGCTTGCTGTTCATTTTGTACATTAATGAGCTTGTGGATAATATTAATAGTAGTCTCAGACTTTATTCAGATGATGCTGTTACCTATAATGAAGTACAGTCTGAAAGAAGCTGTATAAATATTCAGTCAGATCTTGATAAGGTTTCAAAGTGGTGTAATTAATGGCAACTTGTTTTAAATGTTCAGAAATGTAAAATTTTGCACTTCACAAAGTGAAAAAATGTACTAATATCAATTAGTCACTGTTGGAATTGGCAAACTCATACAAACACCTTGGTGTAACACTTTGTAGGGATGTGAAGTGGAATGATCACATAGCCTCTGTTGTGTATAAAGCAGTTGGTGGACTTTCATTTACTGGTAGAATACTGGGAAAGAGCAATCAGTCTACAAAGTATACTGCTTACAAATCAGTCATGTGACCCATCCCAGAATACTTCTCAAATGTGTGGGGCCCATACCAAATAGGACTAACAGAAATAATATTGAACATATACATAGCAGGGCAGCACAAATGGCCACAGGTTTCTTTGACTGTGGGAGAGTTCTACAGTGATGCTTGATGCTGAAGAAACTGAACTGGCACACTCTTGAAGATAGACATAAACTATCCTGGAAAAGTCTATTATTTGAAATTCTTTGAAAATTTCCCTGCAGGGTTCTCTTGGTGCAGCCCCTTTCATTATTTTTAATGCTCGTTTTTGAATAATGAATGACAAGTTTGCCAGACTTGAATTACCCCAAAATATGACACCATACCGCAATAGACTATGCATAAGAGCATAATAAGCACATATTACTGTTTTTTCACTGCAGCAGTTTTTCAGCATTCTGAGTATATAGCAGCATTTACTTGGCTTTTTATTGAGCATTTCAATATGTTTATCCCACTTTAGATGCTTGTCTAACCAGATACCTAAAAATTTTGTGTTTGCAGTTTGTAAAATCTTCTGTTCACCAAGTTTCAAAACTATATTGGGCGTTACTTTATTCGATACACGCTTGAAATTCATCCATTTTTTTTTCCTTGTTTGTAAATAAACAATTATCTCTAAACCATTTTCCTGCTTCTTCTTTTGTTATTTCTACTTTGTGTTTCAAGTCAGTCTCATTCTGAGCTTTAATAAAAACTTGTAGCGTCCGCATACAATACAGCATTAGCTAGTGTTAAACAGTTTGGTGGGTCATTTATGAAAATCAAGAACAAGAGAGGTCCCAGCACAGAACCTTGTGGCACTTCATTACTAACTTTCATATATTCTGAAAAGTAAGAGGTTCCTTCGTGAACTATTTCTACTTTCTGGTATCTGTCTGACAGATATGATTTAAACCAGCTGTGAACAGTACCATATACACCATAGCAATATAGTTTCTCAAGCAGTAATTCATGATCAATAACATCAAATGCCTTTGAGAAATCTAAAAACACCCCACAGTTTACTTTGTTATGATCTATAGAGATCAGGAGGTGTTTTACGAAATTATATACAGCTGTTTCAGTTGACCTATTTTTTCTGAAGCCATTTTGCTCACTGACTAATATTCTACTTGTGTTCAGGAAAGTGGAAAGTCTTCCATGCATTATTCTTTCAATAACGTTTGAGAAGCAGGATATCAAGGATATGGGTCTGAAGTTTTTTACATCATGAAGATCACCATTTTCATATAGTGGTTTTATTGTTGACAGCTTTAGTTCTTTAGGGAAAGTGCCAGTGCTGAAAGAGGCATTAATTATGTCTACAAGGGAGCAATATTTATGCTGTGTTTAAGTACTTTATCTGGAATGCCATCAGTGCACAAGACAATTTATTTTTTAATTTGTTGATTGCATTCTGTACTTCTTGTACACTTCCAGGGTACAAGAACATAGTTTTAGGATTTGTTGAGATTTTATGTTTAACCTTTGTCTGTCTTTGGGTTTTTATGAGGCTTTGTACAATACTTGCATAATGAAGGTTGAATATATATTGGCAATACATAAAGGATCACTTATAGTTTTGTCTTTACTTTTAATAATAAAGCTGCTGTCTCTTACTTTATTTCTGTCTACAGTTGTATTTATCACATTCCAAACTGATTTCATTTTCTTGTTACCCTTGCTTCTACTGATGTATGAGTCATTATGTAACTTTTTTGCTGCATTAATGACTTTCCTGTACAATTTTCTGTAACAGATGACATACTGTTTCAGAGCTGTATTTAGCCTGACTGATTTACTTAGCTTTCTTAGTCGCTCTCCAGATTCCCATATCCCCTGTGTTACCTAAGCATTAGGCTTAGCACAATCTGTCCATGAATGCACTAGACAAAAGCACTGGCACGTCGATAGACACACAAACAAACACAAACATACACACAAAATTCTAGCTTTCACAACCAACGATTGCTTTGTCAGGAAAGAGTGAAGGAGAGGGAAAGACGAAAGGATTTGGGTTTTAAGGGAGAGGGTAAGGAGTCATTCCAATCCCGGGAGCAGAAAGACTTACCTTAGGGGGAAAAAAGGACGGGTATACACTCGCACACACACACATATCCACCCACACATATACAGACGCAAGCAGACATATACAGAGGCAAAGAGTTTGGGCAGAGATGTCAGTTGAGGTGGAAGTGCAGAGGCAAAGATGTTTTTGAATGACAGGTGAAGTATCAGTGGCGGCTGCTTGAGCAGCGGAGATTGAGGCCTGGTGGATAATGGGAAGAGAGGATATATTGAAGAGCAAGTTCCCATCTCCGGAGTTTGGATAGGTTGGTGTTAGTGGGAAGTATCCAGATAACCCGGATGGTGTAACACTGTGCCAAGATGTGCTGGCCGTGCACCAAGGCATGTTTTGCCACAGGGTGATCCTCATTACCAACAAACACTGTCTGCCTGTGTCCATTCATGCAAATGGACAGTTTGTTGCTGGTCATTCCCACATAGAATGTGTCACAGTGTAGGCAGGTCAGTTGGTCAATCACGTGGGTGCTTTCACACGTGGCTCTGCCTTTGACCGTATACACCTTCCGGGTTACAGGACTGGAGTAGGTGGTGGTAGGAGGGTGCATGGGACAGGTTTTACACCGGGGGCAGTTACAAGGGTAGGAGCCAGAGGGTAGGGAAGGTGGTTTGGGGATTTCATAGAGATGAACTAAGAGGTTACGAAGGTTAGGTGGACGGCGGAAAGACACTCTTGGTGGAGTGGGGAGGATTTCATGAAGGATGGATCTCATTTCAGGGCAGGATTTGAGGAAGTCGTATCCCTGCTGGAGAGCCACATTCAGAGTCTGATCCAGTCCCGGAAAGTATCCTGTCACAAGTGGGGCACTTTTGTGTTTCTTCTGTGGGAGGTTCTGGGTTTGAGAGGATGAGGAAGTGGCTCTGGTTATTTGCTTCTGTACCAGGTTGGGAGGGTAGTTGCAGGATGCAAAAGCTGTTGTCAGGTTGTTGGTGTAATGGTTCAGGGATTCTGGACTGGAGCAGATTCGTTTGCCACGAAGACCTAGGCTGTAGGGAAGGGACCGTTTGATGTGGAATGGGTGGCAGCTGTCATAATGGAGGTACTGTTGCTTGTTGGTGGGTTTGATGTGGACGGATGTGTGAAGCTGGCCATTGGACAGATGGAGGTCAACGTCAAGGAAAGTGGCATGGGATTTGGAGTAGGACCCGGTGAATCTGATGGAACCAAAGGAGTTGAGGTTGGAGAGGAAATTCTGGAGTTCTTCTTCACTGTGGGTCCACATCATGAAGATGAATCTGTACCAAACTTTGGGTTGGCAGGCCTGGGTAACCAAGGTGGCTTCCTCTAAGCGACCCATAAATAGGTTGGCGTACGAGCGCCAAATAGCAAATATCACACCGAGTGTGCATCCTAGTGGACATGTGTGGGATCCTTGTGTTGCTTCTAATGAAGTTAACAATTCTGTGCTGGACAGTAATTACTCGGACATCTACAACCAGCCCCACCACTCACGGTCAAGTGAATACAGTGTGCATAACGGACATTCACCGGCGTACTTAAGTACTTGTGGCTTCTCTCCGAGCTACCACGTCAATGAAAATGCACATTTTGACTACGATCTTCACACTGTTTGAGAATCCGTCACTTCCCCTCCGCCCCCGGGCGTCAAGTGAATTTCGCGATACCCGCATTACGGGACGCCAATGATTCAGACTCGCTATCTTCTGCATGCTCTACTTCCGTCCGAAGAAATAGGCGCACCTCCGCATTGACTGCAGAGCCGAATCTGCCGAAACTACCAGACTTCAAACCCGCTCACCTGGAGTTCTGGTTTAACCAGGTTGAACAAACATTCAATGTCCGTGCTTTGGACGACGACACACGCTTCGCCTGCCTCATGAACCATCTTCACGACCGCGACAATTTAATTTACGATCTGGTCAAAGCCCCCCCCTCAGCAGGGAAGTATGCTGTGGTGAAACAGACGATACTGGAGCGCGTCTCAAAAACCAGGAGAGAAAATGTGTGACAGCTCATCTACGAAGAGTGTCTCGGCGACAGGTCTCCATCGCAGATGTGGCTGTGCATCTGTCTTGTCGTCGATGAGCAACTTATGGCTGATGACACGCTCGCAGAAATCTGGACAGAAAAGCTGCCTTTGCCTGTCCAGACTGCAATCTCTGCGTATGAAGATAGGCCAGTAAATGAACGTTTACGCGCCACCGACAGAGCATACTCTGCCAGGCAACGTGAGCTCCGTGCACTGCAGTCTGGACGTGACCGCACTAAGAAGCTTTCTGACACCACGGGCCTTGTCTGGTGCTGCTAATAACAAGTTTGTTAAACTAGCCGCCCTGCCTGCACCTTCAACTCCCCGCAATGACAGTGCTTCGGCCTCTGTGGAAGACTGTGGGTCACATACTCCGTCACCTAGCAACTACCCACAGGAGCACAGGCCCGCCCAACCTTACTGTTTCTTCCACGCAAGATTCGGGGAGCACGCTCGCAAATGCCAGTCACCGTGTTCTTACCCAAACTCCAACCTGCGATGTAAACAACGGGCACCATCCAACGTTGCATTCCGTTTCGGACAACAACAGTAAGTATGGTCGAGTCTATGTTCGTGATTTACAATCAGGTGTACGTTTTCCGGTAGACACTGACGCAGATGTCTCTTTGCTGCCGGTTCGCCTAGCAACCAATAAAGTGCAGCCACACAAAACAGTACTTTGTGCAGTGAACTTGTCTACCCTACAGTGTTCGGGTTCTACTCTGTATACAGTGAAACTTTCGCGCGAGTGCAAGCTGGAGTGGACGTTTTTAGTGTCAACAATTGAAGAACCTATTCTCGGAATTGATTTCCTCAAGCACTATCAGTTGTCACTAGATTTTGTGCAAAATACTGTGTTTTACCCCCCACTAAACAAACATATTCCTTTCGCTCCACCGAGTGACAGTTCAGCTAACACCAAACATGTGTGCTGTTTCGTATACATGGACGACATATTGGTTTTTGCTTCTACTTTGGAACAGTGAGGAGCATTTTTAAGTCGTGACAGATTTTTAGCAGCCGCTGGTATTGAACTGAACAATAAAAAGACTCAATTGCACCAGTCATCTGTCACATTCCTAAGTTATGTTGTGTAGTCAGACAGTCTGACATCACCGCAGGGATCAAGCCTGTTCTCGAGATGCCACGCCCCCAGACCTATAGGGAATTACACAGGTTCATCGGAACAGTTAATTATTACCATAAACATTTGCCAGCCGCTTCTGCAGTGCAGGCTCCCCTCACAGATGCTTTCACTGGCCCACAAACTTCTGGCACCCGCCAGATCCCATGGACACCAGACATGGACAAGGCATTTAACGAACTCAAACAGCTGTTGGCCTCCGCTGCCACTATTGCTCACCCACGTGCGGACACCACAATGTTTATCACTACTGATGCTAGTGACAATGCTGTTGGCGCAGTACTGAGTCAGACATAGAATGATGTTACAACCCCCCTGTAGTTTTTTTCAAAAAAGCTAAACAACGCACAGAAGAAATACTTAGCATTCGACAAAGAATTACTTGCAGTTTATGAGGCCATAAGACACTTCAGAACTGATGTTGAGGGACGAGATTTCTATGTGCTCACTGATCACAAGCTGTTGGTTCCTGCCATAAAAAATCCTGCAGCTGATCCGCCCCCACGACACTTTCGTCACATCGATTACATCTTGCAATTTACAAAAAAAATGGCTCTGAGCACTATGGGACTCAACTGCTGAGGTCATTAGTCCCCTAGAACTTAGAACTAGTTAAACCTAACTAACCTAAGGACATCACAAACATCCATGCCCGAGGCAGGATTCGAACCTGTGACCGTAGCGGCCTTGCGGTTCCAGACTGCAGCGCCTTTAACCGCACGGCCACTTCGGCCGGCCTGCAATTTACAAATGACATTCCATACATCTGAGGAGCGGACAATGTAGTTGCTGATTTTCTCTCATGCGTTGGTGCTGTCACAACCTTAATTGACTTAACGGACCTACCTCGTTTGCAATCGGCAGACCCCGATACCATGCAGTTAATTTCGGACAACAGCTCCTCTCTCCAACTGGTACGCTCTACTTTCCCTGGCATATCTGACTTACTGTGGTGTGATGAACCGAGTGGTATGTTGCGGCCATTCATTCCTAAGCCCCTTCAACACCAGGTCTTTGACAAATTACACACATTAGCACACCCCGGAGTCAAAGCTTCCACCCGTCTGGTAGCTGAACGGTTTGTCTGGAGAGATATGCACCGTGACTGTTGGTCTTGGGCCAGGGCATGCATGTTGTGTCAACAGAACAAAGTTTCCAGGCACACTTCCCCACCCCTTGGCTGTTTTGCCCAACCACCAGGCCAGTTTCACCATGTTCATGTGGACCTCGTAGGCCCTTTGCCCCCCTACGAGGGTTTCCATTACTTGTTTACAGCTATTGACAGGATGGCTCAGTGGGCTGAGGCTGCGCCTATTCCGAACATTACCTCTGAGACAGTAAGCCGAGCATTCTTAGATTTGTGGATCTCTAAATTTGGCTCACCTGTTTACCTCATCACTGACCAGGGACGACAATTCGAGTCTTCAGTTTTCTCCGACTTATGTAACATATGTGGTATTGTCAAAATTCATACTTCTGCATAACACCCTCGAAGCAATGGGCTTGACGCGCGATGGCATTGCACCTTAAAGTCTGCCTTGCATTGCCATGACACTCTATGGACAGAAGCACTGCCCTTCGTGCTTCTTGGCCTTCATGCGACTTTCAAGGAAGACCTCAAGGGTTCTGTAGCCGAGTTTGTGTATGGCCAACATCTGGTATTGCCTGGAGAATTAGTCACTCCCACACCACTTCCACGGCCCTCTGAACTCCCTTCACTTCTCGAGCGAGTGCGCTTGCACTGCAGCAGAATTCAGCCGCCACCTCTGGCTACTCATACACCTCTGCGCGTGTACGTACCGCGCACGCTAGACTCTTGTACCCGCTTCAGTTGCCCTACACAGGTCCTTACAAGGTCATCAAACGCTCCGAGAATAACATGGATCTCCTCATAAAAGACACTGTAACCACAGTCTCACTCAACCGAGTGAAACCAGCTTTCATTGAGCCTCAGGTGAACCTCCCTGCTTCTGCCCCTACTTCTCTACAGAGTGCTTCTCTACTGAGTACTGCTTCTTCTCCACGTTCATCTAATTTGAGTGGCCAATCTTTTCGAGGTTTCACTCCTCACAGCCTTCGCAGTCGAACTGCCAACAACTCGGATTCTACCATTGTGTAACCATCTTTGTGTGACAGCTCTTTGTCACGCCGTTCAATCCACGCTGGCTCCTCATTGCCTTCGGTCACACTCCGTCGTCCGTCAGCTGATTGCCCGAGGTTGTCACCTGCGCAGTCCAGTGCACCTGCCACCCCCCTCTTCGCAGATGCTTCCCCCTGCCATGGCTTTCCCACACCTCCCTGCCTCCCTACCATTGCTCGTACAGGTACCATCCAAGAATTCACAACACATGTACACCCTGATGACATACATAAATTATCTGTTGTCGTAGATGGCAATACGGTGTGTATGGTACTCGCGTGTGACAATGTTGAGGGAGGAAGTGCAGAAACTTGTGTGGTGCGCCGCTTTAAATTGAGCAGAAGTGCTGTATGTGGCAATTTACACGCCTTTGTTAGGCCTTCTGGCAAGGTGACTCTCTGCCTGCCTGCTGATGAAGTGCTACACCTCCACTCCAGGACGGGATGTCATCTTCAGCCACTGGCATCGCTTGCTGACTTCACCGTCGACGTACCGGGTTTCACCCCCCGTCTTCTTCCAGTTGACTGCTTTCACCTGACACCTGACGCGGAAGAACTGTATGTTACCATCCTAACTTCTCACCCCCCCTCCCCCCCCCATTCACAGGGACGTACTCCATACTGTGCGGGGGAGGGGGGGGAGGGGCTATGTGGCGTAGAGTGCCACAAATATTGATATTTGTTCTGTGTATAAGTGGGCGATCTTTGAGGAGAGGGCTTTGGCGAGGATGTTGGCCGCTAACGGCAGTTAGCCTCTGGACTTGTATCTGTGTAGAAGCCAATTGCTAATAAATCCGTATCTGAGAGAATTCTAGTTGTTAACCTACAACTATATTCTATTCCCTCATATATTACTAAGGAGGCATTCAACTGCTTTTGTTGTCGATAGTTCAGATCGAACGCCAAAATGGTTCTTACTTTCAAAATAATTGTAAATTTGGATATGTATGCAGTTTTCTATTACTTTTGATATAATGGGAACTGTTGATATAGGTCTATAATTGTTTGGCCTTTTTCTGCCACCTTCTTATAGATTGGGAATGTAACTGTCATTTTCAGACATTCAGGGAATACTCCTTCTTCAAGTGTGAGATTCGTCAGATATGTTAGTGGCATTAAGATTGCAGTGGCTATGTGTTTAACAATAACGTTTATAAGCCCGTAATAGTCTCCTGTTTTTGAGTTTTTAAGTTTCTTTATAGATTTGATAATGTGGCCGGAGGTGATTTTTGACCAAGAGAATTTCTTGGTTGCTGGTGCTTGTTGTTTAAGAAGGGTTACAGCAACTGAAATATTATCAGAATTATTTTTACCAAAAGAAGAAGAAGAAGAAGAATGAGAGCTGGCACAATTTATAAAATACTCGTTAAGGATGTTGCAATCTATAGGCACTGTGGCTTCCTGTCTGCTCATATTGATTTCACTTCTTATTATATTCCAAGCTGCTTGACAGGCGTTTTTTGAGCCTGCAATATAATATTATGTGTATAGCTGCCAACGGTGAACATTTTGAACATTTAAAGTAACCATGTGCTAAACTGAAGTTTGTATAACTTATGTGACCAATTATTAAATGTAAAATAAACACATAAGTAATACTTTTCGTTCCTTAAAGTGTGTATACATTTTTCTGGCAGACTCTGTATGTGAAAAATTATACAGCAAATTTACAAATGTTATTTTTGCAGCTGTAAATATGAACAGTTTTTTGGGGCTACAATGGATTTCCATAGTATTCATGACCTGTATGTGATTGGAAAACTGGACCGTATGGAATTTTTCAATACAAATATTACTACATGCATCATCAGACAACACATGAGAAGTGTGTATTAGAGACAGACTAATGCCAGTGGCTTTGTCAGTGATGCTACAGAAGCAAAAATACATTTGTTTACCACTGTGGTAAAGACATTAGACAAAACTGATTGTGCAACAAGTCACTTCAATATTAGAACTGTTGAAGCAAAAGCCATCATACTGCTGGCTGCATGTGAGTTTGAGTGAGATATGTGGGGCAAGCTACATGCTGTATTTGAACAGAAAACAAGACAAGTTGCACAGTCTGTTCAATCAGAGTTTTTCAGTTTTTTTATTATTCAGATGATGATATGGTGATGACACATCTCACCTATTTTGAAAACTTGCTCTTTGGATTCATGGATTTTCTTTGGTTTTGACAAGGAAGAGGTCACCTATTCTGAAACTAGTCTGATTCACTCCTTTGTCATGCCTTCTCTTCCTTCCTGCTACTTTCTTTTTTATCATCTCTTTAGCCAATCTCATTTTTTCATCCTGTGATACTTCACATACCTGAGGGAAATCCACTTCTTCTCTGACAATACTAGTGGGTCTCTCATTGAACCTAAGCTCACATAGGGTATATCCTGTTGATTTGCTCAACAAGTTGTTGATGATGTTTTCAAAATGTCAAAAATGACCCACCCAAACAGTGTGTTTCTTACTACAATAAGTCCTGCACAGCCTATTAATCTCCTTCATAACCCTTTCACTTGTGTTACCTTGTGGAAAATAGATAGAAAACTTTATGTGTTTTATCTTGTGTATTGCCATACAGTGTTCAAACCTCTCTGAAACAAATTGTGGACCATTGTCAGAGAGTCGGCCGGGGTGGCCAAGCGGTTCTACACGCTACAGTCTGGAACAATTCAACCGCTATGGTCGCAGGTTCGAATCATGCCTCAGGCATGGATGTGTGTGATGTCCTTAGGTTAATTAGGTTTAAGTAGTTCTAAGTTCTAGGGGACTGATGACCCCAGAAGTTAAGTCCCATAGTGCTCAGAGCCACCATTGTCACACAAAAGTGATTTTGGTACCCCTACATTGCTAAAGTGATCAGGTGTCAGCTTCTACTAGTATTTGCCTTCTTAATTGGATACTGTTTTACATATTTTGAGAATGTGTCCAGAACAATGAAAATATAGTTACAACCTCCTGTAGATACAGGCAACGCTCCTAGGAAGTTAACTGCTATAAGCTCTTTAGGTTCACTAGGAAGGACAGAATGCATTAAGCCTTTTGATGGCACACTAGGTGTCTTTACTCTCTGAAATTTATCACACCTATCTAGTCACTGCTTAACCCGCCTCCATAAGTTGTTAAATATTACTGTCTACTGCATCTTAGTTACTATTTTCTTCATCCCATTAAGTCCATAACTTTCATGCAAATAGTCAATAAATTTATCAACATGTTGGTCAGGGAAGCATAACTTCCAGTCCTGATCATTCAAATGTTTCCTCCTAAAACAACAATCCTTTATGTACAGTATAGTACTGTTTCATCTTTGGCATGTTATCTGAATTGTAATACTACTTAACCAACCTCAAATTTTGATCCTCATTCTGCTCCCTTCTCAATTAAACAACCTTACTTGTTCTTCACAGTTCTCATTCCTGTCAGTATCCTTTTTCCCTGCTTGGCATCCTAGATAATGCATCTGCACAATATTGTCTTCTCCTTTTACATATCTTACCTCCAACTCAGATTGTTGCAAACACAAAGCCCACCTAGTTAACCTGGTGTGTTTCAGCCTGCACTTCTGAAGGTAACTCAAAGCCTTAAGATCTGTATACATTATGGTCTTATGTGCAAGCAAAATTGATTCTACAGAAAAACACTCCATAGTAACAATACAAAGCCCACCTAGTTTACATGGTGTGTTTCAGCCTGCACTTCTGAAGGTAACTCAAAGCCTCATGATCTGTATATACTACAGTATTATGCCCAAGCAAATAGTACTCAAACTTTTGAAATCCAAAAATAATTCCAAAGCATCTAATTCTGAAATGTAATAGTTCTTTTCATGTAGCTGTAATGTTCTACTAGGAAAAGCAATAGTTTTGTGTTCAACCCCCAGCTCAGTAGGTATTAATTGGAAAATTTCTACCCCCAAACCACAAAAACATAAAATCTTACTGTTTACTAATTCTTTTTTCAAACGCTGATATGCTTCTTCACACTCCTCGGTCCAATTCCACATCGACATTCTTTTTCAACAAATTACCAAGGCAAGAACAGCTAAATGACTGATCTGATATAAACTTTTGGTAGAAGCCAAACATAGCTTTAAGATCCTTCTTGTTTTTTGGGGGTGGGAAACCCACAATAGCAGCAAGCTTTTCTGGATAAGGCTGTATAGCTTCCTTGTTAATCTAGTGACCCAAAAATGAAATTTCCTTCTTTACAAATTCAAATTTACTTAATTTTAATTTCATACCTCATCTATACATAGCTCTCAGTACTTCATTCAGAATCTTACAGTGCTTGAACCCTTCTGCACTCGCTACAAGTTATCATCTACATAGACCTTCATTTCATTGGTTATTATCTCACCTAGCACCTTGTAAATAGCTTTGATAAACACACACACAGACAAGTTGAGACCAAATGGTGCCAACAGTACTGGTAACACTTACCTTCATGTAGAAATGCTGTATATGGCCTAAATTCCTTGGCAAAACTGGTATTCCAATAACCACAAGTCACATAAAAAGAAGTCAGAAATTTACATCCATGAAACCTTTACAAAATTTAATCTATGTTAGTGGGTCTGTCACCCTCCCCTATTACAATTTTAATCAACCTGCTGACATCCAGAACCAACCTGACACCTACATTCTTATTCTTTACAACCACAAGTGGGTTATTATACCTACTGTTTAACCTTTCAATAATCCCCCATGAGACCATCTTTTGAATTTCTTTTCTCACTGCTTTCTTTTTTGAAAATGGAATTATATAAGGTTTCTAGAAAAATGGTTCATGATCCTTAAAACTTTAATTTGCACTCAAAATCTTTTACCAAACCTGGCCTGTCTCAGGAAAATACCATTTAATTCCTCCATGTGATTATTTGTAATACCTTCAATATCCTCAACTCTCTTTATTATTCCCAACCTTACTCTCTGCTCCTCCTCTTCCTCATCAACCTTCTCAGAGGTCAAAACTCTTAATGGCAAATCTAATTCAGTTTGCACACACTAGTCCATGCCTCCCAAAAATGATATTTCATACCTATTTCCGTTGCACTTAAAACTAAACTTACCGTTAGCAAAACCAATATTTACACATAATTTTCATGAGGAATTAGTTCCAAATATTACATCAATGCTGAGATTTTGAATTACCAAGAAATTGTACTCCAACATCTGTCCTGCAAATTCCACAGTTAATAGTACTTCTTGTTTCACACTCTTGGATAGCTTACCAGTAGAACCAATAATTTTTATTCCAGGAACATGCATCACTACTATACCCTCTGTGTTATTAACAGATTCAAAAAATGACTGTGAAATGCCATTCAAATCACTACCACTGTCCAGTAAACACTTGACATGTATACCTTGTACACTTGCTTTTATTACAGAGTTCCACACTTCCTTTTTACTTACCATGTGATCTTCTTCATATAACATATCCTCATTAATCCTTTCCCTGGAAAAACTATCATCCTGCTTACCAAACTGATTATCAGACATAGTCAAATGACAGAAAGCATGGTCCTCTTCCTCATTACCTCTCTCAAACTCTAACTCTTCATTAGGCCTAATATTATCCTCCTTATTCTTTCTTTACTTACCACATGGCCATCATTATCAATTACAAATTCAAATACCTTGTCCTCATCACTACTGGGTTTGTTACTGCTATCATCATTACAACTACTCTCAAAATCAGACCCACTGTCACTTTCACTGTCCTCAAATAGTTGGCTAATTAGTTGATCCTTGTCTCCACTATTAGACCACAAAGCAAAGCACCTGAGTTCCTTACGTTCTCTTAAAAATCTACCATCCGTTTTGACACTTCAGCCATCCTGAGCATTATCAATACACTCTGTTTCATCACTTAATTTTATTATAGTAAGTTCCTCTTCTCCTTTTATGGGATAAACATTCCTACCCACACCATCATTCAACATCTCACTAGAATTAGAAATTACACTCGTCTTACTACTATCACTGAGTTAGCAGCTTTCACTCAGTTAATACTAGGCAGAAATAAAATCTGCATGTGGAATGCACTTCCTTGACTCTTGTGCAGAAAGGAGTGCAGTATTCTGCTGCATCCATTTTCAATAAGCTACCACAAGAACTCAAAAATCTTAGCAGTAGCCCAAATTCTTTTAAGTCTAAACTGAAGAGTTTCCTCATGGCTCACTCCTTCTATTCTGTCAAGGAGCTCCTGGAAGAGCTAAAAAATCAAGCAAATTCCAGTGTTACATTGTTGATTTTCTTTATTTAAACTTACGACTTGTCACCTGAATATGTTTTTTTATATTTCATTTTATCTGTTTCTAATATCGTGTTATAATTTCATGTATTGACTCGTTCCATGACCATGGAGACTTCTCCTTAATTTGGTCCCACAGAACAATAAATAAATAAATAAATAAATAAATAAATATATCTAAAAACAAAGATGATGTGACTTACCAAACGAAAGCTGACTAACTTAATCTCATTTTTTAATTTCTTTCTTCAGTTCATCCTTTAAGTTAACCATGTCAGTTCTAATGCTATCAGTTTTCTTTTCCACCCTGCTAATGTCTTTTTTCATACTAATTTCCATACTATTCAAACTACTCATAATTTGCCTTAACATCACTTCCACTTTTCCATCTGTCATAAACTTTTGCTCTTGCTGACTTTTGCTACTAGATTCCTCCTCCTTAACCTTAACAACCTCATACACTTCAGTACTGTTTCGTCTATTTTGCTCTTTACAATAGGACTTCGTCCCCATCCTTCAAAGTTACATTCATGTCTGATTTATAACTACTATCGTCTACAGAACCAGTACAACTTAGATCTTTCTGTTCACTTAAAAACTTTATCTCTACAGCTTTATTCTCAGTCACACTGTCTTGTTTGTTAAGGCCACTCATTATGTATCACTTAATACAAAACTGATTTTGCTACAAAATTCCCTTAGTTTTTAATCACTCATCTCCTGCTGCTGCCACTGCTGTCATCTCGACTCATCGTCAGCTGCAAGTTGTAATTCTCTCGGTGAGGCATCTTGTTTATCTTGTTCAGATGTGTCCACCTGCATGCTGCCTGGCTGCTCCTGTACTCAATTGCTGCTTCCATAGAACCAGCTTGCTGATTGGCTGCTGTCCTACTGTGACCATGAAACCCCAGTGTTGATTGGCTGTAGCATCTCTTCCATTTAAATAACAGTAAACTGCCAGAGTTCACACTTCACTGTCAAAGCTCATGAGTCATAGTTTATTGTACCCACATACAATAGTCCTCATGTCAGGGCAACAAATGTTTTGCTCACCTGCTTTATTTATTCATTTGTAGTCCCCAGTGTCAACATACTATGTTGCTACACTGGCTGAAAAATGGAGGGTGGAAGTCAAACACAGACTACTTTAAATGATGTAGCCAACAGGTGAACATTTGCATTTCACAGCAGTTTACTTTCACTGTTCATAACCCCTCCTATACAAATTTAATATGGCCAGTGCACTACTGTTTAACTTTCGAGAAGGCTCATTAATAGTTTGCAGGCATTCATCCACATACTGCTACAATAGTTTACTATTTAACATCTATCAGCTGTAAAACACTAACCACACAGTTCACAGTTGTTCAAATAAATTGTGCTACCTATTGAACGGACACTGTCATTGTTTTAGCACACAGCCTAATTGTGTTACACTTATTTCACAGTTAAGATCAAGCAATGTTGTTGTTCTACACAACACTGGTTTCTTATCTGTAACTCGGCCATGGAGTGACTGTCTCAGGGTCAAAAATCAGGCCCATATATATCCTCACAATATAAAGTATTGAAACTACACATTGTTTGAATTTAAATTTAGAGAAATTACAATTAAAACTTAACTCATTAAATTAAATGAATACATCAAAAAATTGGATTCTTTTCAATAGTTTCTTCTACTACAAGAGTTAGGCCAAATTATTGGTTTAAATAATGAAATTAACAAATATCTGTATGCAAACAATGCTTTTGACAAAACTGTTAACCACTTTGGAATTAATTGCTAACATGTTTTTGAATAGAGCCAAATGAATCCTTTATGAATACTATTAGTTGTTCCTCCAAATGTTCATAATTAGTACAAAATTTATATTTGTTTATATGTCAACAATAGAATTTAAGTTACGAAACAATTACTGATTTCACCCTATAACAAAAGTTACTAACTAGGAATAGTTGAAATAAATTAGAAAATCAATTGCATACATAAAACTAAGCATAAAATTAGATCTGGTGTTGTATTCTTTACAACTGAGGATGGGATACAAATGTATAATAATTTACCAAATGAAATCAAAGCAACAAAGAACCCAAGAGCCTTCACACATAAGTTAAAAAAATATCTCTTGCACCAATGCTTTTATGCAGTTGATCATTTTTTTTCTTTTTTTTAAAGGGTTAAAATTGTAAACAATTTTATAATAAATGTTCAATTAGGTCTGAAAATTATATACTGTGCATGTCTATGAAATATACTGGATTATTATATACTGTGCACATCTATGAAATATAATGGATTATTTTACTATTACATTTGTATTGGTTGTTTGTATTTTACCATAAAACATTCATATTTACTGTTTTGTTAAAGACAGATAATTTCCTCATTACAAAATAATGTAAAATCAATTTATTAAAAATTACTTGCAAATATGTTCTCTTGACCTGTCCAATGTCATATGTACAACCGTACAATTCTATGATTTGTATTGACTGTTTTGTTTAAGATAGATAATTTCCTCACTGCAAAATAATGTAAAAATCAATTTGTAAAAATTACTTGTAAATATGCACTCTTGACCTGTCCAGTATCATATGTACAACTGTACAATACTATGATTGCCTGGATCAATAAAATACAATACAATAAAATACAACTTTTCTCTTATGAAAATGCAGATTATACTCACATATGTTAATGGTAATTACAGTAGAGCGTCGATTATCCGAAGTAATTGGGGGACATGGGTGTTCAGAAAACTGGTTTGTTTGGATAATCGAACTGTACATGTTTATTTGCCAAAAAGAAGTACTGTACAGTAAATTTATTCATAAAAACAGGCATATCTTTTAGTATTACAAAGTAACATACAAAGGCAACTTCAGTAGGAATATATAGTATGTGACACAGTTTATTAAACAAAAATATATACGTATTACATACGCATTTTGCATGAACAATACACACAGTATACAAAATTAATGTTTAAAAAAATACTTTATTTTTGTCTGTCTAAGCAAGCCTACATGCTTACGAGCAGCTAAGTCACGTACTTTTTTCACTACAGATATCTAAAACTGGTCACTTTCATCTTGAGCTTCAAACCATCGCAAGGCAGTATCTAAACAAGTGAACACCTCAGAAGCTGTCGGTATACTTTCATCTTCACTTTCTGGAGCACTGATTGATGAGATGCTGGCGGCATCATCTTTATCAGTGACGACACTTACAATCTCACTGTCCTGCATGATTTGGTCTCCTGGATCTGCATCATCGATATTCATCCATTCATGAATGTCTTCTTCATCACATTCGTGGCAATCTATTTCTTTTAGCATACCAAGAATTTCGGACATATCATTCTGTTCACTATTTTCAATCATACCTTGTGAATTTTCTTCTGTGTCCAAAATTTTATTCCAGGCTTTCTCCAAATTCTCTTCCTTTGCACTATTCCATGCTGCGCTAATCATGTAGGACTTGTCTTTCAAGTCAATATTTCTTAAGAGACTTTCTTCTCCATCCTCTTCTCTTTCTAACAATAACTTACGCAACAATTCTTTCCTGTAATATCATTTGAAAGTCTCAATAACACCTTGATCCATGGGCTGTAATAAGGAGGTTACGTTAGGTGGAAGAAATATTACCTTTATGAACTCGTCTTTTTCGTTTAAAATATCACATGACGTATGAGTTGGTGCATTATCAAGGAGAAGTAGTGTTTTCTCCCTCTTCTCATTCTTTAGCTGATGAGCTTTTACAGAGGGTATGAAAACGTCCAGAAACCACTTCATAAAAATCGTACTATCCATCCAGGCACTCTTTTGTGAGGTGTACACAACAGGCAAGGCTGAAATATTGACGTGCTTGAAACAACACGGTTTTTTACTTTTACCAACGACGAACATAGGCAGTCGGTGACTTCCAGTAGCATTAGCACAAGCCAAAGCTGTAATACGGTTCTTGCTTGTTTTAGGACCAGGTGCTGCTAATTCATGATGTGAAACAAGATATTTCTCGGTAAAGCTTTCCAGTTAAGTCCAGTTTCGTCAGAATTATAAACGTTTTTGAGAGCATAATCTTCTTCCCTTAATACGTCCCTTAGTTTGACTTTGAAAGAATCAGCTGCTGAAGAATCAGCCGACAGTTTTTCTCCCTGTATTGTAAGCTCACAAATGCCATGTCTTGACTTAAAGCATTTTAACCAGCCCGTGCTCGCTTTAAAGTTTGAAGGCCCTCCAAGTTTTTCGTTGAGCTGCATTGCCTTCTCACACAGAATGGGACCTGAGATAGGTTATCCTTCCGATCTCTTTTGTGTAAACCACTTGTAAACAGCATCATCTAGATCTGTGATGGTGGTGAGCTTCATAGTTTTATGGCTTGTTGATCCATCAGTAGAATCAAGCATAGCTATAAAATTTGCTATGCTCGTCTTTTGTTTTTTTATATCTGTAATTGTCGACTTCCCCACCTTGTACTCATTGGATAAAGTGGTTGCAGATTCACCTTCTTCTAACCTTTTAATAATCTCGTACTTGTCCCTCATAGAAAGGACAACACATTTACGTTTAAGCATTTTGTATCGTCAAGTTCAGAACAGAAGGTGAGTGTTTGCACTGTGAGAAGCTCTTCTTGGGGGCGCGCAATCCTTCAAACTGCGCAGAGCGGCACGCCTCGACTCTAAGCTGGCGCAGCTGTTGCTGTGAACTGCTTTGATACTGCCGCTACTTCTACTGCCAGTGCCAAGCCGACAGACGTGTGCTGATTGTTGAAGCACAGTGACTGGCAGCTTGGCCAGTCAGTAGCACCTTGTGAAGGCCCCATTAGAAGCAATGTTCCACCAGCGGTGGCCCAGTGCGGCGACTACTGTCGGAAAATTGGTTTGGGAGTGAGGGCGATGATGGACGGTAGGGTGGGAGAGTAACAGGTACGAGCGAGTACACAGTTCGGTTAAGCGGTCGTTCGGTTGACCGACATTCAGATAATCGACACTCTACTGTAATTCAAAAATGAAAAAAATGAGTTCTAAGGAGGCTGATGGCAAAACAAGAGGGGAAGTAAAAATATCCCAGCTTGCTTTGTCACAAGTGTTGATGTCAATGCTTGTTTACCATTCCTCCATTCTGAAAAAAATTGAAGCTGCAGGCCCAAACAGTGGAGTTGTAGAATTATTGTTAAGGTTATTAGCTGAAACACCTAATACTTTAACTAATACTTTAGGTAGGATTACCAAAACAGCTAGTATTTTAACTAATATCTTAGGTGGCCAAATTGCTCGAACCAACAATACTTTTAAGGGCCTTAGAACCCTATTTGGATATATTAATACAAGAACAATTATATAAGAAAAACTAAAAATGGAAACAAGATAACACAGCTTAAAAATGAAGTACAAACAGATCAGAAACATGTTGTTGCTCAAGTTTTGTCTTTGTAAGCGAAATTTGGTAGTCTCAAAACAAAATTCAATGCAGAAATCGCTTGTACTGAACACAATTTCGAAGTTGTTTAGCAATATGTAGAACATAATTGTACTGCATTGAAAAATGTAATAGATAAGAATAAATCATACTTAAAATTTAAATTTAAAAAAATCAGGAGACCATTGTAATAACAGAGTACTGGAGTAAGACTCCAAAGTCACTAACAAAGAAAAACTTGTAACTACCAATACAGATGAACGTTGTAGTGAAATGAATAATATAAACATGAAATTTGCTGAGTTGCAGAAAAAGTTTGTAGCTAAAAGTTTCAGCAATAATTGTGCTGACTCTGGCTTGTGAAATAATGTTTCAATTAACCAATTTCCAGGTGACAGTAAAATTAAACCTCTTGATTTCTTGCACCAATGAAGAGACACCTTTGTAAGTGGTATCACTGATAATTTAAAAATCAAATTTGTAAAGAAGTTTTTGAATGGGGAAGTACTCATGGGCAAATCAAAACATTAATACTGAAATGCCTTATGACGAATTTGAAAAGTGTTTTTTAACCAAATCTTGGTATGAAACAAAGCAACTGAGAATAAAGAGTGTATTTTTGAATATGTTGATTTATAGAATGGGGCAAGAAAGCATGAAAGCATTTTGTGAAAAATCCCTTCAGAGACTAATTCATTTAAACAAACTATTTGATGAACTCATTCAGATTGACACCTTTAAAAGGAGACTTCTAAGTAGAGTGCAGTTGGAACTTGCATATGAAATGGACAAATTGGTAGAGGAGTTGCTGAAATACATGGAAAAACTTGACAGAGTTTTGGAATGAAATGGAAATCAAGATAGTAATTTTAGTAAGAATAACAGATATCAACCAAACAAATGGAATCAGAGCAATAATCAGAATAAGTTTATGATGAGAGATGAACTTCAGAAATGACTATCAGTGGGAAGGAAATAGAAGGGATAATCAATGGAGCAACAGTGATATGAATAGAAGCACGTAGATAATAGCAATAGACTGTAGGAGAGAGAAAGTAGGGAGTATCAAAACCGGATACAAGACAACTGATGCAATGATAAGGAATATCTAAGGTAGCCTCAGCATCTGCCTTGCAGTTTGGAGTGAGAGAAAATAATTGTAATCAGGCTAAACACTGTAGTACCACAGAAGTTAATGTGGAATTGCACAGAGTCAATAACTAGGGATTCACCATGTGGGCAGATTACATTTTGATAGAAATTTTTGAAGAAAAATGATTTTTGAGGAGTATAATAGAGGAATTTACAATCTGGGTAAATGTAAGAATGTAGACTGGATGCTGAAACTTTTCATACGCTACATAATGAAGCGAATATTGAAAAAGTGAGGTGTGAAAGCATTAATGGTGATGATAACTTTTATCTTTATTATATAAATAATTTTATGAGCTGGCCGCTGTGGCCGAGCAGTTCTAGGCGCTTCAGTCTGGAACCGCGCGACTGCTACAGTCGCAGGTTCGAATCCTGCCTCGGGCATGGATGTGTGTGATGTCCTTTGGTTAGTTAGGTTTAAGTAGTTCTAAGTTCTAGGGGACTGATGACCTCAGATGTTAAGTCCCATAGTGCTCAGAGCCATTTTCTTTTTTAATTTGATGAGTAGTGAAGGTATGGGAAGTGTGAATGAATCTGTTTTTCCGATGCTGAAACTAGTGAGTATGGTGATCTTGTGTCAAAGGAGGACACAGAAAGTGTGAACCACTGTTCTGAGGCTGAGGAGCTTCATTCTATGATTTATGAGACTGAGGCGATTGATAATGATGTTTTTAGATCTGTGGAAGTAATACTGAGAAATTCTGCAATGTTATAAGTGATTATGCTGTAGATGGCTTTGATGATGATTTTTAATGACGAATTAGATGGGATGATTTATGTGGTGTTTAAAGATGATATCCTGAATGAAAATAATGTTGTAAGTAGGGATGATGATTCACAGGGGAGTAATGTATGTGAGGGTGGTACAAGAAAATCAGATATTGATGACTGTGAGAAAGGCAGGGAGCACTGGTAATAAAGAAGAGGAAAATGTAACACGCATTGATGATTAGATTTTGAAAGTTGTCTGGGGTCATTACAGTAATATTGATAATAATGTTAATATTGTTAATAAAGTAGAAGACAACGAATAAATCCAGTCTCGTGGGAAGAGAGAAAAATGATGGTAATTTAGAAAAGCTTAAAACGCCTGTAACAACTTTGCAACCAATTTCTGATAATGAATCTGAAAACAATCAAAGTGTGGGTGATATTAGCTATGAAGGAGTAAAAAATGATTCGTTATTTGAAGAAGAAAATAAAGATGATAGGAGATACAGGGGAGTCCCTACATCTTTGTTAAAACTGACAACTAGGAAGGGAACTATTTGGTAGACACAGGCAGCCCAATCAGAGGAATTTCTGAGAAACTGAGGGAAAGAAGAATTTTAAGAATTTTGTTGAATCACCTGTTATTGGCATCGATGTGAAGGAGATACTGGAATGCACAGCAAAACAGTAAAGTTTCAAGTAAGGCTAGAGTTTGAAATTGATGGTTTACTTTTTGTACAATGTTTTCCTAGCATTTCTGAGCTTAATGAGGACTTAATTTTTGGAATTAATCAGACTGTTAAAGCAAATATATGTTTTAGTTGGGAAACTGGAGAACTCAAAATTAGAGAGCCAGAGAGTGGGATTACTGAGAAACCAAAATTGTTAATGTTAATTGCAGTGGTGAAACCAATCAAAAACAAAAAAGGGATTGTTTGTGATGAGGACTGGGGCTATGTAACTGACAAAGAATACAGTAATGGTGAGGAACAAGAAGAGGATGGGTGTTAGGAATTGGTAAACTAACAAGTTATTGAGGCTGTTAAGCTTGTAAAAAAAATGAAAATAAAAAAATTGAATGTCAAAGACATGTTTAGTCAGAAAACCTGTTCATTGTAAACTGAAGGTGAAACCTCATGAGTCATTTTTCATAAAACCATGTTCTATTAGAATTTCACAAAGAGAGACTTTTGGGAGGGAGCTGGGGGGGGGGGGGGCATAGAAAGGGGTTGTAGTGAATGTAATAACCCACTTGTCGTGAGAAAAAGAGATGGGGGAGCAAGAACTGAACTTGATTCTAGACAGTTAAATAAACAGACAATCCAGGGAATAAATATGAGCTTCTAAATAAATTTGAACACATTTCCTTCACACAAAGTCTTTGTCTTACCTCTGGTTTTCATCAGATTTTTCTTTAACTTTATGCTATGAAATACACAGCTCTTTTTGTATTGTGGGAAATGTTTCCAATATTGTGTGTTACATGTTTGGTTAAATGTGTCTGTGGCAGAATTCATTAGGGCTTCAAACTGTCTGTTGTGGAAGGAATTGTTAAATAAAATAATTGTATATTTACATGACATAATTGCGAAAAGTTGGAAGAAACATTTTAATATTTTAAGGAAAGTGGTGTTGAAATTATAGGAAGGGGAAATTACCTTAAAATTGGAAAATGGTTAGTTTCCTGTGACTAAATTGAAGATTCTGGGACACAGCCTAACAGAGGAAAGAGTTTTGACCAATCAAGAAAAAATCTTGGCCATAGCAAAATTTTCTAAACCTAGAAATAAGAAAGAGTTAAAGTCATTTTCTGGTTTAAATAATTTCTGCAGAAAAACATATGTAAAGACACAATCCTTTGATCGGCCATGTTTGAATAAACTTCTTAAGAAAACAGTACTTGAATTAGGGTTGAAAATTGTGAACAAACCTTTGACGTGATAAAGTCACAAATTAGTGACAGCAAAATCTTATGCAGCCTTCATCTTTCTCTCCCCTTTTGTATAATTTGTGATAGCAGTAACAATGGAATTGGGACTCATTTATTTCAAGAAAGTGGAGCACTGTTCAATCACTTTTGCAAGTAGAACTTTGCAGCAACGTGAAAAAAATTTACACAGTTACAGAAAAGGAACTATTGGCTACTCAGTGGGCATTTTTCAGATTCAGGAACTATCTATCTGGACATTAAACCACTGCATACTCGGATAATAAACCAATGAGCTACTCGCAGCACTGTTAAGTTATATCATAACAGGATCACATAGCAGGTACTCTTTTTGCACTTGTTTAATTACATCACTAGATACATAAAAATGTGTTTGTCAATGCATTGTTTGGATTACCATTGGGAGAGGAGGGAGGGAGGGGGGTTGAGAATGAGAAGAATGAGGGGAAATGTGCTAAAAATTACAAAATAATGTTTAAACGGGAATGAAGGATTAGAAGGGAATAACTAAGTTTTGTAAGGACATAGGTGGAATGAAAACTATGATGTAAATTGGAAACTAGTTAAAAGCTATATTGATATGAAGGGGAAAGAAAAACTGGGACTGTACTTTAAAGTTTTCAGCAGGACTCTTCTTTTAGAGGAACAGACCAGACAGTGAAAATTGGAAGTTATTGACACACTTCTTTGGTATCTACAAGAAAGCTATGGTATTGTTGTGCACTGAAATATTTACAGAAAATTTAGAAAAATTTATATTTTTATAACATGACAAGAAGGGTTAGAAAACTTTTAGGGAGTTGTGACTGATGTCATAGAACACAAGTTATTAATCAAAGATGTAGAAGCTACATGCAAAATATTCTGCCAAAAATATGAATGGAATTGATAGAGGTGGATTTTTTTGGGCAGTTAGAAATATCTAAAGGTAGTTATAGTTACAGTTTTGTAATTGTTGATCTATTCTCAAAATTCATCAAACCTTCCCCTTCTAGAAAAGCTACAAAGAACAACATTATCTCAAATATGTAAAGACTATTTTCAAACAATGGAAAATCCAGGATAGAATGTAACAGTATAATGAAAAAGATAGTTGCTACTCACCATATAGCAGAGGTGCTGAGTCAGAGAAAGGCACAACAAAAATACTTTCGGGGAAGTTAGCTTTCAGCCAACAAGGCCTTTGCCACACATAGGCAACACACACACACACACACACACACACACACACACACACACACACACACACACACACACACACTCATGCAAATGCAGCTCTCACACACGACCACAGTCTCTGGCAGCTGGAGCCAGACAGCTGTCTGGCTGCCAAAGACTGTGGTCATGTGTGAGAGCTGCATTTGCATGAGTGTGTGTGTGTGTGTGTGTGTGTGTGTGTGTGTGTGTGTGTGTGTGTGTGTGTGTGTGTTTGTGTGTGTGTATGTGTGGGAGAGGGAGAGAAGAGAGAGAGAGAGAGAGAGAGAGAGAGAGAGAGAGAGAGAGAGAGAGAGAGAGAGTAGAGAGAGAGAGTTGTATATTTTTGATAAGTTGTGTCTTCATGTGACTCTGTGTTTCCACTATATGGGGAGTAGCAACTATCCTTTCCTTATATTGTTAAAGACTATTTTCAGGATTTAGGGAGACCCAAAGCCGTACTGTCATATAATGGAACACAGTTTACTTCCAAAGCATGGAAAAAATTTTGAGGCATGAAAACAAAAAAAACACATATTAATTTTTGTATCTTTTCTGGCTAGTAATCCAACTGAAAGGTACATAAGACAGATAGGTAGATTGTTTAGGACATATTGTGATGTAAATCATTGTGGATGGATAGATTATGTGAGGAATTTTGTAGACATTTCATATACACTATGTGATCAAAAGTACCCTGACACCCACCAAAAACACATTTTTCATATTAGATGCATTGTGCTGCCACCTACTACCAGGTACTCCATATCAGCGACATCAGTAGTCATTAGATATTGTGAAAGAGCAGAATGGGGAGCTCCGCGGAGCTCACGGTCTTCGAATGTAGCCAGGTGATTGGGTGTCACTTATGTCATATGTCTGTACATGAGATTTCCACACTCCTAAACATCCCTAGGTCCACTGTTTCCAATGTGATAGTGAATGGAAATGTGAAGGGACGTGTACAGCACAAAAGCGTATAGGCTGACCTCATCTATTGGCTGATGGAGATCACTGAGAGTTGAAGAGGATCGTAATGTGTAATAGGCATACATCTATCCAGACCATCACATAGAAATTACAAACTTCATCAGACTCCACTACAGGTGCTACGACAGTTAGGCAGGAGGTGAGAAAACGTGGATTTCATGGTCAAGGGGCTGCTCATAAGCCACACATCAACACCGGTAGATGCGAAATGATGCCTCACTTGGTATAAGGAACGTAAACAATGGATGATTGAAAAGTGGAAAAATGTTGTGTGGAGCGATGAATCATGGTACACAATGTGGTGATCCAAATGCCTGGTGAATGTCATCTGCCAGCGTGTGAAGTGCCAACAGTAAAATTCAGATGCAGTGGTGTTATGCTGTGGTCATGTTTCCCATTGAGGTGGTTTGCACTACTTGTTGTTTTGCATAGTGCTATCGCAGCACAGGGCCACATTGATGTTTTAAGCACTTTCTTGCTTTCCACTTTTGAAGAGCAATTCGGGGATGGTGATTGCAACTTTCAACACAATCGAGCACCTGTTCTTAATGCATGGCCTTGGGCAGAGTGGTTACATGACAATAACATCCCTGTAATGAACTGGCCTGCACAGAGTCCTGACCTGAATCCTACAGAACACCTCAGGCCTCACTGATTGTCACTGATATCTATCCTCAGTGCAGCACTCGGTGAAAAATGGGCTGCCATTCCCCAAGAACTTTCCAGCACCTGACTGAATGTATGGCTGCGAGAGGGAAGCTGGCATCAGGGCTAAGGGTGGGCCAACACCATACTGAATTCCAGCATTACTGATGGAGAGTACCACGAACTTGTGAGTCATTTCCAGCCAGGTGTCTGGATACTTTTGATCACATAGTGTAGTTTACTATTGGAGTTTCTCTTCATGAAATTATGTATGACAAAATGATGATGATGATGAAGTCCCATTCTCCGTGACAGAGTGTAGGGGAATGATGCGGAAGACCCGCACCGCCGTACTAGGCAAGGTTCTCAAGGTTCTAGTGTAGGTGGTTTGCCATTGCCTTTCTCCTACCATAATGAGGATGAATGATGATGATGAAGATAACACAACAACACCCAGTCATCTCAAGGCAGGGAAAACCTCTGACCCGGCTGGGAATTGAACCAAGGACCCCCTGCTCGGGAAGCAAAAATGCTACCGTGAGATGCACATGAGCAGTGGACGTGGACATAAGGGGGGGGGGGGAGGAAAAAAAAACAACTGATTATTCAATAACTTATTAGAGTACCTTGAATGTGAAAGCTTAACTCCACAGGGAAGTAAGAAATTGTTAGGAAGAGAATGGAACAACCATCATGGAACAACTGAACAATTCACAAAAACAGATATATATGGGTAAGTTGATGTTACATAATTCAGCATTGGGGACCTGGTTCTTGTGAAAATCAACGAAAAATGCAGAGCAGTTAGTGAAGGAAACAAAAAGTTGTTTGACACATAAGATGGATGATTTGAAGTGATATTAAATCCTCATCCAGTTACTTACAGATTAGTTTCACATAAAATAAAAAAGTTATTTGGATTAAGGAACATAGCACAAGTAGAAGTTTACAGACATAGATAGAGAAAGTAAATTTTCATGTGATTCAAGTGGAACAGCTAGAAATCTTTTACAAAGTATTTTCTAAATACATAAAGTGTGATATATGATTTTTATTTTACAACAATGTAATTACTTCCTCATAGAAATATGTTATCTTTGCACATTAGGAGTATGATAACCTCTAGGGATCCAGTCCTGTACCATTTGCTGCTGTAAATTAGCCTTCTGATAGTACAGCTATTCTCTGAATATAGTTTTACTGTATTCTTACTGCTGATGAGTGACTTGTAATCTCACTTTTCATTACTTAACTCTGTGGAATTATGGTCATTTTGAATATTTAGAAGAATATTTCAAGCCACATAGAAAAATTACTCTGTTACAAAAGATGAAATGTTTTCAAAAATCTCGGGCTGTGTACAAAAACTTTATTTTTTTCTGTATTAATTTCATCTTATTTGTATTCTGTGAGTTTGTCAGCTACATAACTATATACCAAAGTTATGTTACAAGTAATATTACACACTACATAACCTACAAAAACTACCGTATTTACTCGAATCTAAGCCGCACTTTTTTCCCGATTTTTGTAATCCAAAAAACCGCCTGCGGCTTAGAATCGAGTGCAAAGTAAGCGGAAGTTCAGAAAAATGTTTGTAGGTGCCGCCACAACTAACTTCTACTGTCGAATATATGTAGCGCTACACAGGCATGCTTTGCAGGCACAAAGATAAATACTGGCACCAAAACCTCTGCGCCAGTAAATAAATTTAAAAAAAAAGTGGAAGACGTGATTTTTTATCCGCCCCGAGTTTTGACCACTACATTTTCATGCATTACCCAACGAAGTAGATACAAATTCCGTATTATTCATCTTCGAAAGTAGCAGCATTTCAATGTACTACGAAAATACGACTGGCAAGACTGTTTGGGATGTTTGTGAATCTGGCCAACTCTACATTCTGAATTTTTTCCTACCTGTGAGAAGAGATGGTTGCTAATAGGAATTTTTATGAATTGTGAATCACATGCAGTATTCTCTTCACCATAAGAATAATACTAATATAAACATTTTGCCTTCTATTCTTTCTAGTTTTCTGCCTAATAAACTACGAAACTAGAGTGAGACAACAGCAAACACGGAAGAATATACATATCATGTCATGTTTATATTCGTATTATTCTTATGCCTAATAGTGATACAGTCAGAAATGAAGCGCGGCAATTGGCTAGATTTTTAAATCTAAGATGACTCTAATTTCTGTGCAGAATGTAACATACTACAGAGGCGTCTACAAAGTCAGAGAAAAATTTTCGCTGAACTCTCGTTCAGAACATCTTCTATCATACACAGTCTATTATTTGGTTCTTGTTGATCATTATCAAAGAAAGCATTAGTGTAAATAACAACAAATAGCAGTCTCTTGCCATTGTTTCGCTAATGAGACGATTCCTCTCTTTTTTTTATTGTAAGCAGCGGTAGCGCGCACAAATGCAAGGCATGCCGCTAGCGGCGACTGGTTGTAAACACTCATAATCAGAATGCAACAAACAATGCATGACACAGTACAGTAATGCATTTTCAGCTTAGAGTGACACGTAAAGATCTATAACAAAGAGAACGGCACTTATCAGATCAAAGAAAAATAAGCAATCAATTCAAACCAAACGAAGCACCTGAAAAAGGAAGGGTACCCGTATAAATACGGACGTAGCGCCTGACGCATTGCAATGGCTACCTGGTAAAGCTTAACTGCTAAGCTTACGACTCGAACCAAACTACTGTAGCTGTATCGTCATTCATTCGACCTAAATTGTGTCTCATATTACAATGGACCAACTTTGTTTCGATCTGGAGGTGCGGCCTAAAACTTTTCTCTCCCCTTGAATTTCGAGTCTCAAATTTCAGGTGCGGCTTAGATTCGGGAAATTGTTTTTTCCTTGATTTCGAGTCTCATTTTTCAGGTGCGGCTTAGATTCGAGTGCGGCTTCGATTCGAGTAAATACGGTAAACTATTCTGAATTGTTTTATAGTAAATTCTTAATTATGCACACAGAATTTTATACTTGAAATCAGCTAGTTGTACTAGCAATCTTAAGAAAAATGCCACACACATAAAATACTGTTGACATTGAAAGACATATTTCTTCAGGTTAATAAGAGATGATAAGAGGAAGCTACTTGTTTAAGTATTACTGTGTGAGAATTACTTTGATACAAAGCACTACATTATAAGAAGTATACTGCCGCAAATTTATGTTACATAATTTATGTATATAGTGTGTTTCGGAAGTGATGGTCAGCATTCAAGGATATGTCAGGAATAATCATTTGAAACAAAAAGGTTAAGTAAACATGGGGTCTAAAATGCACACCTCGAGAGCTATAAGCAATTCTTGATCTTCGATACTGTGAAACAAATCTCTTCTAGTGCAAGTTCTTTGCTTTCCATATTTTGGGAAGTGGTAGTATGGACTAATACAAGGAAAAAAGTCTGGTAAACATGTGCCCTAAAATGCATAACTTAAGAGCTATTAGCACTTGTTCATCTTCACTATTTTGAAACACAGCTCTTCTAATGAACAAGCTCTCATAACTTTTAAGTTATGCATTTTTGAGCACATGTTTATTGGACTTTTTTTCTTGTTTTGGTCCATACTACCACTTCCCAAACTATGGAAAGCAAAGTGCTTGCAGTAGAAGAGATTTGTTTCACAGTGTCGAAGATCAAGAATTTTCAATCACTGCAGACACATTTCATTTGCTACATTATAGATGCATATTGACTTCATAAGCTATTCCACATGACTTCAGTGCTACTGCTAAAAGTAAAATGGAGCTAGCGATACACAATGAAAGTGACAAATATTACTTCACACTATTGTTCTTGCCATCAGTCTGCTAAGTGTCTGGCAGACCATTAGGAAGACGTGGATGGAGTTTATCAATAGAATGTCTCATACATGCTTATATGAAAGAGTTCTACATTGTCTGTGTTAAACACACCACTAAAAGTAATTTTAACTGAACAGAATGTACATGCTCTATTATGTTACTGAAAATGTATTATTTATAAAAGACATTTGTTATTTATGTTTCATGGTAAACATACAGAATCTATGCAAATTAGTACTAAATAATATGCAGGAAAGAATGTCTGAATGATATAAGTCACTGCACTTTGTGAAGCCATTTACTCAATGCTCTTGTCAGACATATACATTCCTACATTCTTGTATTTATGAGTTGTTCACTGTTCATGTATGGTAAGATCAGTGGTCAATGGGCAGGATAATTGGCAGTTTTGTTGTTTATTATGCCATTTTACTAACTTGTATTATACATGTTACTATATTAAAGGTAGTAGAAGTAGTAGTAGAAGTAGAAGTTTATTGCTTCACAGCATATAATTTAAAGCCATCGACTTAAAGTACAGGAGACTCATCAAAACACAAAAACTGGTTTACAATTTTCCTTATAATGCCAGTAATATGATATATACTACTGAATAATTACTTAATTAAGCAATTAATAATTATTCTTCAAAAGCAACAAACTTTTAAGATTAACAGGCGCATTTCAAGTTTACAAAAAGTTGTAGATATTCTAAGACGTGAGATTTCGCATATAACTAATGATAACTGTGAGCTGAAGAAGTTGCGCCATATTCTAAATGATAAAACAATAAAGCCACAAAACAGGAACCTGGTGAGTTATGAGTAGCGGAAAGGAAGCGATAGACAGGCATCAAAGGCAGCAAATGAAATTATAATTACAGATAAAAACAGGTACAGTGTTCTGTCGAATAGTAGTGATGCCTGCAATAAGGATATGCAAAACGCTAGTGAAGTGATGCAAGACAGTGAAACAACGTCTGAATGGATAAAAGTGTCGCTAAAAGGTAATCCCTTGTCCACTAAAAGAATAACAAACTCCATAAAATCTGTCACATTTTGCGATAAAAACAAATACGACGTTTTGCAACAAAGTGAAAATACAAGTAAACAAAAACCGACGTGTGTGACAAAGAAGAAAGAATCAAAAGTCGACGTCTTTGGAGACAGTCAAGCCAAAGGAATTTCTCAAGAACTGCAAGTAAATAGTAAATCAACGACAGTCACAGGCATGGTTAAACCAGGTGCTGGTTTCAAAGAAGTGACGAAAAACATC